>NC_084922.1:48496457-48832707 GCF_958298935.1 Phragmites australis | reverse complement strand
CATAATGGACAGGGGCACTGATGCCCGCAACTTTCTGCTAGGAAATGTGATTCCCTTGAAACTCGGTTATGTTGGCGTGGTAAACCGCAGCCAGCAGGTATTTTTATCTTGGTTTAAAATCATCCATTCACACAAGTTTGTTTAACTGAAGGGTTCAGCTGCGTTAACAATTCACTGTTTTTTATTGTGGAAATAGTTCAATACAGATCTAAATTTATTGTTTCGTGTTTCATTACTTAGATAATTGGAATGTTCAAGTGGGGTGATTTGTTGCATTACTGCTTCCTGTTTGCTGACATAGAGCGAATGAACACTAGTCGTAGCTTTAAACTTCGAAAGAACTCTGTATATCTAGTTAACAAGATGAAAAATCATTGTCCAAATCCTGCTTTAGTAATTACAGACATGTTTGGGATGTAATTTCCTGTGCAGTGTTAAGCATTTGCTTTGGTGGTGCAAAAAGTTTTTGTTTAGCCTAATATATACTTTTTTTAAATGATGCAGGATATCAACTCAGACCTCAGTATCAAGGATGCTCTGGCTCGTGAAGAAAAATTCTTCCGTACTCAGCCGGTATGCTGAAGTGGAGTTTGCTATTTCTTTGACTTTACATATTCCTTTTACATTTTAATGGATTTCCCCCCTCCTTTTCAGGCATACCATGGTCTTGCTCAGTACTGTGGGATACCACAATTAGCAAAGAAGTTAAACCTGGTATGGTTGTGAATGGGATGCCCATTGTAATGCAGCTTACACTGTATATTGTGCATTAAAACATTACATGGTTTCAGATTTTGGTCCAACATATAAGGACGGTTCTGCCGGGACTTAAGTCACGCATAAGCAGTCAATTGACAGCTGTTGCTAAGGAGCTTGCCGTGTATGGTGATCCAGTTGACTCGAAGGTCTGTTTTGCATTAATTTTCTTTTGGACAAAGCGATAGCATAAGGTGTATTGCCTGACGTGTTTGTTTGATGTGTGTTAAAACCAGTCTGGTTTGCCCATATTCTTATTCTTTTTGTCTCCCTTGTGATGGTCCATCTATATGTTTAATGATTGTAGGCTGGGCAAGGTGCTAAGCTTTTGAACATTCTGGCTAAATACTGTGAAGGTAACTACTGAACCATGGCCACTTTTTCTTAGGAAACTATATATATGATCCTATGCTAGATAGAATTCCCTATTACTTTATTATGTTTTGTCTTCGTTTTTAAACATTTGTCGTTAACAACTTGTGTATGCTTTAGCTTTCTCCTCGATGGTGGAAGGAAAAAATGAAGATATATCAACAGTTGAACTTTCTGGTGGAGCAAGAGTCCATTACATTTTCCAGTCTATCTTTGTCAAAAGCTTAGAGGTATGCAATTTTATTGGATGTGCTGGCTTGCTTTTTATTTCATTATGCTGCATCGTGGCTTTCATTATATGCATGGTAGCATGAGACTATAAAATCTGTCTTCACAGGAGGTTGACCCTTGTGAGGACGTTACCGACGAAGATATCCGCATGGCTATACAAAATGCAACTGGTCCTAGAAGTGCTCTATTTGTACCTGAAGTAAGATGCACCTGTCTCTTTTTGCAAGCAGTATTGAGACAGTCATTTATGGCCATTGAACAATTTATCTGATGACTGTTCTTTTGCTAACATTTTCTAAGGTACCATTTGAAGTCCTTGTACGCAGGCAGATCAGCAGATTGCTTGATCCAAGTCTTCAGTGTGCAAAGTTCATATATGATGAACTAGTAAAGGTACAGACTTGTCTCCATTTATGGTTTCTTTGGGCAGTTTGTCTTGTAATAGTATAATACACAACTTACACTGTACTATTGCTTACTGTATCATAGAAGGAGTGAAAGTTTCCCAATAATATGCCACACCAGTTGTAAATTGTTGGAAACTGAAATACACGCCTGTTTGATCACTTTACATACTGCATTATCTAAGATTCTGGTGTACTGCTTCTATTGCTATTTCTCATAATAACTTCACTCATTTACTGTAGATGAGCCATCGCTGTCTTGCAGCGGAGCTGCAGCAGTTTCCTATACTCCGCAGAAGCATGGATGAAGTAATTGGCAAGTTTTTGCGGGATGGGCTTAAGCCAGCAGAAAGTATGATAGCACACATTATTGAGATGGAGGTAAACATCCTCTTGCTCTGTGGTTGTTAATTTACTATTTTCCTGGTAGCTGTTTGACTTCTAAAACATGATTTTGCGTACCCATACTTGATCCAAAATTCTGAACTTCCATAGCTAGTCCTGACTCCTGACCACACGCTCACAATTTTGTGACTAATATAGGAATGATGGGGTAAAACGATGTGATTTCAGCAATTATGAGTGTATTTACTCGATTTTATAATTGTTTCCCTGTCTCTTTGCATTCATACATCTTTCTTGATTTTCTCATTCACTTGCAATGATATTAATTGTGCAGGAGGATTACATAAACACATCACACCCAAATTTCATCGGTGGTAGCAAGGCTGTCGAGCAAGCACAGCAGCAAGTTAGGTCTGCTAAATTGTCGGCAGCGGTAGTCAGAAAGGTATGTGTATGTTACATCCATTAATAATATTGTTGTTATGGTACTGAAAGCATCATAATGGTAGAATCAGTATCGACTGCACAATATTAACATCATATGTTCCGCATCTGTGATTTCTTCAACATTTGTAGTTTGGTGCATGATATACTGCTTGCAAATGGGGACACAGGTGGAAATCAACTAGCCTGTTGCTTCAAATTATAACGAGTAAATTTCATAAAGCTGCCAGTTCTTTGTGTATATATATATACCACACATGTAAGGGAATGTATTAAAAAAACTACACATTTAAGGCCACATGTTTCAAAAACTAGGTTTTAGAGTTTTCTATCATCTAGACCCCATTTGGCAAGGATGGCCCACATGTCAGCCTAACACAACATAACGGAAGCCGTAATATTTTGTTAACACTGACATGTGGGCCACCCCTGTCAAATGTGGTTAGAGGTGATGGAAATTCTAAAACTTGTAGTTTTCTGAAAACATGAGGCCTTAAATGTGTATTTTTTTGATACATGCTCTTACATGTGTAGTTCTTTTATACATACGCCAAAGAACTTGTAGTTTTTTGGAATTTACTCAATCATAATGGATATCAATATACTGATGTCAAACTTGTTTTCTTTTTTTTTCCTCATTGTTAAAAAATCAATGATCGCTAGCTGCTCGGCCGGTCAAGTAGTAGGGATTAATCGGTTAATCGGGGATTAATTGAATTAATCGGTTGGTACAAAGTACAGATGTGAACATGTATAAGATGCTAACTAACTAGGAGAGGAAGGTGTTACCTTGATTTTGTAGTTTTGATGACGAATGCTTAATTGGAAGGCGATAAATCTGCAAAATAAATAACAATCTATGAGTATGTGCTTCAAATATAAACTATAAATTCTAAAAAAAAGGCAGCAACCATTCTCATTCAACCAAACACATAAAAAATAGACTCAAAAGTCTCAAATACAGATAAAAAGGACAACAGTCTAGCACACATGACAGCAGTACACACAATCACAATTCACACCTAGACACATAGTTCATCTAACTCAAATAAGTTCTATGCAACAAAATAAATAAGTTGACAAGTTGTAGGCTCAAATATCCATTGGTTCATCCTCTTCATTCTCTTTGGTTGAAACCACCCCACCATCATCAGACTCAAATTCAATCTCTTCCTCCATATTGAACTCTTGTTTGGAATCATCTTCAGAAACAAATTCTTCTACTTCAGAGAGCTCTCTCACTCTTTGGTTCCTACGAGGCTCCATTGCTTTTGTGGCCCCCATTGCTTCATCAATTACATCATACGACAACCCTGTTGTAGGATCAACCTCTTCATCACATTCACATATCCAATCCTGTGCATGGGAAGCATCTTCACCTAGGACATCGCTATAGATAGAACACACTTTCTTTTGTCCATCATTCTTCCATTGAATTGAACAAAGACTAGATTGCTCACGTGACACACATCTAGTTTATTTCTCCCTCTTTGCATCTACCTTCAAATTGCAAAATAAAACTAGTTAGGAAAATTGGTGAGGATTTAGCAAGCTAAAGATTTCAATAGTGGAATTGTGAGAGTTACCATTTCGAATGCGCTCTAATTTCTTTCACATCTGGATGCCCTTGAGGTCTAGTTCAGTATCCTGATAACCATTCTTTGCAGCATAGGAGCTTGCAGTCTGTAAGTTGACCACCACAACCCTACAATTAAGCAAAAATGCATAAGTATATATATGTCTGATAATTTTGCAAGAACACACAAGCTTACCAATAGTAACATTATCATTGTGAATTGCTTTTGTGGCCACCACCTTCCCAAGCATGCCTTGTTGATATCCAAACATAGGCAAGTCTACGTTAAGAGCAAGATTTTGCTTATCATCATTTCCATGATAAAACATTTCAATAGCATCCATGAAGCCAATCATGTTTTCTACATCCAAAGATTGATGTATCCACATAGCTATAACGGGGATTCCAGAGGTATGCCGCCATATGCAATGGAGAATCAAGCCTTCCACGCATCTTGCTTTCCATGGCTCCAATGATCAAATTATAGTCTCTTTCTGAATTTCCCACAGAAAGCTTGATGGCCTCCTTTGCCTCTAAAAGTTCTCCATACATAGAGGTCATAGATGTACCATCACTATCGGCCAAGCGAAGCAATTTCACCAATGGCTCAAAAACCTTGATGGAAAGAGCAACATTGTTCCAAAAGCCCCTACTCATTATTGTGGCATATGCTGACTTTCCTTTCCTTGACCTTGTGTGCTTGCATTGTTCCCAAGCCTCACTACAAGCTATTTCTCTTAGTTGCTTTTTCTTAGCAAGCAAACTTTGCAAGGTAAGAAATGCGGAAGCGAATCTTGTCACACCTGGCCTAACAATCTCTCTTTTTAGTATGAATTCTCATCAAGGACAATGTAGCATGATGCGGATATATAAATATTGCCATTTCCTTGGCTTTAGTGATTGTAGGAGAGAATTGTTTCAACTTGCCAATTGCTTCTACCATTAAGTTGAGGGTGTGAGTTCCACATGAGGTCCAGAATATGTTTGGCCTTTTCTCCTTTAACATCTCTTTTGCTCCCATGTTATCGGAAGCATTATCCGTGACTACTTGCACAACATTTTCGGGACCTATTTTCTCAATGCACTCATTCACATAACTAAATATGTATGCACTTGTGTGTGCATCAGCTGAAGCCTCTTTTGATTCTATAAAGGAAGTCCCCAACTTGCAATGTACACACAAGTTCATAATGCTCCTCCTTTTCTTGTCCATCCAAGCATCGATCATGATAGAGCACCATGTTTGCACCCTCTCTGGTTCATGTGGATTCAACAAATCCTTAGTTCTTTGTACCTTCTCCGACAACATCTTTCCCTTAAAAATATATTGGGAAGGTTGCTTCCAATTTGGACCATACCGACCAAGAGCCTCACAAGATTGCTTTTAGTCATCATCATTGATACTATTGAAAGGAATATTTCTCTTGTGCATCCATCTTCCCAAATATTGCCCCACCTTCTAAGTTCTCTCCTTGTCAATAGAGTCATTTATTGTTGCCTCTTTGTCATAGAGATGGAAGGGTCAATTGGGTTCACAAAATGATCCATAGGCCTTGCCTTCTTCGGTGCACTAACACTAAAACTAGTTTCATCATCTCTTAGCCACCTTCTTAGCCTTGCCACAACTTGTCACCTGCCCTTCGACTTGAGCAACATAACACTTGAGCCTAAAAATCCCTCCACCCATTTGCTTTCCACACAATTTGCATTGTACTCTTTGTAAATTATTTGCATCAATCAAGCATCCAAATTCCCGTCATATATCATCTGAATTTCTCTTGAGGACTCTAGCATTTGCACTTTCACCGGTGCTCATCATTCTTAGTTGCTTCTTGTTTTCAAAAAACCAAAAAGGGAGGCTCAGTTCCTCACCCAGCTGGTCTACTCGGTAAAATTGAACAATGGATGCTTCAGCAACAACAAATGGTTCGCAATACTGGATTAAATGCATTGATATTTCTGCAACAATAACCAAACCAAAAGAGCAGTAACCTAGTGAATAATAGTCACTTTTCTAGCTTTAACGATCACAGATCATACATAACTTAATTCTCTAATCAGAGTATGGTATGATTTAGATATACCATGGGCAAAGGTTTTACGAGAAACTGAAAGTGGCAGCTATAGCTTAACAATAAAATTCAGTTTAGCAATCTCTGTTGTAGAATTGTTGTCCTAGTGCATAATGGTACTGCTACTATCCCTGGCGACGACCTGAGGAGGTGACGGCCTGAGGAGCCGATGGAGGAAGTGGTAGCTTGAGGAGGGGTGACCAGCTGCTGGAGGTGGTGCTGGCTTGAGGAGGGGCGGCAGCCTGCTGCTGGGACCGAGACAGGAGGCAAAGGAGCTGAACGGCGCCCGAGCGGCAGCGGCGTGAGGGGCGGGCACCCAAGCGGCCTACTGCTGGGCTTGAGGAGGGGAGGTGGCGTGAGGGGATGGCGTGAGATGCTGGCGCTACGATGAGTCGTTTTGAGGGAGGAGATTAATCGCTGGTCAAGGAGATTAATCGGTGGTCAACCCGATTAATCGGTTGCCAGCCGATTTCACCCTAATCTACTTATTGCCCTATCGTTCAACGATTACTCGGCCGATTTTTTCATCACTGTTTTTCCTTCGGAATTGGCTTGGGCAATGCCAACTCTAGCAGTAGGGCCATATTAGTACTTGTGGTGCTAGAATGAAGAATTGGAGTCGTGTCCACTTGCTGTTTATTGTTTGGTGGGAAAACCTACTGTTTATTTTTGACACGCCTTTAGCAAGTTATATTACATTTACCAAGATTTTGATCCTCTTAGCCTGCTATGCACTTATTTTTCATGTAAGGTTTGGCCTTCTATTTCATGGAAAATGTAGTTTCTTGCACATAGTTTGCTTGCAGGTTAATTTGATTCACACCTTACCAATTATCCAGAAGCATTTGAGATTATTGAATCGCAGGATGGAGTAGATGCTGATAAGGTACAGACTTCTGAGAAAACTCACAAATCACGCGGGATATTGGGTAGAAGTGGTGTAAATGGAGTAGTTACTGACCACATCCAGGTTTTTCTCATCACCACTTTTTACATTTGGATGTCTATTCATTTGGTGGAATCTTTTGGGCACTTGTGTCATGACTTCATTTTTCCTTTGCTTTTGTGATACATTAAATTGCAGGGGGTAAGGCCTGCTTCTGAGGCTGATAGACCAGGATCTTCTGGTAAGGATTTTACTGCAAATCTACTTTTGTTCCGGTGTACTGATATATTTGAGCGCTAACAATTTATGGGGAAGAGTTCTCCCATCTTTGAGATTTGTTCTTTTTTTACTGTGATTCTGTTTTCCCTGTACATTTTTGTCAGCCTAGTGTTTTTTATAATTCTTGTATGATCTTATCTCAGCCCAGTTACCTGGTCATCTTTTAGGTAGTGGAGGCTCATCTTTCTGGGTGAACATATTTACTTCCAACGAGGACCGAACACATGCTTCTGCAAAAGATGTCTCGATAAACAAGTCTTATGCTGTGCCTACTCCTAACCTGGAATATTCATTGTCTACGATACAGCTTAGAGAGGTGAGGTATCTTATTAATTTTCTCATAAATGTTGTTTGAATGTGGTGAGTGATTGAATGAGACCACCATTGATAAACAGCCACCAGTCGTCCTGAAGCCTTCAGAGCACCAGTCTGAGCAGGAGGCCCTTGAAATAGCAATAACAAAATTGCTATTGAAGTCGTATTACAATATAGTCAGGAAAAATGTCGAGGACTTTATACCAAAAGCAATTATGCATTTCCTGGTATGTGATTCCTGTCAATTTTTTGTATTTAGTAGACAAGGTGAATATTTCTGTGTGCACATCATTTCTTTTTGCGATCCATGTACAAGGTTTTTTTGTGTCGTGCGTAAGCTTAAAGGAGAGACTTAATAAATTTTAAATCTAGAAACTCTTTGGCATTTGACCTCAACTACTGTCAAGTATGGTTATATACCAATAGCACTGCTTCATGGTGACATCCTAGAACACTGTTAAGCACCACTATTATTGTGGATCACGCAAGCTGTTATTGATAGTTAATTCCTCTCTTTTTTTGAAACACTTCTTTTCTTCTTCATCAGTGCAACTAACTATTGCATTCTAGTGGGCAGATTGCTCCACTATAGAAAGAAAATGGAGAGGTGGATTAGATAAATCTATTGCCTCGTTTTCTTTTCTGTCTTAATTCAGCTCTGTAAGTTCCTTGTGGCTGGGAAGCTGAGCAGATATATTAGTTGTAAATCTATGCTATTTTTATTTCAGTTATCCTGGCATGGTCTTCATTGAATTGATTCTGTTGCAGGTTAACCACACAAAAAGGGCACTGCATAATTACCTTATAACTAAACTATATAGGTGAGCAAAGGTTTCTCTACTGTCTACTCATTTGAATGAAGTCTGTCCCATGGAAGCAAAAGCAAAATTATTTGCTATTGCTGTACGATTTTTTCTCCAAATGCTTAAAAATTCTCTATGAATCAATCCAGAGAAGATCTCTTGGAGGACTTGCTCAAAGAACCTGATGAAATAACCATAAAGAGGAAGCAGATACGTGAAAATCTCAAGGTCCTTCAGCAAGCGTACAAAGTATGTTTGCACAACTCTATAAATCTCGCTTTCAAAAATCTCTGGTTGCACTTGATCTGACCAATACTTACTTTTCACCTCACGTTTCTTCTACACTATTCAGACTTTGGACGAGATACCACTTGATGCGGAGGCAGTCGAGAGGGGCGGCTATTCCCTCGACTCTGACGTGATTGGCCTACCAAGGGCCCATGGGCTTTCTTCATCCCTCCACTCATTCAATGATGGAAGCTCACCATATTCAACCCCGAAGCAGTCAAGGTCAAGGAGATCAAACCATTCTGGGGAGCAGCCCCCTTTGAACCCCAATACGAGTGGCAACGGTTTTTGATGCCACCTTTGACGACTGCCGCCTAGATTGGTGATTGAACCAACCGATGTGCTGTAAGCACACATACTGCATCAAGTTTGTTGGCACCCATAGATATATGTTTTTTCTAGCTATATTCTTTGTAGTGCTGCGCGGATGAAGCCTGACATGGTGCAAGTTTTGCCATTTAGCCTTTTGTACAGTATATCTTTGCCCAATCCTTTCGTCTTAAAATGACATCGGTGATGGGTATAGTTTTGTTCGGACCCAAGGAAGAAGCAGTTGGAATCTGCTAGGTGTAGTAGTGTCGAGCGTCTGAGATCTTACCACGGGTATGCCGTGCAAAAAATATGACATGGCTGGTATGGTGGTGCAAAAAGTTGTGGCATGAAATTGTTTCCATTTTCCGTTATTTTGATGGTCTTCGTTAATAATTGTGATTTGTTAAGAAGCACGGTAATGTAGTGTTTCTTAACAAATCACAATGATTTGTTAAGAAGCAGTACAATCTTCGTTTCTCCCTAAACTCTATGGCGCAAACAAAGGAGGACGAAGAATAAGCACATAGGAGGGCCCCCATTGCCCTGGTGTGTCATGACTCCGAAGAAACAGAAAAACACTCAAATCTCTGCATCTGTACTACAATCACCAAATTTCTGGACTGCCCGGTCAAAGCGATTGCAAAATTAGGCCAAACAGCCTCTCAGCCTAAGAGTTGTATTTATACAGATTAACCACCTAGAGAACTGCGGAGGACCTTCTCCCACACACCAGCACCCTCAAGCCAACCTGCACGCACATAACTCGCATTCCGGTAAGTCGGCCCTTTTGGACGGCTACATTTTGAATGACAGGAAGTAGCAAGGGAAAATTTGAAGCTCCATCATTTGCATAAAATGAGAAGAGCTATCTGACTATTTCAACTATGTGGCTTTTCTATCTGTATTTCATACTCACCGCAATGGAAGTTCCTGATTGGTATCTTGAACTTCCTGTACAAGCTAAACATGATATAGCTGAGCAAGTTTCTCAAATTACCTTGTGCTAATCACAGACCATTGAGTTGATGATTGGTTTGGGGGGTGTCAAATTCCGCAGAGCACCTATAACGGTATTCACTCTATACTTCTTCTGGATCAGCATTAGATGTAAAGCCGACGAGATCATCACCTTAAGCCGTGCCACTTCCGGCCTTCCAGGTACAGCCGAATGGTTTATGTTGGGTCAGCCTTTTGTTAGCCTACTTGGCCTTCTTCTTTTTTGCTTTCTTCTTTTTCTTTTGAACAGCTTCTGATTCCCGTTTGAAGATCGCCAGGACTTCGATGCTGCATAGGTAATATCATTTAAGGTGATAAAAAATATATCAAGTAGACAGTATAGATAAAAAATCACAGGTCTGCATTATTGGGATGCAGAAGTCAAGAACCCATTCAGGCCAGATAGACTTAAGACTGAATGCAATATTTGAAGCTGGTAGGACTATGGTTTGTTCCTTTTGTCTCTTATATTAATGCTAACTTCATTTGAAAAGGAGAAAAATGTTTTATCTAACCTCTTTATTCCTGATTAAATTACATGCGAACATTTTTCGGTTCTTACAGAAAAACTAAGATAACAAAAGCAAATAAGTAGTATTCTTTCACATGTCAGATGGCTTTGGTGGTCACTTTTACTTCGTACACTATTCTACACTATTCAAATATTAGCGTAAACTAGCCTGGTGCCTGTGTGTTACAATCACAATCTATCTCATATAGGTCCTGAACTCACCAGATACATCATTACAAGTCCTAAACTCTACCAGACATGATGAAGAAATCCGAAACCACAGAAGATTGAGAATATTCACTCCAAGAGGTATAGATATGTTGCCTACAATCAAGCTTTGTTTCCCCTGACTTCTCCAGGAGTAAGAAGCTCTTATCAATCAGTTGAACTTTACGATCAACAAATCAAATCAAACTGGGTAGCTCAGCAATTGCCTAATTCATTATTAAAATCCAGACAACACTCTCAGTCTCAGGTTAATTCTTTTGATCAAGGAACCAACTTTATTAAATGCTCCGAAGCACATTGGTTCAGCATGAACCAATGGCGAAGTTCTTCAAAACATTCAGATAGTGGAATGCACATGTACCCTTTGAGAATATGATTAACTTGCCTATAGAAAATTCAAGTCTATAATGACTCAAAACAGGGGGCAATCAGGATTGGTCAGAGCAACTTGAAATTGGAAGGGCTAATTTTTTGTCCTTGCGTAGTCCCACAGCTTGGTGCAATCCATGAGGATATTTATTGCAGTTAAATATAATTTAGTAATTTCTAGTGAAGGAATAGAAATAGTTACCTATCAGTGCCAGGGAAGAAGTTAAAAGCATAAGCATTCTCCAACTGCCAGGCCTGGCTGGATATCAAGATTTTGCAGTCCTGCAGAGGAAATGATTATAGATACCAAAACTGTACCAGGACATCCTCATGGTGTAAAGGGTAAAAGTTTTGGGGACTGCTCAGAAGGTACATGAACCAATCATCTTCTGGGTCTTTATGATACATAAGCAATTCTCACCTTCTTAAAACTTTCCCACCCACAACTAATGTATATAAGGGTTTCAGGCCATGTTTCACTGCTTTCTTCCATTGTCGTATTATCAACATGAACAGCTGCCTCCCTTGCCCGTAAGATCCATGGTCTCTTCTCATCTTTGACCTTTGTAAGTGAACTGTGTTCAGAAAATGGATGTCTTATTAAGAAAGTTACCACAAGGACAAGAAACTCAGAATCCCAGAAAAATCAAAGCACAAATTTACCATATTATTGGAAATAAAAGCATAAAAGTACACAAACATTCAGTAATACTATTAGCTATACCTTTTAGCCTTGTATGCCTTGCGCTCAGACAAAGCTACTTTCTGTAAAGCACTGATAACAGATGGGTGCAATCCTTTCCTGGGAGGATCCACTATAACGACACTTGACCCTTCAAGCCAGTGAACAGGTTCCTGGTGCCATGATGCAGGATTCAATGAATGCCTAGAATATAATATATAACCACAGTAGAAATATAAGATTGATTGCATACAACTGAAGCATCAGTATTGTGCCAAGTGATGGTGCAACCCAGGTTTGTTGGAAGACGGCTTGCTGATTTCTCAAAAGACATCTTCGACTGTTTGTTGATCTCAACACATTTCACAGACCTGGAAGAAGACCTTTTTGTAAAAAAAATATCTGGATAAGGAAAGCATGCAACCTAGGTCACAGGAACTGTAAATCGGATTTTTTTTTCTCACTATTTCTAAGGAAAACTAACTATTCTATGTTTTCTTATGCTTACAGCTCAGCTAATAGCTAGTTTTCTCAGGCTTACAGCTAGGCATTGGGCCAAATCACAAAGGGTAGGGCAGGTCCAGACTTGGGATCTGGGATTTGGGCTTTTCAGCCTTGGCCTTATGGAAGTCTGAGCAAGACCATGCTCGGCAAGGTCTAGCAAACTAAGTAAAAAGCTCCTAGAACGGTATACCTATGTAATACGGGTTACCGTATTAGTACTGGCTTTGACTTGCTTAGCATCCTACAACCAAGACATATAATGCCATGTCAAACTGGTGTCAACAACAGCTGATAACCAGGAACCATATGGAAGCAAAAGCTTTTAGAAGAAATGCATGCATTAAGACACTGCATCAGTTTGCAAGTCTTCTAATATGTAAATGCATATTGAAACGTGGCTTGTCAGCATCCCAATACATCTGTCCAGACCAGTATATGGAATGTCACATGCGAAACAGAAATACGATCTGTTCCTGTTATCATGCATTTTTTCTACTCACCGACATTTCCTAGAAGCAGCAACGGATAGGCCAATAACACCAGCACCAGCGTACAAATCAACAACTGTTGAACCACGTGGTACATACTTGTTCAGCTTATGCAGCAAAGAGTTAAAAGACTGCAAAGAAAACAAAGCACTGTGTAATAGCAAGAAAACGGTATGAGAACTGTAGAACTTGCGCAAATACACAACAAAACATATGTGGTCAATGGAGTTCTTTTAGGGTATTAAATATCTTACAGCCAATCAAATTGCCAGGACAATTTAGTTAGGAAAATTAACTTGCGATACTTGGTAAAGCTGTACATGAATAAGCACAACTTAATCACACATACCAGAGTATTAGCCTGGCCAAAGCTACAAGGATCCAGAGAAATATCAACTCCCCCATAACGCTCCCACAGGTCTCTCTCCCCTTTGAGATGTCTCCATTTATGCCCAAAAATTATCTGCAGAAGCAACAATGCTTGTTAAAGAGAAAAATAGAAAAAAAAACATGTTCTTTTTCAATAAAGAAAATAATATACTGAAGTTAACCAGTAGGCTGGTACAAGATAATATGCAGTTGGTTGCTCAGCTCTGAGCTAATCTTAGATCAAGGTGCATATATCAGTTTGGCAAGCGCACAATTTAGAGTGACAACAAGAAATCCTTGAAACTTTTGTCAATCCTAGTCCAACAGGACTTTTTGCCTGCCCTGAGTATCTGGTACATATACATACAAATTGCAGACATGCGACTGTTAGCATATGATTATTCCATATGACAAGGGTAGTGGTCTTGGTACACCCTCAACACTCTCAACATAGTGCTTGACGCTGCTTTATATGTGTGGAACTGTTCAATGTATACGTTTAAAAAGCATACAAACTTATATCTTGATTTGTCGAAGTAGGGGTGGTTACCATACGTCCACATGGATCATCCATTCCACACTTCTACTTCAACCTTAGGAATCACTATGCCAGTCTACTAATACTGAATTGCAGTATCACACTAGGTCCGATTAACTTCCTTTACACAAAACTACAACTATTTATAGTACCCGTAATGAAATGTTTAAAGGAGTATGTGTAGTATTTAAACTACAACAGTATAAGTATAGACATGGTTATATCCACAAAACTCAGATGCAGGTATCTTACATTGCTGGCCGATGTCTGAAAATTAGCCCATATAGAATGGATCAGATGAACACTACTCTTTGGCCCACCATTTCTCCACAAGAACTGTCACAAGAAATGCATTCATGATAATTTGAGGATACAGCACACAAAGCATAGTGGAATGTCTTGGTACAAGGTTCCCTTTTTGAATATGAAAAGTGAAGAAACAGCTGCATGTGTTGCATAACCACAGTTTCAATGGCTTACTTCTATCAATAAACTCAATTTCTCTGCATTTTGCGAGCGCTCGTCTCTTGAATTCCAAACCAAAGAAACTTGAACTTTCCCTGCGTGGTAATAAGATTTTTCAATCAAATTGGGCACGGAGAATCGACAAAGCTAGAACATTCAGCACATTCCAAATCAGGCTAACCTTGCTCATATCGTTTTGCAACCGGAATAGATGTGTTATATGTTGTCACAGTCATCTGGGGAATATTTGCAAAACAAATAAATTGCATCAGGGTTATTAGCATGTTTATAGAGACTATAGTGATGCTTCATGCATTGCAGCAGGGAAAAACCACTACATTCTATTTGGTATTTGCATTTTCAACTAGAAGTTACACATTCTCAGGTCGAACCTATAAGATGTACGAGCTGGACCTAGAAAAACAGAAAGTTTCATTCATATGGTTAATGTGTTATTTTAAGAAAAGTAACAAATACCTGAACATATCTAAGTTCGCCAGTTCCAGCATCTTCATCAAATGGCTGAATGTTCAACTCAGATATACCTACAATATTATAACTCTAATATGTTAAGCTTCCCTAGACAGACTAAAAACAAATATTTCGCACCTAAATATGAGGCAAGCATGAAGCAGCGATAGTAACATACCTTGCCTTAGGAGCTTAACAGCAGCATTAATGCTCGGGTGGTGAGCTGAAAAATTGGGAAAGGTGAAACGAAGATTTCTGAATTGCAATTACAAATAGTATGTACCTTAACAAAGGTAACTAACGTGAATTTATGATAAAGTAAATTATGATAGCTAACCTCTGCACTCTGGAATATCTGTAACAACATGTGTCCCTTCCTGATATAAGCCAATCAACGGGTTCTCTGGTGTTCCACGAACCGCTAACTTTGCCCGGCAGCGCCATTCTGACTGAAAAAACAGTTGTCGCATTTAGGAACAAGCAAAAAGCACCCAACTAACCACGTTAGTTGCTCAACTAATATAAACTTGTTAGCATAGAACGATTCCTAGCTTCAATATTCGAGGTTCCATTCAGTTAAAAAATAATCGAGATTCTATCCATCAAATAATCGAAGTTCTATCCATCAAAACTGAGTTCCACATTGAACGAGTGCCACACAAATTACAGGCCTCACAACAGCCGAGCTAATTACGGATTTGGAGGTGAGTTTAACAAACCACCCAAACAGCACGAAACTACATAGGGACTGGGATGGGATACAGCCAAAATTTCTAGGAGCTAGACGGTTGTACACGTACCAGCCTGCCCCTACTGAAGGTGAAATCTCCTACTCCGTGGCCCTTGAAGAAATTCCCTACCTCCTGCAGCACCGGCGGCTTGTCCAGGTCTACCTCGTGCGTGCACCCTGAGCACCTATCAATTGGGCAAAGGAAAATTTAGCTCACACAACCGCAGGGGGGTTTGAGGTGGCCGCGGGCGCGCGCTCGCGAGAGAGAGAGAGAGAGAGAGACGTACGAGCTGAAGTGGATGCAATCAAGGCAGGTGGACGAGGAGGATGCGGTGGAGACAGTAGCAGGCGGCAGAGGTGTGGAGGCGGCTGGATTTGGGGCGGCGGGTTCGAGGCGAGCCGGCGGCGGTGTGGGAGGAAGCGGCGGAGGAGGAAGACGAACGCGAGTGTAAGGGGGAGGAGGGTGGTGAGGAGGAGGAGGCGGGCGAACGCGGGTGCGAGGAGGAGGGCGCGTTGGGATCGGTGTAACGAGGCGCGTAGCGGACGGCGTCGGCCAGGGGAGCAGCCCCGCTGGGGGAGGCATCGCTCGCCGGTGGTGGGGTGGGAGGCGGGAATAGAGGAGGGCAATGGCGACGGGATAATAAGAGGACAGAGACGCGCTCCCTCTGGATATTGGGATGCAGATATTTTTCAGTGGGCTGAGCCTGCTATACCGATTGCCTGCTGTGCAGGCCCATGCCCAGACCTGGTTATTCTATTGGGCCCAACAAGTCTGCCCCGTAGCACTAAGTCGATAGGACTATATATATAAAGCTCGAGACTCGTGAACTAGCTTAGACTCAAATTGGCTCGAAGGCTAAACGAGTTGAGATTGAGCCGCCTCACTACCTCGGTGATCTAACCAGTTGAGCTCAAACTGACTTGTGAGCAGCTCGTTGTATCGGTCATTGGCCTAGCCCAGACGGCCAGACCACAACCCACAAAGCAAACTCGGCCCCCAGTATGAGTGCACGACAGCTAGTCTTCCATTGTTTCACTCTCGTATTGACATCCTAATTTCATCTCCCACATCTTAGAGAGAGAGACGCTGCCACCCTCACTCGTTAAGGCACCGTGCCACTTGCCTATCTCCTCTCTGTCTGCCATCTGTCGTCGCCTCTTCTATTGACCCGTCGTGCCACCGCCTCCTCTTCGCCCGCCAGCTGTCGTCGCCTCCTCTCTTCTCGCTTGCTTGCTCGCTGCCTCTTCGAGACTTTGACCGTGCCGATGCAGACGAAGCGACAGTCAAGCATCGGCCTCTGAGCTCAAGTAGCAACAAAAACGAAGCAATAGCCAATCATCGACCTCCAAGCTCAAGTAGCGACAAAGACAAAGTGACAACCAAGCATCAACCTCTGAGCTAAGTAGCAAGGAAGACGAAGCGACAGCCAAACATTGGCCTCTAGGCTCAAATAGCGACTTGGCTTACGAGCCAAACTGAACCGGCTCAAGCCAGCTAAGAACCCGTTTTTCAGCTCGGTTATTGGTCGAGATAGTCGAGCCGAGCTAGGCTGCTCGGCTCGTTTCCAGCCCAGCCGACTCCTCTCCATGGTCGCAGCTCTCGACGAGCATAGCGAGCGGAGTATCAGACGACAGGACGCACTTGACCCCCTAAAGAAAGGTGACAGGACGCACTAGACCACCAAACCGAGGAAGAAGACGCCCACGAACCAAAGCAGTGGGAAGAAAGCGGAAGGAGAGGGCATCTAATCCGGTCGAAGCATGTAAGCTGGCTAATCCTATCCTCTGCTGCTCGTATGCTCATTCTGTTATCGATCCCCAGATCGTTCTATTGATCGGTTCCTCAAGAATTTACTAGTCCCCTCCTGTTCTTTTTTGCCCCCGGAGAAAAATTTCTGACGGTGGTGCGGTGGGGCGATGTTTTTTGGCAGGAGGGCATCGATTAATCGGCCGCCGACGCCGAGCGCGGAGGAGGAGCGGGGGGAGGAGCCTTCTCTCAGAGAAATCATTAACGTCAAGGTACTGCCACTGTTCCCCATCTTATTGCAGAAATTGAGCAAGGAAATCATGGACTGCAGTTGTCTTTTTTCCTTTTGGATCGAGGCTGGAGTTCTTGGTGCTTACGAGGGGAGGCTCTGTAGCTTCTGGTGTGTTGTCCAAGTTGGTAGTCTAGTTCCTTGGTTGGATTTGGTTAGGGTTTGATACTAAGAGGAGAGGAGGGTTTGGGGTAGTTGAAAGTAAGAGGAAACGATTAGTAATTTGTTTCTATAGCTGCTGTTGTTCCTTGGGTGCGGTAACGACGAGGTGGGTTTTGGTTTGTGAAGTTGGTAGAGAGCGGGGAGAAGGAGAAGCTCATGGAGCTCCTCCGTGAGCGGCTCGTCGAGTGCGGTTGGAGGGATGAGATGAAGGCGCTTTGCAGGTTTGGCTTCTCACGCATCAATTTCTGTTATTCATAGTACTAGCCTCTGTGGAGTATGGCATCCATCTTATCTTTTGTATCCCATGATGCTTAGCAAGTGGTTCATATCATTAGGGGTCTGACCTGTAACTTTTAGCATAAGAATTTTTTGCACTTTGAGAAAGAATGATGTTGTTATTGTTCAACTTCCAGTGACAGTTTCAGTTCAACTGATTTTGATGAATTATAACTGAAAGTGCATGAAAGGTACACATTAATCTGTCAAAACCCATAGCTCTATCTTGCTAAAAAGTACAACTAAATACTTAAGCAGAAGCAAGTAATTTCCTCATGAAAACAACTTGCAGCAGGCCTATTACTTTCTGATAAACTAGTTGATGATTTTATAAATTCTTAAGCAGACCCAAGTCGGTTCATCATGAAAATAACTTACGGCTGTTTTTTTAAACTTTTCAGTTAAAATGAATAAATGGGATGATGTTACTACTTTACTAGATAGTTAGTGCAGTTGTAGCAATCTATGCAACATCTGCAATTTGTTTGCATTTTTGTTTCTTTGTTCTTTTTCACCTGCAAATATTTTCTTTTTTAATAAACCTACTGCAGTGATTAGATGTTCCAAGTAACCCAGTTAGCACTTGCAACTTTAAATATATGGTTATTTGCAGGTTAAATTTTTTTACTGACAGGTTTCAGCTGAAAGCAGGTCCTTTTACTAAATTTGTCCAAATTTTAGCTTAAGCTAAGTGCTCATTGCATCCAGCCAAATCTAGCCTAATTCTGAAATCTTCAAAGCTCTTAGCCTTAAGGATTGTTTTGCAACTTCTCACTAAATTTGTAGCTACCTTAAGTTGTCACATTAAAGTATTCTGAAATTTGTGCTACACTACACATTCCATAGGTTGGGAATAAAGATGATGTGTTTTTACCTGGAGAATCTGTACCTTTCTCGTTCCTCATCGTTCTTGCTAATGGATCTCCTGTTTGTGTTTGTTTGTAGGGCCTATGCAAGGAAGAAAGGAAGAAATAATGTGACAGTAGATGATCTTATTCATGTTATTACTCCAAAAGGAAGAGGTGGGTGATTTTATCTGTCCCATGATTTTTTTTGTTGCAAAAAATCATTTTGCTAATTCCACTGCACATCAAATACAATTTGGAATATAGTTTTCTCTTGCATTCATCTTTCTTTCATATTATGACTGGACTTAGGACAAAACAAACAGACAATCCTTAAGATATTACAACAACAACAACAAAACCTTTGTCCCAAGCAAGTTTGGGTAGGCTAGAGATGAAACACACAGGATCCAACTAAAAGAATGATGAGACAACAACAACAACAACAACAAAGCTTTTCAGTCCCAAACAAGTTGGGGTAGGCTAGAGATGAAACCCATAAGATCTTGCAAGTCTAGTCATGGCTCTGGCACGTGGATAGCTAACTTTCACGCACCCCTGTCCATGGCTAGTTCTTTGGTGATATTCCAGTCTTTCAGATCCCTCTTTACAGACTCCTCCCATGTCAAGTTTGGTTTACCTCGACCTCTCTTGACATTATCCGCACGCTTTATTCTTCCGCTATGTACAAGCGCTTCTGAGGGCCTGCGTTGTATATGCCCAAACCATTGCAAACGATGTTGGACAAGCTTCTCTTCAATTGGTGCTACACCAACTCTATCACGTATGTCATCATTCCGAACCCGATCCTTTCTTGTGTGGCCACACATCCATCTCAGCATGCGCATCTCCGCTACACTCAACCGTTGGACATGTTGCCTTTTAGTTGGTCAACATTCTGCGCCATACAACATCGCAGGTCTAATTGCCGACCTATAGAACCTGCCTTTTAGCTTCTGTGGTACTCTCTTGTCGCAGAGGACACCGGAAGCTTGGCGCCACTTCATCCATCCGGCTTTGAATGATGAGAAAATAACAATAATGATAAACACACTAGTAATAGTAAAAAGTAAAAGTAATAACGGTACAAGGAGACTGAAGTATAAGTTATGGTTTTAGCACGTGGATTGTTAACTTCAACGCGTTTCTATCCGTGGATCGTTCTTTGTAGATATTCCATCCTTCAAGTCTCTCTTTACAGACTCCTCTCATATTAGGTTTGAGCAACCCCTGCCTCTCTTCACATTATCAGCACGTCTCAGTATCTTGCTATTCACATGTGACTCTAGAGGTCTTTGTTGGATATGTCCAAACCATCTCAGTCGATGTTGGATAAGCTTTTCTTCAATTGGCGTTACCCCTACTCTATCACGTATATCATCATTTTGGATTTGATCATTTCTTGTATGACCATAAATCCATCTCAACATACGCATTTCTGCTACACTTAACTGTTGGACATGTCGCCTTTTAGTTGGCCAACATTCGGCGCCATACAACATCATAGGTCGAATCGCCATCCTGTAGAACTTACCTTTCAGTTTTTGTGGCACCCTCTTGTTATAGATGATGCTAGAAGCTTGGCGCCTTTTCATCCATCCGATTTTGACTATATGACTAACATCTTCAACGATATCACCATCCCTCTGTAGCATCGATCCCAAATATCGAAAGGTATCCTTCTTGGGAACCACCTCTCTACCGAGACTAACATCTTCTCCCTCATGTCTAGTATCACCGAAATCACACTTCATATACTCGATTTTGGTCCTATTAAGTTTAAAACCTTTCGATTCTAAAGTATATCTTCGCAACTCCAATTTTCTATTAACCTCTATCCTGCTCTCGTCAACTAGCACCACATTGTCAGCAAAGAGTATACACTAAGGGATATCTCTCTGAATATCCTTTGTGATATCAAAGCTGACCCTTGATGTAGTCTTATTTTAAGCGGGAAGTCATCGTTGACACCGTCACTTGTTCGAACACTTGTCATAATGTTATTGTATATATCCTTGATGAGGGTAATGTACTTTGTTGGGACTTTGTATTTCTTCAAGGCATATCACATGACATTTCTCGGTATTTTGTCATAAGCTTTCTCCAAGTCAATAAATACCATGTGCATGTCCTTATTTTGTTCACTATATCTCTCCATAAGTTGCCTTATCAAGAAAATTGCGTCATGGTCGACCTCCCACGTATGAAACCAAATTGGTTTTTAGTAATGTCCGTCATTCTTCTGAGGCGATGCTCAATAACTCTCTCTCATAGCTTCACTTTATGGCTCATCAACTTAATTCCACGGTAATTAGTACATCTTTGAATATCTCACTTATTCTTGAATATTGGTACTAATATACTTCTTGTCCATTCTTTGGGCATCTTGTTTGACTGAAAAATTAGGTTGAAGAGCTTAGTTAGCCATGCTATCGCTATAGTTGTTACGGTGGCATGGCGGGGCACGGCGACCCACCACCTTCACAACTTTACAATTACAGCGTATATGGCGCGCATCATAGACTATTAGAAATTACCTTTAGGAAATTACATATGGGTTCTTTTAAAAATGTTTATATGGATCTTTACCGTCACAAATGTGACTGAGATATAGGTGAAATCTCATGTGACTTAGAAGTAGCAAAATTGAAAAGAAAGAAACCAGAAAGAAAACGTGATAGACTGCCCAAAAAGAAAAGAAAACGTGAAAGAGCCTAGCATAACATGTGGTGTGCTCAATGTGCAGAACCATGCTGTGCTAAGTGCTAACATATGCCTATTGCCTAACATCACATATGTGCCCACTGCCTAATGGCCTAATGCCTAATGACCTCCCAGAGAAGAAAGCAAAGAGAGAGGTAGAGAGCATACCTTCTGTTGGGCGCCGATGGTGATGCCATGCCGATATGGCAGACGCCATAGACGCTAGCGTCGTGGCGATGCCCAAACCACCGCCATATCGTCGTTATGGTGATGATATGGTGATGTCGTGACAACTATGGCTATCGCTATGTGTCCAAGACATCTCCACACCTAAACGGATCCTACTTGGCTCGGCTAGCTTCCTTACCCTTCGCACCCGTTGAGACAAATGCAAAGACCCTTGCTCATTTTTCACTACACCCGGGCGCCGATGTAGCGCGCCACTAAGGATGCGGCGACCCGATCCTTGCCCACTTATCACCGTATCCAGATCAAGATACGACGCATCACCAAGGGGGTGACGGCCCGGCCCTTGCCCATTTAACACCACACCAGGGTTTAGATATGGCGTGTTGCTAAGAGGGTTACACCCTAACGGATTTCTTTTGGGTTTCATCTCCATAAAAGTGGCTAGGTTTTTTACGTTGGCTCGCCAAGTCTATCACAACCTCCTCTTTAACCCGGGCTTGGGACCAATCCTTAAGATATTATGCTTGAAAATTGCTCATCCAATGCTTATTGTCGCCCCTTGAATGTTCATTGCTGGGCAGCTTTATAATTCTGAGTCGAAAATATTTGCTTTCCTTTGTTCTGGTTTCTCTTACAGTGCTCAATTGATTTCGCATGTGAAACAGCGTCAGTGCCTGATTCTGTGAAGGCAGAGCTCCTGCAGCGTATCCGGTCCTTTCTCATGTCTTCCTCACTTCGGTAATCATTTATCACTACGGTTGGAGCTGCATGTACCAATGTACGAGTGTTTGAAGAGTTGATCTTGTGGGGAGCAACACTGCAGGAAAAGAATGCACGTGTCCACATGTTCCTTGGTTTGATTGGCAGTTGGCATGGTTTTCAGGTGTACCTATATACATAGTTGTAATCCTTGAATACATGTATTGTTGAAGAAAACCTTCCAGCTTGTAATGCTACATCGAGTCATCATCGCCCAACTGACGGTTGATATCGTGGTTAGAAAATTGACATATGTTGGTAGATGATAGTATTCATGCGCATCATGTCGAACCTGATTGGGTCATCTTCAGTGAGCCCAACGTGAATAGACACCACTTCGTCATTGTGTTGTGATACGCGTGGATGCTAATATTGTCAGGCATTCCTTTGTATCGGCTGTATGTGTTGTCAGGTTGGATCCTATGGGCTCATATGCACTCTCTAGTCAGACTTGCATGTTCAAAAACCATAGGAGTTATTGGTTGTCATTTTGTTGAGGATGTGGATGTAATCCTCTCTGATGCCAATTTGGGCGCCTATTTCTGCTTTATTAACCACTTAAGGTTCATTTGGCATCTATGCATGTTTAGCCGACTACTTCTGACTTCTGAGTCACTGGTTAGGAAATGACTAAGGCAGTGGTGTAATCTTCCACATTCTGCAGTTTATCTGTCGTTGTCATAAACTCGATCAGCACTGCAAAAGCAGCAACCGTTGCTGCTATCAAGCAAATGCCAAACCCTGAACCCGGCTTGATTCATGTCAGGAAAAGAAATATTAGATACTTGGTACTGTGTAGAGCAATCCAGTTGTCTGGCGTCAATCATGTAAGTGCTGAAAGGACCTAGCAAATTATTGATAAGGTATGGTCTCCCACATGCCACATGCTCTAGTTCTAACTGACTGCTGACAAGTGTAAAATATTTATATCCATGAAGATTCATTAAGATATGCACAGATAAGGAGCATTTCTTTAGCTAGATGCTCTCCTCTTAAAATTGATTAACATGGATTTGCACTTCAATTCTCAGAGTAACTACTATCCACTTGAATATTACAAGGATATAGTACTCTTAATACACTTCTTTACAGTAACTTCAGGGCCGGATCGGGTAATATATATTGTACTAAACACAGCTCAGAGCAGGAGGAACTGGAGCAGCAATGTCAAACAGCACAGGGCCCAGGGCTCATCTTCTGCCTCTTCTCACTCTCATCTAAGGTTAGGCTATGAACAAAGCCCGGCAGGCAACAGCGCCCAGTGTACCACGCCTTCGTTTTCCGACTCTTGGCTACTGTGATCGGCGTCAGTTCTGTACTGCAAGCGGAGCTGGATTCAGACACTGGTTTCCCAGCTGCGGTGACAGATTGCAACTGCTGCTTCTCATTCTTGCTGATATCGGTGCTTTCTTCGGAGTCGCTTTGCATCGCCTGCTGCAGGAGCTCGGCTAGCTTCCTCCGTCCAGTTGGAGAAGGCTCGGATGATTTGGAACTAGGCAGTTTATCCGGTAGAAAGACGTTGGTCATCACTGTCTGCGTTCTGGGTTGATAGTTTGGTGTGCTACCACGAGATGGAGTGAAATCTGCATACAAAGAGCGTACCATATGGTTAAGCAGGAACAGAAGCAAATCATATGGGCTGCTTGAGATATCTAGTAATTCAACTATTAAACTTAGTGCAACAGAACTCTCCTTAGAATGTCAAAGTGAATAAATGCATGTATTATGAGTGATTTAATAAAGGACCACATGAATAGGTTGTGGAGCTAAAGGTGGGGGTCCATAGCTGATAGTTGTTAAAGAAGCATGATAGCGCCCAAAGACAAAATCAAAGCCATCGACTTTTTGTTTCAATAGGCAATCAAAAGCTAAATTAAAACATAAAAAGCTGTATCACCAGTAAACATATCACATCACATGCAATTTGAGCATAACAAATGGAACAATCCACATGGCACATGCTACTGATATAGCTAAAAAAATGGGAATAGCCTGGGAAGCCAAGTCACAGGTGCAACAATAATGTCCGTATGAAGGGCCAAAAATAATTAGACACAAGAATAGAAGAAAGCTATGACCGTCTAATACTAAGCTCCATCAATACTAATAAACATGTGTAATTTTTTATTACCTCCATTCACACTGTAAAAGTCATCCTCGCAGTCAGAATCTAACCAGGCTCGAGATTCAAAGAACATTTCATCCTTGCTACCTGCAAATTAAGTACCATAAGTTCCACTCTTCATAAAAAGAAGGGATTGTTTCATGTCAGAGGGATTTCAGCTAAGTGACCAAAGAGGCAGAGATTTGATTAGCTTGATTAATGAGTATGTATCAATGAAGTGAACAATTCCAACTAAGTGATCAAAGAAGTATATTAGAATCCAGAAACACAAAACAACCTTCACACTTCTTAGCAGATTGATAAATCAAGAGCAAGCAATTGATTTTTGGGCAAAGCAATATTAAAGCACACTCATTGCACCTAAGCTATTCAAGTGGCTATGAAGCAAGCTCTTGATCTGCGGCAGCAAACATCATGCATTATTCGAATTTAGGATCTGGTCAGCAATATTACGCTAGAACCTGCATCCCAAGGAAATAATTGAAGTGATCAGATTTTAAGAAGCCCTCCATCAATAGAGTAATCCACATAAGATAAAAGAGGATCCTGATTTAGAAAGTGTTGGATTTTTAAGAACAAGAACTTGTAACAACTAAAAGCCTTGTTTTTTCATTCTCTAAAAAAACAACTAGAAAGTCTTTCAATTAGAAGATTACAAACTCAGTCTGTATCAATAAATATCCTTTTCCCACAAGATCATCAGAACCTATTTCAATAAGAAGCCTAAATGATCTCCAGAAGCATTAACATAGTGATAAAAATACACTTCGCTTTCAAATCCTGAAATCCAGAGCCGAATAAACAAAGCCCAAAGGCCCATTTTCACAAAAAGAACCGACTGGTCATCTACTTCTTTACCTTCAAAGATATCCTTTAAACTATAGCAGTAACTGATTAAGCAGATAAACATCGGAACCTCACTTGAGAAAAAGACCCAAGAAAACAAAGATTCATCACGCATACCAGAATCCGGGCTCTTGGGGCCAAACCCTGCCCGCCGCTGCTCCCCCTCGGCCTTGCACTTGAGATCACCGAAGCCGTCACCAACCGGAGCAACGCCACCGCCGCCCTTCCCGTTCACGGCCTTCGCCTTGGCGGGCGACACAAGAAACAGCTTCCTGGGGAGCCCCGGGTCCTTGTGAACCGAAGCGCAAGAACCCATCCCGTGCTCCACTTTTCTCCCCTTTCAAGCCGCAGCAAGAAGTCTGTCCGTGCAAGCAAGCGCACGAAGCAAGCTACTAGCAGAAGATCGTACGGAGAAAGAATCAAGAAATGGAGGGAGAAGATGATAAACGTGGGGAGAAAAAGGTGAAGAGACGGATGTTCTTGAGGGGAAGAAGACGAAGGGGAGAACGCGGGGAGAGTGGGAGCGGGCAGTGCGGTGACACCGGGGGCTGCCATGCCCCTCTTTTTGAGATACGGGCGGGGGAAAGACCTGGGCAGTCTGAACTCGCGAGCACGGCGTGCTAATTGATGAAATATTTAATGGTAGTTCACAATATTTCTTATTTTCTTGTACTGCACATTAGCACATGAGGGAATCGAAGAAGACTTTTTGCAAATCAGTATAAATCACACACAAATCCTAAATATTACTCCGTTCGATAAAATGCCTGAAACTCAACCCATGTATGGCTATATACTCGTATACTAGCTCATTCAAGAAATAAGTCTGGTTTAGCAAGCGTGCAGTAAGAATTGTAACTGTGAGTCCGTGGCAAATAGGAGTAAGTAGTTTCATGGCATCCTCATTTTGTTGCATTCTCTTTCAAAAAAAAAGAAGGTTGTTTACATGATAAGTCCTTCCGACAAAAGGAGCAGCCTAACACAACATAAATCAACTATGTTTAAACCCCCACTCTCAAGAAGCATTTATTGCTTGGTAACTTTATTAGATTTGTGAACATAACACTACATAAATTGGTGATACAATTATATTTTGAATTGCGTTGGTGTCCAAAGTAACAGTTGACGAACGAAGACGGATCACCAGGAGGGCCTTTAATGAACCACAAGCCTCCCTTCAGTTTTTAGCTTATAAGAGGAAGAATGAGAGAAGAAGAGTAGGGAGAGTCCATTTCGTGACTCTACATCCGTTACTGCAGTCACGTGACATTGATTTTGAGTGTTAAAACCTTGGTTAATGTGAAACTAATCAAATCTAGAGTGATTATGCATGTGACATAAACATGTCCTTTAACCAACTACGAGCTTATAGATAAATTTGCTAACAATAGGAGAGCAGGCTAATTACCTGCTACACCGAGAAAGTGAAGTTTCCTAATTTCCTTGTCACGTTTTGGCCGGTCTTCTCTCTGTCCTAAGCGGAACGGTGACAGGGGGGAATAGACTTTGACATTTTGGAACCATGCCGATGTCTGGAAGAAAATTCTGTGACATGTGTTACAGAAAAATTCTTTCTTGTACATGTCATGTGTTTTTTTTTTCAATTGCACGTATCAGGATCAGAATCTCGTAGAGGTATTTTGACGAAGTGTCTCATATAATTTTTTTCTGCCATATCCACCACAATAGAGACTTGGCGAGATGTGCGTGATTCTTTGGTTTGGACCACGGGTTTCTTCAGTTTGCAGAGAGCAACATCGATATTACTTCCCAGCTCAATTCAAACTTAGCCATCGCTCTCGTGCCGTATCCTCATGCGTGCTGTTGGTCGATAGAGATCTTGTTGCGCTGCGTCCATTTGCATCCTGGAATTCGTTGCAATATTAGTCTAGCTTGTTACGGATCAAAGCAAATAACACTTCTTAGACATAGTTAAACTTTTTTTTGAGTGACTGTTTAGATATGAACTTCTACTGTATTTCTTCAAAGATCGAAGTTGGCAACGAGCCAAAAATATGTACTTTTTGTAGGCGAGTTCTGAATGTTAAGCATCGAAGAAAAACTGATGTCAAGTGAAAGTCCTGCGCGATACGGTGCACAGTCAATGTTCCTGATAAGATTAAGGACGCCCGGTGCGGCCGGTAAGGGGACATTACTAGTCCAATTCGACCTTGATGCCTCGTCTCCTGATATTTCTTTCAGAAGAGACGAATTTATCTTGTTGGTGCTTGGTGTTAACAGTGTTTGCACCGAAAATATACCTCAATCATAGACCTGTCAATGACTGATCAACAGTGTTAGGTCCATTGGAATTCAGAAGAGTCGTCAATAATATCCTCTTAGGTGTTGCAGGCTCTCCATTGGCTGGTAACACAATACAATAATGCTGTTGACGATGAGCACCTTTTTCTCCATCTCCACACTTAAAATGTGAAGGACAAAAGGCACCAATGAGGAGGAGAAAAATCAAGATGACGAAAGGAAAGGGTGCGACAGTTATAAACGCCACTCACTTTTCCTTCGAGCGAAATATGCGATTTTTTTTTATTTTTAAGATGAGTATAATTAAACTCATTCCTGATCGATGCTAACAAACACTACACCGTTTATTTTAAAGAATAACAATAGCTAAATCAAAGAACAAGAACAGAACTGTATGAAATCGTCTTCAGGGAAGATAACCAACCAACCGTGTTTTCGAGACAGAAATAATAAGAGAGGACGCGTCTGAAGATGCTCCGAGTGACATCAGGTCGGCATTGAAAAAAATATCGATGGATTGACAAGAACAGATCACAAATGGGCATCCATGGATGCATGCATGCATTCTGTGTCTGTAGCGCAGGGGATTAATTAGGGGGAACAACGGTGCCATACCGCTTGCCACTTGCACGCCCCGATTTGGATGAGAAGATGGGAAGGTTCAGTGGGTCTGATGGAAAACGACCTCGTCCTGCATATATATCGCATAGGAAAGCAAAAAACAAAGATAAATTAGTGACCAATCGTCGTCTTGAGTCATGAGTGATGGTAAAAAACATCCTGCACGTCAGGGAAGACACGGACCCTTCAGCCAAAAGATCTCGAATATTCACTTGTCAGGGCACAGCTTTGTCTGTAGTTTCTTTAGTCAACACAATGGCTAACTTTGGTGCGGTCGCAAGAGCGGCTAACACAGTGGCTAACTTTAGTTAACACAAGGGCGTGAGAAGTTGTTCCTCTGTCACAGCTTTGGTGGTGTTGTCAGAGCTGTGTTCCTTAGAATTACAGTTTTTGGTGGGGTCGGTGTGGTGGTCACCAGGGTTTTGGTCCTTCAAGACGGGTCTGGTGAAGGTGGCGACGACGGTGACGACGTCAATGAGTTTCCCTAGCGTCGCGAATTGGAGGTTAGCGTACCTCTTCCTTTTTGCGAAAAGGTGGGTGGTTTAAATGTTCCCTTCGATGGGTTTGTGTTCTGCATCACCGGCGGTGCGTATAGTGATCGTAGACGCTTGTTCAGTGGCTCCTCTCGTGTTCCGTTAATAACTGCGCCTGATGTATTCTTGGATTTCTTTCGATGTGGGGATGGTCGATAGGCTTTTATCAGTTTGGATCCGTCAAGGATTCAGTTATAGGACGGTGAATGATGCGGCTTTACCAAGGTTTGGAGTCCCTCATCATTGGAGTATCTGGCTTCGATTTGGCTCTTGGTGTTCATTGGAAGAGATCGGAGTGGAAGAAGTTGATGAACAGGATCTGAGAGGACTTTCTTGTGTTTTTCATTTGTCTCAAGGTCCTTTATGTAAAATGGAGATGTATTGTGCTTCTTTTTCGCAAAAAAACACAATGGCTAACTGAATTCTTAAATCAGGGTCAACTTAGTATTCAACCGGGGACTCGGCACATAACCCACTAAACGCACATGTGTGTACTTCTAAAATCGGTGAGTCTAGGACTCGAATGCGGGTAGATTGACTCTAAAATCTGTGAGTCTAAGACTGCAGCGCTAGTAGGTTGACGGTGAAGAGTTTCGCTAAGCATGTACCGGAAATTGGACTCACAGCTAAAATAAAAATTGACGACAATACGTGAGCTACAAGTGGCGGGCACGCACTTTGTGTCTGATGAATACGCATGAGGCTCATAGGCCTCCATAGAGTGTTAGCGATCGACGTAACGAGTCCACGAGGAAAGCTTGTATCCCAATAGCCAAATCAAGACGGCGGCCTGTTTGCCGCGGCAAGGCAGCTCATCTCATGTCGCGCAAGCAATAAGGGTCTGCTTGGTTCGGATCCTGGCACAGGCAACTACGGCCAGGCAGCAGCGTAAGCCCCAGGCGATCGAAATCGGACGTCTAAGGGCGCTGCCTGGCCAGGCAGCTCTGGCCAGGACTCGATCCAAACGAGCCATAAGAGCCTCGTCTGGCGGCTCAACGTCTCAGGCAAGGGCACGCACGCGGCTCCTTTGTGTCAATTTTGCTTATGACCAAAATTTGGCTTGACTCATCGAGACGTGAACCAAACAACCCTTTATTGCTTCTGATTTTAGTATGATTTTAATTTTAGCATGATCAAGTTTTGACCTGGCTTCTCAGGGTCACCAATCAAACACACCCCTAGCGCCTGGCCTGGTCTGGCTGCCCAAGACGTGCGACGGAGGAGGCCCTAGCCTGTCCTACCGGCCGAACGCATCGGGATTTGCCGGAGACCGGCAATGCTGCGGCCCGCGAGAGTGCAGCGCGACGGCCGCGGCGCCGGCGCGTGTCACGTAACGTGCCGGGGCACGTCTGCGTGGTGGGCTGGTGGCCATCATGGTTTCGGGGGTCGCCGGCCGGAAGAGAAATGCGGATTTCATCGACGACGATTCATCCGTTCCCGATACGCCACCCGGAATACATATCACAACTCTGCATCTGTTCGTGTCACAGTCGTCCTGCCCATGCTGCCATCTCATCGCTCTTGCTCTCAACAAAATCATTCAGGTTATGTCAGGTGGCAGTGGCATAACAAACAAATCTCCGTTTCTTTCCTGATGAAGAGGCCAACAGGGACATGATGGTCACATGAGTTATCCAGGCTAAAAATATCTAAATAGATCGTGTCTATTGGATCCGTCCGAGACACGACACTGTAGGTATGACCCAAATACGGTATGGTTCGAGCCGAGACAGGCCGAATTAGCATGGCACAAGGCCACGGTCCATGCTTGTACCGAGCGTATTGTACTATATGCTGGCACGACACGGTCCGGCTGAGTCAGGCCGGCACAGGCACAGCCCAGCCCAGCACGTATGGGTCCGACTATTTTTTATTTTTTATATATATTTTTTAATTTTGTAGCTATTTTTAATCTATTTTCTATATATTTTTTAATTTTATAGCTATTTTTTATTTTATTGGGTCGGTTGTGCCGACAAGCCGTTCGTGTGCCGTTGGGCCACCCGTGCCTGTCGGGCCGACCGTATTGTCGGGCCGCAATCATGTCCGAACCGATCCGGCTCAGTACGATGACCAACAGACCGTACCGTATGTCAAGAGGCAGACACACGGATCAGCACAATACGACCCGTTACGGTAGCCGAGCCATTCTCTAAATGCATGGCACATTTGTTTCACATTCTGTAAGTCCAAAAAGGACTGAATGGTACTCTGATATCTGTTGAGTTTTGTGGCCAAGGTATTTACTTCGCATCCCGTCACAGAAGGAAAAAAGATGGGTGTCATTTGGGCCGTTTCTTGCAGGTGGGCTGGGCTCGGTTGTGTTAGGCTTAGGGCGTTAGTTGCTTTCTCAGCCTTCCTTTGCGCGCTAGCGATTCTGAATTTCTGATTATTACCCGACACCTTTTTTTAGACGACGGAGATATATTTTGACATGAAAGAGTGATCCGGCCTCTGCATACATCATGATGCACATAGCCATTACATAGGGGGAAAAGGAAAAAGAAACAAAGGAGAAAAAACTGAAACTCAGCGGGTACAAAGCAACAGCGAATTTCAAACCAAGACCTTTCACCTCAAATGGTGGGCTGCCCATGTCGGGGATTACGCAGCAAAGGCAAATGACAATCCCGGTGACACCACGACCACCATCTAGAGACGAGAGCCACCACCTCACACCTTGGCACTGCCCCTCCAGACCACCCTGAGCCACGCCCACCACGAGCACTTGCAACCACCACGCCGTGGAGCGCGTCGACCTCAGATCCGCCATAGAGGACTAATCGCCGCCGCAGTGAGACCGCCGCGCTGTTGACGGGCTAACCTTGTCTCCATGGATCAGATCCGGGCCATAGATGGCCGGGCAGGTAGCGCCGACCACGCACGTCTTGGGGATAGCACGGGGCACGATATGGACGAATGGCACTTGACGACGACATCGAGATCTACACTGATTTGCAAGGAGAAAGAGCAGGGGGAGAAAGAAGAGAAGGGAAATGACATGAAGGGATAGGCCACGAACGGAGCTGCTTGGCTTTGTTGCTAATGTGGGGTTTTCTGGGTGGGAGACGGGTCGCCTTTTCAAGACGACGCCTTTACGTGACACCTGACCTTGTACTTGGATTATCAAATTCAGAATCACTCCTGTATACGCCACTCAAATAGTTTCTTGTTCATCTGCAAACAAAGTAGGTCGGAAATTCAGTCCCTATTACCCGTACAAGTTCACCCAAGTTCACAGGTCACCGGAAACGTACGGTCAAGAGTTTAGCGGTACTAGTCAGTGCAGGACTGCAGGGGCAGGAGTTGGCACATCAAGCCGTGCATTCGCGCGGCAGAGCCTACACTTGTCGGCCGGAGCCGGAGCCGGAGCCGGAGCACAGTCCAACGCACTGCATGCACCGCGTGCCAACCGGCACGGAACGAATCGGAACATTCCCGCTGGGTTCCTAGTACTCTTGTCTTCTCGTCTCTCCCATCCGTCGCCGCCACGCCAGCCTCGGTATCATCGACCGCCCCCGCCTCCGATTAGCTCTCGCAGCCGCGTAGAGACAGGCGTTTTTTACGGCGGGCGCATATGCTTTTCCCTGCGCTTTTTGGCCTTTTGCTGCTACGACGTAGGCGGTACATCCTATTGCGAGTAGGATTGAAATGAAGAGAAAATGAATTTTTTTATTAATTTAATGAATATTTTACATGTATATATATATATGATGATGAAATGTATTATTGGAGAGACATGTCTCTCTAATCTGACACAATGAAAGGGTATGAAGTCTCTTCACCAAAGAATATATCCCTTTGCTAAATATACATATTTGCTAATTGATCATTAACTGTAATTAAATTGTACACTTTCTCTCGATCAATTATTCGTAATATAAACTTTTTATTGAAAACTCCTGTAAAACCCTATGAAAAAATATAAGGAAAAAATAGTATGTTGTCCCATTAAAACTCCTTTAAAATCTAATGGAAAAAATGTAAGAAGAAAATTATATGGCATATATTATTTATTGTGTCGTTGTAAACTTATATGAGAAAAACTTAAAAAAGGAAAAAACTCATAAACGAGTTTAGAGAATAATAGATATGTCTTTGATACCTCCTTTAAAAACCCCGAAGGGGAAAATAGGAGATATAACATATATTTTTGTGGAGATATTGTCTCATTGTAAGTTCATTTGAGAAACCTAGATAGGAAAAACTCATTGGTGAACTTAGATAACAATAATTATGATATGTGGATCAGATTAAAAACCTCCAGAAAATCACTTGGGAAAATATGAGGAATAAGATAGATATTGCCTCATTAAAAACCTTATATGATAAATCGTATAGAAAAAACTCATAAAGGAAAAGAGTGCAATATAATATGAATAAGTTATTATTCATGGATCAACTCCCCCTGAACCTTGTAAATCTCGTAGTCGTCGTATACCAATTCTATGAATATATTTTGGAATGTGAAAGTTGATAAGGACTTAGAGAATAAATCAGTGAGATTATCACATGATTTAGTTTGTAAGATTTCTATCCCCCTATTATGAAGATAGAACAATTTAATATGTTTGGTGATATCACTCTTTATGTAACCTGTTTGCATTTGATGCATGCAAAATTATCTTTCATAGGTGATTTAATAGAACTAATACCACATGACTTTTATATGGTTAATCATTCTGTGAAATCATACACATGTATGTGATGTTTTAAAATGATAGGTGAAAGTAGACACTGGAATCTATTTTGATGACTCATACGAGATGACTATATAACCATGAAATCAATCTGTGAGCTGGCATTATAGGGATCAATTATATAGCCAGAATCTGGATATCCCACTATGGTTATATCTTGATTTTTCTGATAGAAAAATCTAGATCTTTGGTGCCATAAAGATATATTTGGATATCCTCTTTGACTCTCGCCTAATGGTGTTGTTAGAGTTACGATGTTTAAACTAGCAAGTTATCTGCAAATACAATATCAGGCATGTTACGATTTGTAAGATATATGAGCGCTTTGATGGCACTAAGATATAGAACTTTAGGATCAATATTTTTTATTGTCAACCCAAGATATGAATAGATCTTGATTCATATTTAGGGATTGAATGACCATAAGTGTTTTGATGGATATGATTGTCTAATATCATTTGGATATTGATGGACTGATAGATAAATATTCCAGAAGGAATATTCTTAAGTTGCAGACTTAAGCAAAATTTGTTTTTAACCAAATCATTCATCTCAAATTCCGTCTTAAGATGATTACATACTTTGCGGTGTGTAGTTTGGAGATGATATAAAATCCAACCGGGATTTTATTATAAACACACATATGTAATCGTTGGAGTAACTCTTTTGTGAAAGAAACTCATTTAGTCAGTTGTACAACAATCAACTTAACTACTTGAAATCATGGAATAACTTTAAGCTGTACACAATATATATTACGATTTATATTTAGATTCAGAATGTGAAGTCCATTAGGGACTTATATGTCCGAATCTATCCAATTCATTTGATCTGCCAATGATACTGAAAATGAGAACATAATTTTCACACATATCATATGGTATGTAACATCATAATTGATCCTGGGTCTCTGCGTGAACTCTTATGCTACTAGCTTCGCTATTTTACCATCTTATGAAATAAAAATTCATTTTGCTTCCGTAGGGAAGATATTAGAGGTGTAGGTATTACTTTTATGAATACCTCTCTTTTTTATAAGCGAGTGCAATTCTACTTTCATTGCTTCCTTCTATTTGGTCCAGTTCGAGTGCTTGAGGCACTTTGTCACGGCCATAGACTTTGGCCTGGATTCAATTGAAGATCTTTTGCAATTTTTGAGGAGAAATATTTATCAACAATTTATAGTATTTGGTATTAATTGATTCTATGAAATCAATATAGTTTGTGAAAATATTATCCCATTTAACTTCGTGTATTTCTCAAAACAATGGAGTTAGGATGTTCCCATAACCCAGCGCCTGATTTTGTATACACGTTTGTGTTAGGTATTTGGATGCTGAACATCCATAAATATTTAGATAGTGAATATCCATAATGTGTCTATCTTGATGTTGATTTGCGTTTACTATCTTGGAGGAGGGATTCCTCTGTTTCCGTGATAGTTTGCAAGAAACTTTATCCTTTGTGATCTTACTTCTCCCCCTCTTATTTTAATTTTGGGAGTTGAGTAGTTTTTTTGATACATTTACTCTTTATAGCACATTCCTAGTAGAAGTATAGAATTTAATGATACATTTGTTGTCAGTAAATGCATCTGGCAGGTTATTTACAATATGTTGCAAATACAAGATGTTTTGAATAAAGATTCAGATCTTAGGTGCGTGGATATGAGGAATGAATGTGAATGTGTGTGATATTCTATTATGATTTCTGATATTCTTTATGGTATTAATCTCTCCCTAATGCCTGAAATTATCCTCAAAATATTATGAGTATACGTGCAATGAATAAGTCTCTTCTGAGGGATTCGAGGTATTATATGATAGACGGATAATTATACCTCTTTGGATCCCCAATTCCCTATGATGTATGATGTTGGGTGATGATATCGGTACGTGCATAACGTAACTGATTCGCTGATGAGAAATACTTGGCTGAAGCCAAATTTTCATGTATTAAGTGCAACAAAGGGAGCCGTATGATTGCAGTTGGATGAATTTGGTTTAATAATGCGATGTGTAAAGCCGCATGTCACCAACAAGATATTGGCAAATTGCAATTTTATAGTCGGTCATGCAAATAATTTGATTATCTTGATAAGAGATTCAGCTAGACTATTATGAATACGCACATAGGGTATTTAATGCAGTAGTGCCGAAAAATCAAATAATAATTTAATGCATATTAAGGAACAACATTATCCATATGTATGGATTTGATCGTGTGTCTATGATACTTTGCTCTAATTTTAATTATTTGATCATTGAATTTGGTATAAGTGTGGTGTCTTATGTATAAGAGACACTTATAGAACTACTTTATAGATGCATCAATCAGCATTGTAAAATATCTAGATGGTCTATAAAATCGTTGAATAGAGCCACATGCATGTTCTTAAAGGTGTTCAAGAAATTAGGTGGCACATTTTGAATTTTAAGGTAAGAGAGCTTTAAAATTAAATTCCTTGTGACACATGTGATGCACATAAATCTAAATGTTTTGGGAATATTGTGACTAGTAAAATTGTTAATAATTTTTCTCATCATCTCTAAGGTAGAGTGATCAAGATAATCATGCCAAGTCTTGATTTGATTATGATAGAAAATTTATGTTATACGCGATATGTGATATGGGTTTGATGTATGTATAGTATAATTCAGATGGTATATAGTGAAATTTGCCATATTCGTTGATTAAGAGGAGAAATTTCTCTTTTGTTGTTATAATGAGTTTCAATATGATAACTATTCTGATGGATATCTCTATAATTTATTAAGGTACGGATTGAATTGGGATACTATAGAACATCAACGATTCTGACTTGTGTATCCATATGGAGTGTAATTATGATACGACCAGAGCCAACAATCACCACATTATGCCCAATGATTGTAAAAATAATTTTTATCTCTTAATAAGTGTTTAAAATATTATGATTTCCCTAATTATAGAATTTATGGTGCATATGGTCACTAGGCATATTTCTTCCTCCATCGGATTGACTCCTGTAATCTATATATATAATTGAAGAATTCGATATGAAATTCTTTATTAGATATACAAAATACTTAGATACTTTATTATAGTATCATAGTGCTGATATAATATTATATTACAATATCAATAAGACATAGATAACATGGTATCTAAGGAATTAGGAGACTAGTTAAGATATCGAAACATGTCGAGCGAAGCAAATTTGACAAATATGTTTTTTATGCTCATGGGATCTTCTAGTTGCAAAAGAGTCTGGTTGTTACTTGGTTCTTGTAGAATTTATTGTGAATAACTAGTCTCTTTGATTGAGTCAATTTCAAGATTGAAGTGTGCTTCAAATATTTACCCTTGAGCAGGTCGGTTATGTCCAACAGATTGTAAATACAAACCAACTAAATATCTTTGGTTGCGATATTTCTTAGTGGAGTGCTTGTATCATCCATACTTGCGACAAATATTAGATTTGTCAAGTTTGAAAATACCTTGACCCTGATCAGGTGCATAGGGCTTCTACTTCTTATTGCTTTTGAGTTTACCAATGTAGTTCTTTGGATTGCGTTTAATAGAGCCATCGAACTTATTGTTATTCTAAATATTATGATGTATTTCAGGTAAAGGAGCAGCGTCTATTGGACGCTAATGATGATTTTTTAGAAGGAGTTTATCATGCTTTTTGATATGAAGTAATACATGTATTGAGTCAAAATAAACATAGTATTTTCTTACACGATAATATTGCTGTAAGATCCTATCAGCGGGAAACAATATAGATAGAGTTTTCCCTATCTTTTCTGCATATGTAATTTCTTTTTTGCGTAATTTTGAACAGATTTTATGAACAACATGATTGTATTCTCCGACGGACTTAAAGTCTTGGAGTTGGAGATGTGTCCATTCATGACATGCATCGGACAGAACGACTATCTTCTGTTGTTCATATCTGCTTTTGAGAGCTAGTCACAAAGTGCTCGGATTTTTTTCTATCATATACTCATACTTGAGATCCGGATGGATATGATGTCCTATGTATAATACATCATATTTAACATGATCTGGTAGCGGTGGATATCCCTTTTGGGGAGGTTGGTAGAGCCGCTACTATTCTGCGGGACATAAGACTGACCTTGACGTCCATTGTCCATGTTAAATAATTGTGACTATTAAGTGTGAGTTCATCGAACTCTTTGCTAGTCATTGTATCGTATATGGATTTTGACCATATATTTAATTAATTTACTATTGGTAAATTAAAAATTATTATAGTAATGTTGTAATAATGATGCAAATTATTTGTAAAGTCAAGTTGAGACTTGAATTATATAGTGTAGATCTCAAATTATGTAGCTAATATGTTAAAGATAATCACCAAATGTGGTATAGATCTTGCAGTAGTATGAGGTATAATATGATATTTGTCAGTAGATGTCTACGTTCCTATTACTTTGTGTTATGCTAAGTAGAATATTTGGAAGTACACGTTGAAGGTAATCATTAAGTCAAGGTGATAAAATGTAGACCTCACAATAATAGTGGATAATCTGCAAATATGCAGTAGATGCCATTGTTCCATTACCTTGTGTTTTGTAAATATTAAATAGAGGTAATCACTTAGAAGGCAATCATCAAGATGGTGTAGACCTCAAATATAGTGATTTAACCCTTTGACGGTAGTTACAAAAAAATGGTGTAAACTATATAGTAATAGTTTAACATTTTGACGGTAGTAAAAAAAAAATGGTGTAGATCGCACAATAGTGGATGCGTAATTCGATGTTATGAACATAATTTGCAAATATTGTAGTAGATTTTATAACATCCACAACCTTGTGTTATACCAATATTAATTGAGGTAGTTACTTAAAATTTTGCATTGTAATTCTGCTTGAATTAAGCACTTTTGGACATAAAAGCTCTTTAGGCTAAATTAGGGTAAATTAGTATGTAATTTTGCAAGAAAATAATCTCAATTGCAAAATTAATATAGTCATTAATATAATTGCATGCTATAAGGATTATATGAAGCAAACACATTAAACATTGCAGGATTCCAAATAACATAGGGCTTGGAATGAATATTTACATGATGTAAATAATGTACAATACAATATTCATTAAAGCCGAGAGCTTAGCCGTAAAACAGATAACTGAAATACACAGTCTGTAAATAATATATAGCTTGAGGGCTTTTTTTTGTTAAAAATGGCTGAAACCACCGTAAGCCGCATGGGCTGAGGCAAACCTGGGCCGCAGCCCAGGCAGCCTTTCGACCCAAGCCCATTCGGGCCCCCACCCCATGCCCTATATAAGGAAGAGAGGCGGCAGGTTAGGGTTTCAACCCTAACTGCTTGGACTCCTGTCATTATACCGCCGCTATGGGCTATCACGTCGCCGACAGTTGAAGGCTGCTGGGATGGAGGGCCATGCCATGATGTGAGCGTTGCTATGCCGAAGATGGAGCGGCCGCCCGCTGTCGCCATGTTTTGGGGCCGCCGTTGATCGGTGTAACCGCCTCAGGCTGGCCGCTGCGCTGTGTAGTTGGCACATTGCAGGGGCGACAACAATGGTGGATGGGTGGGCACCGCCTCGGGGCGAGGCCAGAAGGGCAGGCCGCCTTGCCTGCAACATCACCGGCGGGCATGGCAGATCGCGATCGGCTTAGGGTAGGCCGTTACCGTCAGAGAGGGTGGGGGGCAGGCGCGCTGCCTTGGGTAGGCTGATGTCGTCGTATGGTACGGTTGATAGAGAAATCGTGAAGGTGAAAAGATGCAGAGGATAGCATCCTCACTCCTCATCAGAGTGATGAAAACATCAAATCTTACCCATTATTTGTGCTTGTTCATCGTTATGTATCTACAGTTCCTTGCGTGTGACTCATGTAGGTGGAGAAGTCTCCTTTGATCAAGAAGAAGACGACAAGGATGCGGAGGATATGTGACGTGTTCTTTTGATCTCCTATAGTGGCCTGTTGTGCAGGGCGGAGTGGAGAGCGACTGTGGTTGTGTTCTGGGCGCCACCTTTATGTGGTATGTTGATCCGCGTCGAGGCCGGTTAGTGTAGTCGAGATGTTGGGCGTTGTTCGTTTCTCCTCCGCGCTTCCTTGCTGTGATCTTCGGTGGTGTGGCTGATTAGCAATTTGGAGAGCAAAATGACTAATAGCGTATTACGAGTAGGATTGCAATGTAGAGAAAATAAAACTCATATATTAATTCAATGAACTATTTATATATATACACATGATGACGAGGTGCTATTAGAGAGATAATAGATACATAAAAAAATATAAAGTCTCCCCACAAAAACATATCCTTTAATAAAAACAACTATTTACTAATTGATCTTTAACGGTAATCAAATTCTAACCCATCCCACGCACCCGCCCGGCTGCCGAGCGCCCGTACACTTGTCACCGGGGCGCGTTGGAGCAGGGGGCAGTCGCGGCCTCGTGTCCATCGGTGGCAGCCGCGCCGTGCGCCCGTTGCCAACTGTCCCGCGTGCGCATGGACGCGCGTGCCTGCCTGGGGCGCAGGCGTGCCGACGTGAGTGCGGCCGGCAGGAGACGTAGGCAGTCTTGGCGCCGCGACAAGAGAATTTTTCACAAGTTCCGTCGTTAAACCAAGGCATCCCACTTGCCTTTCGGAAATCTTAGCCAAAAGCGATCGCGCTAAGAACTGGGAGATTATCCCACCCACCTCGTTTTCACATCCACTCCTTTCTGTAAACTTTTCTTCTCCGCTATCGATAGATTGTGAGTTCCCGGTTTTCTAACAAGTCTGCGACGCACATTACTCAGTTACCACACATTGTTGTTCTAGAGGAGATATTCAGCGCACAAGTAAAGTCAGGTGAAATCATAATGGACTCTTGATAGTACAATTTATTTAGTCCCTTCTATATTACTGTATTAGAGATGTATTATTGCTCAGGCGACGGTTTTTAGTAAAACCTACTGTCGACCAACGTGAGGACATCCAATGGCTCTAAATTGGTGTGTTGGGTCGCTTACTTGGCTCTCCCACCACAGGCACTATCCACCGGTCGTCATCTGCTACCCGTAGCTGACGGCGCCCTGTCTTGGCACCCCACCCTTCATCCGTTGTCGCAGCTAGGCCGGCCACCTCTCTAGTTCATCCCTTTGACACTATAAGAAGAACCCCATCAAAATCATGCACCACTAAATTGTCTTCGGCAATATCGACTATATGTCATACGATTTTCAGTCATTTAACGTACAAGAAACATAATATTATTATTGGGAGACCATCGCATCCTAGCAAATATATATTTTTATCTAGTTATACATGTTAAATCAAAACTATGTATTTTTATTATCCTATACCAGCCAAAATATATTTTTATCTGGTTATGCATGTTACATCGACAATGTATTTAAAAGGGGAGAGGATATCTACTAGGATTGATACAAGTTTTCGATAATCTTAAGGCCATGATAGTTCGCTTTCTAAGAAGCAAAGACATTCGCTTTGCAATAACTAAGCCTTAGCTTGAATGGTTAGTAGGGATGATTGTATCCCTACCTATCAGGGATTAAATCCACATTTACTTTTGATGTGTCTCACTAAGTTAGATTTTTTTTTAGTATAGTATCTATCACCAGCGAGGTGCATGTGATGACTTTATTAATTTTCAAACTTTATATATCCAATTTTTAAGTAAACATTATGAGTGTATATGTACATCTATATGATGCACTAGGTTTCTTAAAAAAGACATACGCTTTGATTTCTTAATTTCTACTCAAAGGAAAACGAGAGTTAGACTCCTTGTAAAAAACAACAATCTGACTACCGATTGCCGAGAGAAAAGGACGAGCAAAGTAGAGGGGAAAATATCAGAGGGGTCCATCGGTATTTTCAAGGACAGAAAGAGACATAAATATGGGCCCTTGCCGAGTGGCATCCAGCACTCTCCAGTCTGCACTCGTGGCTCTGCTCCGCCGGTGCGCTCCAAGGCCAAAGAAACCTGGGGTGGAGATTGCACGAGGAGGAGGCAGCCTCTCTCCGCCGTTTGTTTCTCGCCAGTAGCCACCACCACAACCCACATCCCAATCTCACGAGGAGCAGACTGCCACCACCCCTCCCGCAACCACCGGCTCCTTGGCGGCGGCGACTGAGCGGCGACATGATGGCACTCCGCCCCCACGACGTCACCCTCTGCCTCACCCCTCCCCTCGCCGCGCGCAGCCGCCGCCGCAGTGGCGTCAGGGTCTTCGCCGTCGCCTCCACTCCCTCCACCGTCTCCACCAAGTAAGCCGCCTTCCGTCGCTCTGCCCATGCCCATGTCCTCTCGACTTCGTTGCATCCTTAGGTTGGTTTCTTGGGTTGGACGAATTGGATGCTGTGTCCGGCTGCGGTGTCGTAGTCTCTGTGCACGATTTAGGCGCGTTTGTTCTGGATTGCTAATGCGGGCTCGGTCGCTCCGTCACTCTCGCGCAGTTTTCCTCCCTCTCTGCTAGCAATGTTGGATCAAGATTTGATTCCGCCCCCCCCCCCCCACCCCCTTCCTTTCCCGCTTGGGTGGGCGCCTGTGCCAGGATCGTTAGATTCGTCTCTGTGGCGCTAACAGACGAGCTCCCCCCCCCCCCCCCCGGGTCTCGGTGGCGCTAACAGTCACACATGGCAGCTGCACCTCGCTGTCTCCTCAGATCAGGCGCGCGAAGGTTGCAGCTTTGCCATTTAATTCTGCATGGTCATTTTCTCTGCGCGGCCGGACCAGCGTCGTCCAGGCTCCTGAGCGCTCGGTTGCTTTGCCGTCAACTGCAGCGAAGCGTGTCCCTTTCTTTTGTGTCAGTCCTTTTTCAGATTTATTTTGGTGCCGTATTTCCTCGGCATTAAATTTCCTGGGACCTTCAACTTGTCCGGGGACCCTGGCTGTGCGTCCTCTGAGCAGAGTTCTTCGTAATAGTTTTGCGTTCTAGAATTGTTGCAGACGTGGTACCATATCACCATTTAATTGCAGTGATGATAGTTGGTATAGAAATTGGTGGTACATATCAGGTTCAAGAACCTCATCATGGGTGGCTCTTCTTGCTATTGTATCTTGCATTAGAGGCGAGTATGCGTGTTTGTTGTCGTTGTTGGGTCGATTTGGTAGCCCGTGGTCTTTAACATGTTTCCAGTATGGTGGAATTTGATTTGATTTGCGCACCAGTATCATTAAGCTCTTAGGATGGTGGTTCTTAACAGTTCTGTGTTGTTCATCTGCTTCGGTTGACGGGGTTTGTGAAGTTAATAAATACAGGATAAGATTGATTGTGCCATATTATAGGCATATTAATTGAAACAATAGAAGCCCACCCAGGGTTTCATGCCGGGCTAAATCTATTGTTTCTTAGAAATTCAGTTGATTGGTATTTACACTGATAGTTTTGAAACCATGAAGTGGTTCACAAAACATGGATATATACTGCTATGTGAAAATTATCTAAGTGGATTTTCCAGTTAGTGATAATTTAATCGTACCTAATTTGAGCATACGTGTAGATTTTTTGTTAGATCTGGTTGGAAGGTTGGAGATTGGGGAAGCATAGTTGACTGGTTGAGCCTAGTTGCACTTGGTCTTACTTTTGCTTCTGCATATTTTTTGTTGTTGCTGTTTCTTTTCCATGCAGGATTTATTTTGCTGGGTAACAGTGATATGCTGCACTTCGAGACTAACACATCAAGAAAGAACTAATAATGAGAATGCTATCCTTGCATTAATATGTACATGGTGGGGATCACATCATAATTTGTATGGGACACATCATGTGACCATAGTCATGTAGTGTGGAAAAGTTCAATGACATTAGCTACTAACAACCGAATTTATATGCATACCTGATAAGCTCTGGAGGCCAGATGCCTACGTACAATCTGGTTAATGCATGTTCTACTTCTTGTCAAAATAGAAACAGTATGAGTGCTGGTCTTGCTTACACACCCCGTGCTCTTTATTTCAATACAAACTAGTATGACTGTTAATTTATTGGTGCAGTTGGATATATGAACCATGTGTGTGCCTCTGTTTATTATTCTGCTGTACCATACACTAGCATACCTGATAGCTGATGCATATCTAACATAAGCTAGCAAAGTGGTTAAATATTTGAGTGCATATAAATATGCTCATTGGAAACCAACTGGAGGGTAGTGATGACCATCATTATAGGTCCGGCTGGGTTTAGATGTGCTTCGCGGTCATGTTCATTAGTGGATTGAACTGTATTTATATTCTGAATGTATATCAAAGCCACGATCTCACTTGTACCACAATTGCTACCTGTTTGAACCACATCCACATCTGTCTTCTCCTAAAGTCTAAATTTGGCTCATAATACACGCAAAGCAAGTGATGGCGTCATCACATAACTTGTCACTGGTAATTAATCATAATTTTTTTCTTTAAAAATTGTTCCAGGGTTGAGAGTAAGAAGTCTTTTGCTCCTCCACGAGAGGTACATGTCCAGGTTACACATTCAATGCCACCTCAGAAGATTGAAATATTCAAGTCTCTTGATGACTGGGCTAGAGATAATATCTTGACGCATCTTAAGCCGGTCGAAAAGTGTTGGCAGCCACAGGATTTCCTCCCTGACCCAGCATCTGATGGATTTCATGATGAAGTTAAGGAGCTCAGAGAACGTGCCAAGGAAATCCCTGATGATTATTTTGTTTGTTTGGTTGGAGACATGGTTACTGAGGAAGCTCTTCCAACATACCAGACTATGCTTAACACCCTTGATGGCGTCAGAGATGAGACAGGTGCAAGCCCCACTGCCTGGGCTGTTTGGACGAGGGCATGGACTGCTGAGGAGAATAGACATGGCGACCTCCTAAACAAGTATCTGTACCTCACTGGGAGGGTGGATATGAGACAAATTGAAAAGACAATTCAGTATCTTATTGGCTCTGGAATGGTAAACATATATTTTTTTCAATCTTTTCTTTCTTATTTAACATGTCTTTTAGAGCCTTGGCATGTTCATTCAGCTGTTCATGCTTCTGAAGTGTTCCTTTTGGCTTGTTGAGAGTTTGATTCTTTCATGAAATTCTTTTCATAGTACTAATAACTCATGCCACTGCCATACTTTTAGAGCAATTCTTCTTATGATTTTTTTTTTCAAACTGGTGTTCTATTTTCAGTTTTGTATCATTAGTTAATTCTTTCGCTCGGTTTGAACTGTTTAAGTTTTTGTCGATCTTGGCTACTGATTATAGCTATGTAGAATTAATATGTACTTTCTTCACTTTTTCCTTTTCAGGATCCTAGGACTGAGAATAATCCTTATCTCGGCTTCATCTACACATCCTTCCAAGAGCGAGCAACCTTCATTTCACACGGGAACACTGCTCGCCATGCCAAGGACTATGGTGACCTAAAGCTTGCACAAATCTGTGGCATTATCGCCTCAGATGAGAAGCGGCATGAAACTGCATACACCAAGATTGTTGAGAAGCTGTTTGAGATTGACCCTGATGGCACTGTGCTTGCTCTAGCTGATATGATGAAGAAGAAGATCTCAATGCCTGCCCACCTGATGTTCGATGGGCAGGACGATAAGCTTTTTGATCACTTCTCCATGGTTGCACAGAGGCTTGGTGTTTACACCGCCAGGGACTATGCAGACATCCTTGAGTTCCTTGTGGACAGGTGGAAGGTGGCCGACCTGACTGGCCTGTCCGGCAAGGGGCAGAAGGCCCAGGACTACCTTTGCACCCTTGCTGCAAGAATCAGGAAGCTGGATGAGAGGGCCCAAAGCAGAGCCAAGAAAGCTGGTACAATGCCTTTTAGCTGGGTATATGGTAGGGAAGTTCAACTGTGAGTGCCAAACGCCTTCGCAACTGGTTGAGTTCCAGCGTGCCGTCTGTCATGCATCCTGAGACGCATCGCAAAGACAAGATCTGGTGTGCCTCACTACATAGTTCTTCAGGTTGACCAAATGGGCTGGGAGCATCTGTTCGTGGTCGGTGTCGTCTCTTAGAGCTGTAGGGAGATGTGAGTCCGTGTTCTTCCTTTCTTTTCTGCTTTAATGTACAACTTCCGGCGGCGTGAGCTGGGACATGGACATGGAGTGAACATGCTATTGTCGCTGGCCGTGTGTTTCCGTATGATATTTGTGTTGTTCAGATCTGCTAAAATTTTGTGAGCTATGAAGTTCTGTTACTGATCATTCTTTGAAACCCAAACTAGAAATCTCCAATGCCAAATTTTTTGCAGAGCTTAAACTGAAGGCTACTGATGCAGCTGCAGTAAATTACAAAAAAATCTTGCATACAATGAGTCTAACCATGTAATGTAACTATCTGTGTCTGCAGATAAGCGGCATACGATTCACCTATCAGCTCATTCAGTGGTATTCTAGTATCTGCATAAATCAGTCGTTGCTATCGTTCTGCACTCGCTGCATGGAGATGTGGCTAAATGGACACCATTGTTAGTGCACTTCAGAGATCGACAAGACTGGTCTGTGCGGCGAAGAGAATATTGGATTAAATGGTGTCATGCAACATGCAATCTCTCTCTCCCATGTGCTTGTGCAGAATGCAGATGGTTAATATACGAAATGCTCTACCAAGATAATATGCTCAGCAGTTGAGTATATTCGCTTCCCTTCGTATGGCAGCCATATACACTGTACAAGTTGAGGAGAGCCCAAAACTGCTTCAGACCATTCAATCTTTCCATTTGCAGCAATTATCAATTGAACTCTGCTTCCTTGCCACTCATTTACATTATGTTTTCACCTCATTCAATTTATGCCTTTATTCCAAACTAACGATCGCGAGCATTTGTTAAAAAGATGCAAAAGTTGGAATTTGTTTCCCATGTATGTCTGAAAATGTAGGTAAATTTAGAATTAAGTCAAATGCAATCATCCTGAATTTTTGTATCTGATATACCTTCCAATCTGATACTCTGAATGACTGAATTGCACTTAACAAACTCTTTATTTCCACCCCTCCTCTTAGGATATATCTTACAAAAGGAACCAAAAAACGGAACAAGAGGAACAATTACGTTGTGTGACCATGCTCTGCAAACAAATGAGAGGAGAGATGCCATTGCCGGTTTGCACCAAGCCTCTGTTCATGGCGACTACTTACACATAGCACGTCCTCTCGAGGCAAAATTCCCTCTGCCACCTGAAAAGAGGAAGTCATTCGTCCAAGTTTCAGGGATCATTTGCAATTGCATATGTATTTGCATGCAAGGATGCGGATGAAAGGCGCAGCTGATCGACAAGACACGCATCAGATGGATTGGAACGTCTCCTGCGTCATCAGATGTTTCAACTTGGCAATCAGTGCAGCCTACGTGCGTCAGAAATCGGTTCGGTCGATCAAAGCAAATGCCAGATAGATGGGCCGTGTCGTCGTGATCATGCGTGCATGTCTGTATGTGGGGATTAGTTCCCTAATCCTCCAAGATAAAGCGAGTGAGAATATATATTGTGGACATCGCTAGCTATCTAGCTCTTTACTTCATTTGCTAAAATTATTCTGATTTCGTAAAGGAAAAGTGCGAATGTTACGTATATTGGTTTCTGAATTGGGCCGAATGAATCATTGGATAATTAACATGGATTGCAAGGAAAATGGCTTCCTTTTTCTGATAATTCCGTGTGTTTGCAGATACTTATCCGCTTATGCTTTGCTGTAATCTGTGTTCTGAATGTACGTGGACTCTTATTTTAAGTTGAAATGTCATTTATCTTGTATTTCTTAATCGAATTTTAAGTGTTTGTCTGGCTATAACCACCGCTTATCTATGCAACAAATATGGTTGTTGGGATGCTTTTGAAAATATGACTCTGATCACTTTTTAAAATCATAATAGCCTAACAGTGGCACGGTCCCCAAAACACAACTTTTATTTTTATGTTTCCAATCTAAATATCTAAAAGATATTGATAGTCAAAGTCGCCAAGGTTTGAGAGTTAGGTATATGTTAAACGAGTAATGACTTGGAATTGTGACTGAAGGCAGCAAGGGAGTAGCTCCATTTAGAATCTGTTTCACAGAGCTCTAACTTTCAGCTTCACATCAAATTTGATATTGTAAGTTAAAATAAAATGGTATAAGATCATATTGTTAGTCTAAAATAAAAATAAGATGACTCACACAAATACCTCTAGTATATCTATATTTCTAGTTCAACAAATTTATAGAGCTAGTAATATCTAGCTCAAAAATTCTTTGAGTTAGCTCTGTCAAACAGTTCCTTACATACATCACCCTAAGCCTACCAAGAGCTGGTGTGGACCTTGGGAAATGTTCATCTAATCATTGAACTGCGAAATCGAGTATTTAACCTCAAACTTACAAAGGTCAACTTATACCTCGAGGGTGGTTCTTTAGATGAGATCTTACCGAGGATGATGTTTTGCCATCTTAGATGCATCACTGGAGAACGTGCGAATTGTGTGGTAAGACCTCCAAGTGAGAGGCTACCAACCAGGGCTTAAACTCTGGTTCTCGCAAAAAAAGCTCCTCGCTGTGTGTTCCTCGTGGTCGTAGCGCGGTTACTCAGCGATAGTGTGCGGGTTGTAACCGGCTTTTAAAATCTTTTCTCGATCTTAATGCAATGCTTTTGGGACATCTCTCCCTTTAGGTCGAGTTTTTTAGATGCATCATTGCGTTTTGTTGGAAGGCATCCTACTCGGAGATGTTGATGATCCCATTTGCAAAGCAGACCTCTAAAACCACCATAACTAGGTTGTAATTAAATTCAATTGGTTTTGTAACACTTTTTTTTCATGGGTGAGATGGAGTTTAGATACCCTGCTTTAGTTCAAAGGGAGTGGTGCTCTTCTTTAAAAAAAAAACAAAAGTAAAGTTGAAGAGTTAAAGTCAACTTATTCCATTTAGAACTGGCTTTATCATTTTCATATATGTAATCTAACTATAGATACTGATTATCAGAACTCAAATAGTTTGGCCACAAGATGCCACAGTTGCACTTTTCTGGGAGGGACACTGGGGCGTGCAGTGCAAACAGGCCACTACAAGAAATATGAGATTCTGTGGCGAAAATCCTTATGACGAAAAAAAAAATATCACGCATTGTGCTTGATCAGTGACTAGTGCAGGGATTTGGGTCATACCGTCCTGGCCCGGTCCGGCTCTATCGTGTCTCATGCTATGCTCACTAGACACGATCGATCTATCGTGTCGTGCTGTGCTGGCACGAGTTAACTCCAGGAAGGTCCAAACACGGCTCTCAGCACACGTGTCGTCGTCGTCGTACCGTGCCAGCTCAGGCACAAGTTTGGTTCATATTGTCTAATAATGCTTACATATTTATCTCTTATCATCTCACATTTGTGTTTTCATACTCATATATGTTCCATATCGTCTGACAATATTTACATATTTATCTTTTACTATCTTACACTTGTGTCTCATGCTCACACTCTCTTAGTATCCCATACTTTGTATTAGAGAGATTAGACAATAAACATAAAAAAAATAGTCATACAGATTGTGTCATGCTATTTTTGTGCCGTGCCGATACGTGCACGACCCAAGCCATCGTGCCGTGCCAAGGTCCTATCTAGGCACGACACAACTCTCGTGTTAGTGCCGTGCTAGTCCGACCTAAAATATTTCGTGTCATATGGTGCTTTGAGACATACCAAAACTCGGATTTTCTTGACGTTAGTACTATTTGTCCCTATTATTCAGTAGTAACCACATTGTATACGTTATTTGACTCTTTGTGTCTAATTCTTTGCTTAGCCCCTGGAAGTATATATACCGTATACGTAATTTTATTTTGTCGTATGCGCATATAACTTAATTACTTCCCAACAGATTATAATGTGTGCTAACAAGAAGAGGAAACTACAGTATGCAAATGCAAGGCGTTAAGGCAAGGTATATATTCCAAGTCACTCTCTCCAAAGCTAATACCTTGTTCCTTTTTGTTTCAAGATCAAATACGCATGCATGAAGAACTAACCAGCTTAGAAAAATAATAATTCGGACAACATGCATGGGCTAGATAGAAGAATAATAACCACTGCACACCGTATTAATTCCTTGCGCCGATATATGCTCCATCGCGCGATCACCTCCGATACGCGCGAATATGTGTGAGATGCTAGTGTTTGCTAGCTTTGGCCACCTGCAGGAGATGCTACTAGCTAGTAGCGCGCCTTGGCAGCATTACCACGTACCTGACGTTGAAGCATGGATGAATGAGGGAGTGCATGTTAGACAATGGTAGTTTTCAGTAGGAAGTGCAATATCATATCGGTCACAATGTGAAAATCATGCACGCACGTACACCGGGGCGCGCGGTTGCCACTCGATCTGAGACCGAAAGCTAGCGAGACCACACATGCACTGATGCACGGACTTAGCTTTCGGCCACAGTCACACACTCCCTTGCGCGCATGCACGTATGGCCATTTCAGTCTCCCTCCCTCCCCTCCTTAAAGCAAAGCAAAGAAATCTCTCTCTCTCTCTCTCTCTCTCTCTCTCTCTCTCTCTCTCTCTCTCTCTCTCTCTCTCTCTCTCTCTCTCTCTCTCTCTCTCTCTCTCTCTCTCTAAATCTCATGCACTGCACGCGTGCATGCACGACAAGCTAAGATCCTTCAAAACCTCCCACTAATTAAGCGAATCAAGCCTTCTCTCTCCCATCACATCTGTCTAACCCACAGCGATTTCGAGCTTATCAGTTATATATCACTAATTCCCGGCCCGCTCATTTCAACGGCCACTACCTGCATGCACGCGACGTGGCCGCTCGTCTCCCACCTCAGCTAGGTAGCTCCCGCTCTATAAAACTCGCCACCCCACACACCAGCTTCTCTCACGCTGCACATCCATATCGATCTAGCTCGCTTTTTCACTCGCACTAGCTCTTGCACGATCGAGTAGCCTCATAGCTGGTTCATCATCGGCTAGCTGAAAGCTAGAGAGAGAAATAGAGAGCAACTAACTAAGGAGAGAGAAAGAGAGAGAAGATGATCGGGTGGAGCGACGTGTACAAGGTGGTGTCGGCGACGGTGCCGCTCTACTTCGCGCTGTTCCTGGGTTACGGGTCGGTGCGGTGGTGGCGCATCTTCACGCGGGAGCAGTGCGACGCCGTGAACCGCCTCGTCGCCTTCTTCGCGCTGCCCTTCTTCACCTTCGAGTTCACGCTGCACACCGACCCGTTCCAGGTCAACTACCGCGCCGTCGCCGCCGACGTCATCTCGAAGGTGGTCATCGTCACCGTCATCGCCGTATGGGCCTGGTTCATGAGCAAGGGAGGCTGCGCCGTTAGCTGGTCCATCACCAGCTTCTCCCTCTCCACCCTCACCAACTCGCTCGTCGTCGGCGTGCCCATGGCGCGGGCCATGTACGGCGAGTGGGCGCAGCAGCTCGTCGTCCAGCTTTCCGTCTTCCAGGCCATCGTCTGGCTCACGCTCCTGCTCTTCGTGCTCGAGGTCAGGAAGGCCGCCATCGGCATGTACCCCGCCCTGCCCGACTCCGACCTACCGGTCGGTAAGGACGTCGAGGCCAGCGCTGACGCAGCCGCCGTCGGGGCGGACTGTGTCGTGCCGGTCGCCAGCGACAGGCCATCTCTCTGGGCGCTCATCAAGGTGGTTGCGCACAAGCTGGCGCGTAACCCCAACACCTACGCCAGCTTCGTCGGCATCACCTGGGCATGCGTTGCCAACAGGTATGTATGCAACCATACACACACACATACATAAACATATACAAATATATCTTTAGGAACGGACGACCTAGTTATATTTGTACTATATTACTTGTAATCTAGGTATGCATATATGCTGTGTGTATTAGCTAGATGCATATAGAGCTAGAAGTGTTTATCCGTATCATCAAGCATGCATTGCATGCTAGCCGCATCCAACTAATTAGTAGTAGATTACATGGTTCGAGCTCGATCAGTTTGTTTGGTTTGGCGATAAGGTTAGTGCTAAACTTGTGGTAGCCAGGTAGTCAGCTGGAATTGTGATCTGACGTGTAGCACACCTGGCGTGACGCTACATGCATGCATGGTGCCCGCCCGAGCTAATGCTGACGTACTCCAAATAATGCATGATGCCTGGTGCCCACCTATAGAGTTCCTTCAATTCTTGGCTCCGGCTAATGCATGCGTGATGCGAGCTTACGCCCAGTGGCCAGTGCATATCAGTCTTGCCAATGAAAGTTTGTAATGTGCGATCTGATGAAATATATATTGTCTCTGATCTGCTTCTACAGGTTGCACATCGAGCTGCCAAGCGCCTTTGAGGGCTCGGTGCTCATCATGTCCAAGTCAGGCACGGGAATGGCCATGTTCAGCATGGGTGAGTATTGATTACTGAGTAGCTAGTCAAGCATAGATATGTATGTATGTATGTATGTATATATATATGTATATATATATATATATATATATATATATATATATATATATATATATATATATGGATATACACACATATACTTACACATGCAAGCATATATTTGCATACTTTATACGCTTTAATTTCACTAGATTGATCGTTTCAAAGTACAAGTGAATTATATGTTCTGGTGCGCAAAATCATACTACATAGTAGTGAAGTAGGGAAAGAAAGTACTCCATCTCATCATAAATACTTGACACTTTGATCAATATCCGATCAAACTTTTGACAGAGGGAATACTACAAGTAGTAATAGCAAGGTAGCTAGCATATTGTGGGATATGAATGAATATTAATAGACCTATATTAGCATTTCTCAGGCAGCAGACTAGTAGCAGGTTAAGGTTAATCTCAACCATACATGCATGTATGACTCATCTTCTTTTTATGAATGACCTATTATTCCCACTTCTTCCGACTAATTCTCGTACCTAATGCTTCAGCCAGCAATACATGCTTTATTCGATAATTACCAAAATAATGCAGGGAATCCCTAAAAAAGTGCATAATATTTACAGAGCAATATACCGATCAAAAGGCGCATAAGTTCTATCTGTTGCATGCTGTAACGTAACGTATAATAACTATAATCAAGCCCCAGCCACGTCTAGTGATTAGTGACTGATTAACTTTTTGACGGCACGTCGCTTTTGGGGTGCAGGATTGTTCATGGCGCAGCAAGAGAAGTTGCTCGCGTGCGGGCCGAGCTTTGCGGCGCTGGGCCTCGTGCTGAAGTTCGCGCTCGGACCGGCCGCCATGGCCATCGGCTCCATCGCCGTCGGCCTCCGCGGCGACGTCCTCCGCGTCGCCATCATACAGGTATACATCTATGCTTGTGAGTACGTTTGAATTGAAATTTGAAATAACTTTGTGTTGTTTCCCATAAATTCTGTTGGGATATATTTGAACCATTGGCCTTAGGTAGTAGAAAAGAGTACGACAGCGTATGAATATGGGCAACAAAATATGATGGTTACTAAGTTAGTGATTAACCACAGGCTTCTGCTATGCTAGCTGCGCACAGTGCTTACAATATGTGATGCAGTTTCTGCTGCTGGTTGCTACGTAGAGTTGATGGTATGATGATGTCAATATATCTACCTTATGTAGGCTTGTAATCTTAACTATAACTTTTACTACCACTTCAGACCAAAGTCTCCAAACTTTGCTTTTGACAAAACAACGTCGCTTCACGATTCCAATCGAACGTTGCGTTTGCACGACTGATTGATACATGCACACAACCAGAGCTTTTCAGTTATTACTTCTTTTGGATATAATAATTTAACTCTAGGGGGAAATGATTTCACACGGTCAGCAATCATGATTGCATTTCACCGACATTAGATTTCATCCACATAAAATTTTTATCGCAGAAGCCGACCGACGATTTATGTATAGACGTGTCATAATGCCAAATTGGAGAATAAAGGTCACCGTAGTAGCCTATGAAACAAAGTAGAGCTAGTTTATGCATATGGCTGAAATGCCATAAACAAAAAAAGAAGAAAAACTGAACAAATTGAGGTCTGAAGTGAAAACTGCACACTTCACTGAAATCAACGAGAGATTTGAGCTTAGCTTGTCAGCACCAGAACAGCAAAGCACCACTAACTTTACCCACTCGGGCTTTAAGACCAACGTTGCTTGCACAGCCATGAGCATGAACCCTATAGCTTAGAACTAAGCATTCCCAAAGGCGCAATAACAGATTAATTAGTCCCAATGTTTATGCAAGTGCGCGCATTCCAAACAATAGTTGTTATCGTCACCATTTTAGTATAATCATTTTGGTTATCCTGATCTTGTTTAAGAGCATTTATAATTTCATATCATTTAGAAACAGGAGTCAAACGCCTAAACCAGGCAGGGATCCTATTCTAAGAACCGACACACAAACCGATATTGCTGTTGTTGTCCGAAAATGTATAGCATGACTTTAGGGCAGTGTCTTGACAAACTTATCCAAAGAGTGGATTGGCCTTCAATGGGCCGGTGCAGACTCGCTTTTCATACCAGTAGAAGTGCATATCCCTATTGGTTTGCCACATTTTGTGTTTTGACCCCTGCCAAAGATACAAGAATTAAAAGCGTACATAAAGCAAATAAAGCTTTGTTCAAAGGAAGTGCAGCATGCGCATTACCCTATGCAGCGCATCTGATTTTGGCATGTTCTAGAGCCTGCCCCCACATGATCGCGGTCATCTGCTAAACAAAATGCCATGTCAAAAGCGTCAGCTCAGGAAGTCATTACCAACCACTCGTCAGATGCCTATCAGTGCATAATAATGAATCAAACTATATATTGTTAGTTAAACACCAGTACCAATATATTAATATATGTAAAGTTCGACAACATAATTCGGCCGACGGTTTTAAAATCCACTAGTTGGAGTAGTGGAGCTTGCACTTGTAAGATGCACCAGGGCAGACCCACTCATCATGTTAACTAACGCGCATTTCACTGGAGATGAATTAACCTTAACTGGATCAAAAACATATTTCGTTTGCTTTCCGGGCCAAGCAAAGTAATTTTGATGCGGAACACGGTTAAATAATAGAATAGAATAATTTGGTCTGTTTGCTGTCAGACTGATGTCTCTGTCATTCCTTCATAATACCCCATGTTCGAATTTCTAGCCATCTATATAATATGATCAACAGATGCAAGTGTTACCAGTTTTGCTTTGGGGTAATAGGATCTTCTGAAAAAATTATTTCTGCATGCCATACTTGAGGTAACCAGGGAGTGTTACTTCGAAAGTGGCCCTTGGAACAAGTGTGAACTCAAATTTAAACCTCAAGAATTGGAGGTCTTAAAAGAGGGAATTGGTCACACACCCAGATAGTGGGGTTCAAGATGATGGGAAGGTTATCAGCTGGTAGCTGATGCTAGGGTTGCGTAAGTCTGATCGCAGGCATCAAACAGAAGTTATTTTCTATAATTCTATTATTACAATACAAAGCTCTAGAGAGTAACAATGAGTGCACGGGAACTTATTATCATGTGTACAATATTAAATCTTGACACTGTGTTTCAGCCTGAAATAAGGAACTTGGGCCTAGGCTAACCATTCTATGAACATTCTGCAGGCCGCACTACCTCAATCCATCACGTCGTTTATATTTGCAAAAGAATATGGGTTGCACGCTGATGTTCTTAGTACAGCGTAAGTATTTTGATCTGGCTACAGGTTGCTAGTAGTTGAAGACATGCTCCTAAAGACATCAATTTCTTAGTCTTAACCATTTTGTTGCTCAATTTTGCAGGGTTATTTTTGGGATGCTTGTCTCCTTGCCGTTGCTAGTTGGATTTTATATTGTTTTAGAGCTAATTAGGTAGACGCAAAGCCTCGGATATGCGAGGAAAATGTGTTATTCCCTTGAAGCTACCCAAACATACATACTGACAACAAGCGCTAAGAAATGCATCCTACCTTCATTCCTCGTTGCATAAAATTGCAAGGGGAGTTATTGAGCACTACGAGATACTTTTTAACATATATTATGTAAGAAGAATGCTTATTTATTCTGTTATTCAAATAATTGTGTAACAAGAATACTTGACTTTGAGTTTAATGTCTCCAAGAAGAAAAAGATCGATATGTATAAAAAAATTGAATAAGTAATTTGCTTCTTTGAAAATGTATCAGAGGTGAAAACTGAGAAACAGGATTAAAAAAAAGCTTCAATAGTGTTACCTCAGTATACGCTTGATTATATTGCCTAACTCTTCACCCCGATCCTCCTGCACATGGTGCCCCGCCTGCATAAGTCATTACACAAGAGAATACGAATTTAATACCACATATGAATAGAAGAAAAGTAAAAAAACAAATTAAGAAATCGCATTAGTAGATCATGTGCAAACACATGTGTGCCTACTGCCTACCTACACAACCCAAACCACACTACCCCCATCACTCACAAGCAAGCATGAAAAAGATTTGAACTTGCAGTAAGTTTATTTCGTGACATTTAGATTATCATTTTCACTCTGTTTTTCCCTTTTCGAAAAATGAATGGTTGTCATGACAAACCATTGGCAGCTCCACAATCTTGTGATTTAGGCCCCCACAAAAATCTTCCACCCCATCATAGCTGAGCCAACGATCTCTCAATCCCCAGCATATTGTTGTCTTTGTTTTCCATGAATCACTTCCTAATATGCTCCTCATGGATTCAATGTAAGCCTGCGCTAGAAACATCAAATTTAGAGCACATAAATTCTATGAAACAAAGGAAAGGAGATAGATGGGTAAACTACCTTAAGGTCCTTTTTCATAGCTTTGCTTATTGCATTCAGTGCAAACCCAGAAGAACCAGAGACGAGGTACGGCCTTCTGTACACCATAGCGTCTTCCTCTTTCATCTTGTATGGACCACAACTTATCAAGACCTTATCACTAGCTCTGAGAGGATCCTGAAAGAATTCAAGCAGAGGAATTACATCTGAACTCACAGATCAGATCGCTTATATAGGGTGTGCAAGTTAAGTTGACATGATGCCTGCTAACCTGAGAAAACACCTCGCCCAACAAGAAGTTGCTGAACGATGCGAGGGTGGATGGAAGCTTCACATGTTGATCAGTTATCTAAAATATAGAAAAACTTCGAGATTAGTCTACAACTATGAAGCTTTAGAAAGCAGCGCTGTATTTATAACCATAATGTCTCTGCAAAAGCTATACACTAATTCAAAAAAGAACTAACCGGTGGATTAACTAGTACAAGATGGTTCAGCTTGTCTTGATGTTCATTAGCATATTTCACTGCGACTGGAGCGAAGTAACCCTGCAAATTTTACATTCTCGTATAAAACAGATCATAGAGATACATACATAAACACTCTCATGATAAGAAGAACCTGAACGACAATAGAGAGCTTGTCAGGAGCAACAACATTGACTAGCGATTCCAAGGATGAGGTATACTCTGAAACATAGGAGCTCACATTATTATGTTGTTGACTACACATGTTTGGATGAAAAGAGAATAATCAACATGTCTAGATCATTTTACCATCAAGAGTATAGTCAAAACCGTACTTTGGTTGAGGCTTATCGGAAAATCCAAACCCTGCAGACACAAACTTCTTCACTTTCAAATTAGATAAATATAATTCTGCCCCCAATCCCCAATACCTGGGAACAGAGCAGCAACATTAAAGCAAAAAAAAAAAGTTTTTAGAAGGCTATAATGCTGCATGATTTTACAGAAGGTAGAATTTGCAGGTGGCAAATTATAACCAAATGCTGGCTGTGTACAAAGAAGATGATATTTAGTCACAGTGACGACTTTTTATGTTGGTATATATACTCATCAAGCATATTTATCAATACTTTTCCAAAACATTTTTTGCCAACGGCAACACCAATATATGCAGGACTTCTTTTCCCTGCCAACTCAACCAATTTATTTTGCATCAGAACCTTTTGCATTGATCAAACAGTAGAGATGTGTGTAACTCACCGAGCCAATCAAAAGCAATGGCATGATATTTGTCTGATAGTACAGGCAGCACATTGCGATAAGAGTATGCCTGTAACCAAGTGTGGCAGCCTTAATCACCATGTCATGAAATTTATACAGATCAGGACGTCTCAGTTCAGCTACTGTCAGTGTAAGAGGTCTCTACAATTTCTTAAAGTAAGTACACGTTTTGAAGAACTTAACAATGCTAACTTAAGTATTGACATATCATTTTGTTTGCTCTGACATTAGCCAATCTTCAGTAGGGCACATGAAACTGAGGTAAAGACATATCGTATCCTTTCAATCTGCCAGTTTGTTAGTCATGCAAGAAAACTGGAAGCAAATGAGCAGCTAAAACCCCACCTGAGACGGAAGGCCGTGAATTAAAAGCACTTTAGCATTAGAAGAGCTCCCAGCCTCCACACAAAACCATCTGCATCACAGTGAAAACACAAACGAGAGATATCTTCTGTAGTATATGAAGTTATCAACTTACTTATCCAGAAAGGAGACCCATGGCATAAAAGTGCAAGATTGAATGTAATACACATTTTTGTACCTGACACCCTGCTAACCACTTATATAGTTCAATTCACCTGAAAACATCATCTGAAGATTGAGATCCTGATCCCATCGTCAGGCCAAAGAAAGGATCTTTTGCCTTCCCTTTGTCCCCGTATACTGGATAAGCGTTTACCTGCATTTCAGTTGCACACCATCAGGTAAAAAATTGCAAGTTACTACCAGCACCTAATGCATCCGCAGCTAATTTACACCACACCAGTACCAAAAACAAAAAAAGAGAAAACACATGTCAGTATGATCATCCTGCACTCTACCATCGCACCTCAAAATGCAACCAGCAGGCACTAGATAAAACTAGAAGTTTATGGTATAAGACTTTACGAAGCGAAAAGGCGCTAACATCTAACTTTTTCTCAAGATTCTACTTGTGAAATTCCATGTCAGATGGAAGCATTCACCAACGCAAAACAACAAATAAAAACAGCATACCATTCTCCCCTGACCAAACCACTCGTCCGACTTACTTGGGCCTTCCCCGTACTTCCCTGTAACAATCCACAAAATAGAAACAACAACAAAAGTAGTGAACAATCCCAATCGAACCCGCTTAATAAAGCCCAGAATTCCCCTAGCCATAACTCACCTCCACTGAACGAGAAGCCGTCCCCAATGGACTCCTCCGCATCGATCAAGTAATAATCCTGCACACAACGCCGAGCCACAATCAAATCAAAGCACATCCCACAAATGCGTCAAGGGAACCATCATCTATTCATAGCGGCTGTGTGGACGTGTAAGACCTCGTCGCTGGGCCGGGCGGGGCAGCGCCAAGAGAGGAGCTTCCGCGGCCGGATGCGGCGGGGGAGGGCGGTGCGAAAGCTCGGTGAGGCTATGGCGGAGCCAACGACGGCGAGCGGCGGCGCCATTGGAGGTGGTGGATGCTGCCATGGGGAACCGGATTCCCCTGGGGTTTTGGAGGGAGGAAAGGAGCAGGAGATAGGGTTTGGTTGGTTCGCGCGCCTCCCGCCACAGTTCTAACCGCCGGGATCCGGACACCAGAACAAATGCTGGGTCCCACCTGTCAGCGACTCAAGCGGAGTTTCCCTTGGGGACCATAGCTACTCAGAAAACTAGCACAAAATTGGAGTGTAACATCACTGATATGCAACTGCAACAAAACTGGTACAATTTGAAAAGCATCTGCAATTCACCTAACCATTGCCACTAATCACAAAATTTCACACCAAGATTTAATTTCCTCGAGAAAACAACAGCCCAATCATCAAAACTGGTCCAAAATTCGATCTTGATGAAAACCCCCATGAAACGACGACATCCATGCCTCCTTGAGGCTGCCAAACTACCAAAGCACATGAGCACAGGGCGGAGAGGGTCACTGCAAAGGGGAATGCTTCCGATCACACAAATATCCTGCAAGAGCTGCACATGAACAGAGACCAAACAAAAAATGCCCTAAAAAAGAGAGGCAATCGCCTAAAAAATATTAGGGAGACAAAAAAGAAAAATCGTGTGCAGCACGTCTGATTAGTCTAATCTCCTGTCAAAGCAGTAGTAAGAATCTTCTAGTTTATTTTGTCTCGATTTTCGGAGTAAGGAGCAGGAAGAGCAACCGAGCTAGGGCAAAAAACACAAACTGCTGGAAGAAGGGACCATTTTTAAATCGGAACGAGAGTTGGGGATCAAATTTGGACTTTTTTCCTTTTAGATAATGGAATATGAATATTCCTGCTGGAACTGAACCGATCAATTCCGTTCACAGATCGCATGCATACAAGCGTATCATCAATTTGAAAGTTTTCAATTGATCCGCCATGAGCGGGAGCAAGAGAAGACGAAGCACAGGAGCAGGAACTGATCTGGATCTGAGCACGGGATGCATGCGACGACTTTGGAGTCTCGTATAGAAAAGTGCAGACGCCAAAGGCTAGAGATTCGAATCAGAATTAGTTTCTTGATCCAAGCGGTCATGCAGCCGACACCTTCTAATGATCTAATGTCAGTCTGCTATTGTAGTATCACTGTCTTTTAAACTTTTTTTTCGACGACTCTCTTTTAAACTCTTCTAGTGGTACCACTTGTTGGAACTAAACAGGTCTACTGACAAATTGCAGTTGCACATGCAGAAGCAAACCGAAACTTATGCCACAGCAACAGATTGGATCTCTAGGGTCTAAGAGCTCCTCTTAATCTAAATTTTTTCCAAAAAATTATTTTATGGAGAAAGTGAATCAGGAGAATTTAGGTTTTTTTCTTCTTCCAATTCCTAGCATCTAATTTATTTTAAAGAATCACTTTGTAAGTTGAAAAATGTATACTACTGTTTGACAGAGCTCTCACTGATTTTACTCTAGAAGTTAGTTTAAAAGCTTTACTAAACAAATCCTAGTAATAGTTTCGCCAGTCTGCAGATGGTTATTACAAATAGCAGTAAGTAGTAACCTCTCAAAGAATACATGATCGTTTAGCGATGGTACGTAAGGAGCTTTCTCAATCTCTTCTGTTTTCTTTTCGCTTTTTTCTCTCTGTTTTATCGAGCGTTTCAGCTTTCTGTCCCAGAAGATTCGAAACGATTTGGGTTCATTAATGTCTTGTTCTTAGCTTCCTGGATTGGGAATCCAGGAATACGAGTTCCCCTCCTCCCTGAACTGACTCCATCTCTGAGATGTTCTTGCTTTCTGGTCGAGACTAGTCACAGCACTTCGGCCTCCTTACAAATTGCGCTCTGGCTGTGCTCTTGTTGAATCTTGCCGAAATGCAGTTGCAAAACATGTACGATGTGTTCACTCATTGTTCTTCCTGACGGCCTGCCGCAGGGTGCGATCTCCAACTATGTGGCGTTTAAACGGTCCTCGGGCATCGCGCCACCGGCGGCGTTTATCTTTTTCGTGCTGATATTTGTCGCCGGTGCAATCGTCACGCTTGATCATAAGGAGGTGTGTTCTGACATTGCTACACATGTGTTCTTGGATGTTTTCAGCAAGTGTGTAGGGTCTGAAATCTCACTCCTGCTCAATTGTTTCTGCAGAATCTGCCAATATTACAGTTGCAACCGAAAGCAGTGATTGCAACTGAGGCGACCAGGCCTCCGACGAGCGAGCTGGGCGTCGAGCCAACGGAAGATCCCAACCTCTGTGAGGTTAAAAACTTGATCCGTTTAGGCAAATTCACAACTGATAGCCTTAGAAGAGCAATTACTGGAAGATTCTTGTACTGCAGAATCGATGCAGGCCTTCAGGCAGCGAACCCTTGCCGAGGGGCATCGTGCAAGACAAGTCCAACTTCGAGATGGAGCCACCGGTCGGCAATCATGAAAGGAAGGAGGACGGCGGGCCGTCGAAAAGCCTCCTCGCCATCCCCGTCGGAATCAAGCAGAAGGCGGTTGTCGACAAGCTCGTCTCGAAGGTATCATGGCCCAATCGAACCTTCCTCTGATTCATCTGCTCTCAATTGTTCAGCCTGGCTTCTTCAGGGAGTAGCTAGCACTGTGCTTGTGCGCCATTGTGACCACCTGCCCGATGATCACTGTGTTGTGTTGCCCGTGCAGTTCCCTGCCGCCAACTTCACGGTGATGCTGTTCCACTACGACGGCGTGGTTGACCGGTGGCGAGACCTGAGGTGGTGCGACTGCGCGATCCACGTCGCCGCGCGCGACCAGACCAAGTGGTGGTTCGCCAAGAGGTTCCTGCACCCGGACCTGGTCGCCGAGTACGAGTACATCTTCCTCTGGGACGAGGACATCGAGGTGGACAGCTTCGACCCACTCGAGTACCTACTCATCGTGAGGAGGGAAGGGCTCGAGATCTCGCAGCCGGCGCTCGACCGCCGGTCCGAGATTCACCACCAGATCACGGTCCGGACGAAGAGAGGGGACGTTCACAGGTCACGAAGCATGCTTGCGTTTCTTGTGGCTCCTTTGATTTCTGATTGAAGTGGTGAACCGGTCGAGATTGACACTGACGATCACATCTCTGGACAAGTGACGAACAGGCGATTCCGCAAGACGAACGGGCAACGCAGGTGCTACGGCAACAGCACGGGCCCGCCATGCACGGGGTGGGTGGAGATGATGGTGCCGGTGTTCTCGCCGGCGGCGTGGCGCTGCACGTGGCACATGATCCAGAACGACCTCGTCTACGCGTGGGGGCTCGACTTCAAGCTCGGATACTGCGCGCAGGGCGACCGGATGCGCAACGTCGGCGTCGTCGACAGCCAGTACGTGCTCCACCGGGGCATCCATACGCTCGGCGACGGCGGCAAGGCAGCGTCTGCGCCGGCTCCATCTGACCGGTACGCGGTGAGGCAGCAGGCGAACGTCGAGCTGCAGGTGTTCAACAGGAGGTGGAGGGAGGCGGTAGCAGAGGACGGGTGCTGGACTGACCCTTACCCGAAGCCGGTGACCAACGGCTGACTGACCGACCAATGCGTCGCCGGCGGGACGGTAGGGCGCAGGGAAGTACACTTGTCGGTAGCTATCACGTTGACCTTGTGTCCTTGTCTAGATTATAGATCGACACCATATTTACAGTTTATGGGCTGATCAGAGCTCCACATGTGTTGTACAGATTACACAGAAGTCACAATAACTGTACGGCCGTGGAATTTTGATGAATCCTATGGTCTTGTAAGAACCGTGGGAGGAAGGTGGTTGCTTTGAGATTCATGTGTGTGTGTTGTGTATATATATATATATATATATATATAATAATAATAATAATGAGAAATATTTTTACGGTCTTTTTTTTGACAGGGTTGAGTAAAGTCGCTCTATGCGCATCCGTTCAGTATATACCTATGCGAGAGCTCAGACTCGAGTGCGAGCGCCATCCTTACCAACCCGACTAGCGCCCGGATGCTCATGTGTATATATATGTGGCAGCGATCAGAGGTAAGGCCTCAAGACACAACGATCAGGGTGAACCTCGTGCATGCATGGCATTTCCTCTTGTAGAACCGTCTGCTCATAGACACAACGATCAGGGTGAGCCTCAGTTTGCTCACAGGCAAATTAATTGTACGAGAGGTTCAAGCCAAAGCATTGATCAATTGCAGTGGCGGATTCAGGCAACCAAGTACTTCTCCTCTTCCTTCTCCTTTTTTTATTTTGTTCTTCTTGCTCTTCCATACCAAAAAATTGAAGGAGGCACCAAATACGCCTGGGCCTTTGCTTCTTCGCGCACAAGCCGTGAGCCTTCGGTGAATTTGGGACTGGCGGCGGTCGAGCGCCGGCTGCGATAGGGTTTTTGAGGGAGGAGGGGAACAGTAGGGTCCATCGCTGTTCACGTTGGTAACCTCTGTTCACTTTGGCTCCTGGTAACCTCTTTAACTCTACGTATCTCTATGGTTGTTTTTCATATGAGAATGTTTATTTTTCCAACTAGCAATGGCAATGACACAAGCATTCCGTCATGCCGACAATAACCCTGCAAAATTGAGCAACAAAATCGTTATGACTAGGAAGTTGATGAATCTGTATCTGTCAGATCAAAATACAAACGCGGTACTAAGGACCTTGGGGATGGAATCCATATTCACTTGCGTATATCAATGATGTGATGGAGTGATGTAGTTGCAGCCTGCAGCCTAGTCTTGAAGTTAATATTTCAGAGAGGTTAGCATTATGGTTTAAAAAAAAGAGAGGTTAGCATATGAAATATGGAGGTTGTGCCTATGCTAACGTTCCTACGAACATTCTGCATGCTGGAGTACCTCAACCCATTACGTCCTTTACATTTGTAGATAAATATGGGTTGCATGCCGATGTGCTTAGTACAACGTAAGTTTGATCTAACCGCAGATTACTAGCATTTGAAGGGAAATTAATGTTCCTGCAAACATCACTTTTTTTTTGCTTAACCGTTTTCTTGCTCAGTTTTGCAGAGTTGTTTTTGGTATTTTTGTCTCTTCGCCTAGTGGCTACAATACCTATCCAACTAGCTGATATACGGATGCTCATGTCAAGCACTTGTTTGTTATGGTGCCAAGATCGGATAAGCATCTACCAAGAGAATAGTCGAGCGGCGGCTGTTAGGAGAGACTAGACTATAGATTGGGAAAACTGATTATTGAGGAGAGGACTATATTAATTCTTTTCTTGCTTTATTTTTTCCTGAATGCACCTGCTATAAATAGGATGGGTACATGACCGGTCTGAAGAGTCCATGCCATATTAAGAATATTACTTTCTTAAATTGACTCCTATTTTATTCCTAAACTGACTTTATCTTCTTCCTCAAATAATTATATCTTCTACCTAATCTGAAAACCTCATTTAGTTCTTAATTACTAAACCTTCCTAAATCTAAAACATTCCTTCTAAATAGCCTACGGCTGTACTGCTACAGGACTCAGGGTGCTGTTCACATGAACAGTAACCAATATGCCCCTTCTTTGACACAACTAGTCCTATCACTTCTTCGAGCAATGGGGACAGCAACATCTCTGTCCTTTTCTCAACCAAGGGAGGAGGCAATGCTCCTTAAACAAGTGATGGAGCTGATGTCCTTTCTCAAGACGAGGCTGAAACACTGCTCACATGCATCGTCAAAGGGACTAGGATATTATAACCGAGCTCTTTCATCGACATGGGGCCTCATAGGACTTCAACCATGGCCTCCACCTCAACTTGAGGATGAGTTGTGTCGAAGGAGGGGTGGAGTTGTCACGTGTAAGACATAGTTGGGTTACCCGAGTCCTGTATCAGTACAGCCGTAGGCTATTTAGAAAGAAGGTTTCAGATTTAGGAAGGCTTAGGAATTAAGAAATAAAGGTGGTTTCCAAATTAGGTAGGAGATAGAATTATTGGTGGAAAGGAGATATTCAGTAAGGAAGAATTATTGGTTTAAAAAAGTAATATTTGAAATAAGACTCTCCAAACCAGCTATATACCCACCCTATTTATAGAGTGCACATCCAGTAGTAAAGCAAGTAAGAAAAGAATTAATCTAATCTTTCCTGAATATTTTGTTACCCCAATTTATAGTCTAGGCTCAGTCCTAACAGCCGCCACCATATGACTATCCTTATATCTGAACATATCCCTATATTCACCTATTGAGACGATGAACACCAATTATAGCTGCCGCCAAATCCCAGCAATATACGTGTATAGTGCATTAATCACCTCACTACGGAAAAAGTAAAAAGAAACTACATCATATTTTTTTATTCTTGCTTGCTAATTCCCTTAGAGACCAGACAGAGAGAAAAAAAAACAATCCGTACAACATATATGGAGCTCTGCTACCTGTAAATATGGTGTATAATTTATCATCTAGGCAAGGTCAATGTAACAGCTACAGACTACTGTACTTTGAAAAAAAACGTACGAGAGATCAATGCAGTTCTTAATATGCTCCTGATGGGTTCAATGTATTTTTTAGAAAGAGCTGGCAGGAGTTTTGCCATCCACGAATAAGAAGAAAACAATTCAAAGCATACAAGAACCTCAACTTTATATATCATCAAATGTAGCGGTTAGGATATTTTTATTCTATTATCTGAGAAAAGCATGCAGGCACCGTGGCTCATAGGCCACACATAAAACAAACGAAAGGAAAATGAGAGTTTCACAGCAGAAAAGCACTATAGACTGGAAACACCACAAAATGGGGAGTCTAAGCTGCTACAAATCCTCAAGTCTTGAATTCAATGTGAACCTGTATTAGTTTTTTCTCTGATTAGATGATGTAGACGTATTTGTTAGTGAGTACAATACATATCCAACTATCTTATACTGACGGAACACTGATAATCTAATCTTCACGTCAAGCATTTTGATTCTTGTTTTTTTCCTGAAAGGATGGCACCCGTGATGCTGATTTTATTAAAAAAATAATTGATCTAATTTATGATAGAAATTGGCTCCGAAAATCTTAACAAATGCATAGTTAGTTAAATGCCAACCGGTGAAAGACCCAACAATAAGGGCGCCTAGAAAAAAAAACAAAAAACAAAAACCAATCACCACTACACACCGGAACAATATAAGCGGAATCCGCATCTAGGTCATCGTTGCCAAACTCATCGTAACTGCGACCGAGCAACTCCAACTTCACATAACAGATCATAGCCATAGTCCCTAAATCCTCACACCCCATCCACGGTCACCACGGTTGCTAAGCTCGTTGTACAACACGACACAATAGCTTCGACATCACCGTAGGACGCATACCACCCTGCGAATAGAAATTGTAGCACCAAAAGAACTGAGACCTCGTCGACAACTTACCCTTACAGAAGCCCGGTGTGGTCGCAACCATCACTGAGGAAGGTCCCCGCAACAACTATAGCCGACGGTCACCACGACGTGGTGTGAGATCCTCCAAAACAACACCTCTAAGGAAGACATAACGCACTAAACGATAGTGTTTTCACTCGAGAGATCCCGGGAGATGATTCTTGTTTCTGAACATGCCCCTTTTATTCACCTGAGATGACGAGCACCACTTCTGCAACCAAAATCCCGGCAAATATACATGTATAGGTATGCCAATTGTTAAAACTGAGCCGATCGACCTCCCCTATCGAAAAATATAGAACAAATACATCATCTTTTTATTCTAGCTTCCTTATTGCCTTGGTTGGAAATATGGAGCTCTGACTCTGAGCTCTCGGAGCGTGTAAATATGGTGTATCGATCTATCATCTAGACAAGGTCAATGTAACAGCTACCGACTACTGTACTTCCCTGCACTCCCTCGTCCCGCCGGCGACTCGGCGGACGGTCAGCTGTTGGTCGTCGGCTTCGGGTAAGGGTCGGTCCAGCTCCCGTCCTCCTCCACCGCCTCCCTCCACCTCCTGTTGAACACCTGCAGCTCGTCGTACGACCGCCGCCTCACCGCGTACCGGTCGACCGTCGCAGACGTCGACGTCGACGTCGACCTCGCCGGCGCCTTGCCGCCGTCGCCTAGCGTGGGGATGCCCCTGTGGAGCACGTACTGGCTGTCGACGACGCCGACGTTGCGCCTGCGGTCGCCCTGCGCGCAGTATCCGAGCTTGAAGTCGAGCCCCCACGCGTAGATGAGGTCGTTCTGGATCATGTGCCACGCGCACCGCCACGCCGCGCGCGAGAACACCGGCACCATCATCTCCACCCACCCCGTACATGGCGGCCCCGTGCTGTTGCCGTAGCACCGGCCCCGCCCGTTCGTCTTGTAGAACCGCCTGCTCACAGACGCAGCGATCAGAGTCGATCTCAGTTTGTTCAGAGGCAAATTATTCGTGCCAAAGTATTGGAGTTACGTGCATCAGCCAGTTCATCAAAATGCTTAAGCTGGCGAGGACAGAGAGAAACAGTTTGTGACCTGTGCACGTCGCCTTTTCGCGCGCGGGCCGTGAGCCGGTGGTGGATCTGGGACCGGTGGTCGAGCGCCGGCTGCGAGATCTCGAGCCCTTCCCTCCTGACGATCCGCAGGTACTTGAGCGGGTCGAAGCTGTCCACCTCGATGTCCTCGTCCCAGAGGAAGATGTACTCGTACTCGGCGACCAGGTCCGGGTGCAGGAACCTCTTGGCGAACCACCACTTGGTCTGGTCGCGCGCGGCGACGTGGATCGCGCGGTCAAACCACTTGAGGTCTCCCCACCGGTCAACCACGCCGTCGTAGTGGAACAGCATCACCGTGAACTTGGCGGCAGGGAACTGCACGGAGAAACGACACAGTGATCATCAGGCAGGTGGTAACAATGGCGGGCAAGCACGGTGCCGCTGAGCAATTGAGGCAGAGGAAGGTTGGATTGGGACATTGGTACCTTCGAGACAAGCTTGTCGACGACCGCCTTCTGCTTGATGCCGACGGGGATCGCGAGGAGGCTTTTCGACGGCCTGCCGTCCTTCTTCCGCTCAGGGTTGCCACCCAGCGACTCCATCTCGAAGTTGGACTTGTCCTGCACGATGCCCCTCGGCAAGGCCTCGCTGCCTGAAGGCCTGCATCGATTCTGCAGAGTTTTCAGCACAAGAATTTTTCAGTCACTGCTCTTGTAAAACTCCCAACTGCCAATTTGTCATGAACAATAGCACCACCTGGTTCATGTTTTTAACATCACAGATGTTAGGTTCTTCTGTTGGCTCGACGCGCGACTCGCTCGTGGGAGGCCTGATCGCTTCAGTTGAAATCATTTCTTTCGGTTGCAACTGCAATATTGACAAATTCTGCAGAAACAATTGAGCAGGAGTTAGCTTTCAGACCCTACACACTTGCTGAAAACATCCAGGAACAGATGTTTAGCAATGTCAGACCGCACCTCCTTATGACCAAGCGTGACAATTGCACCGGCGACGAATATTAGTACGAAAAATATCAGCGCCGCCGGTGGCGCAATGCTGAAGAACCGTTTCTGCGACCCATCGTTGGAAATCGGACCCTGCAGCGGGTCGTCAGAAAGAACAATGAGTGAGGACATCATACATGTGGTTGCAATCGCATTGCGTCAAGATTCAACATGTCTGAATTTGCCGAAACTAGTCTCGACCAGACAGCAAGTACTTCTCAGAGAGGAAATCAGTTCAGGGAGGAGGAGGCAAGCTCATATTCCCGGGAAACCCAATCCATGAAGGCAAGCTATGCTACAACTCACTCTGAAATCTCCTGAAAGTGTGACCTCTAAGAAAAGAAACTCACGAGGGTTAAAAACTCAGCAATACCAGCCTGCAACACAAGCTGTATTCAGAGGGGAAAAGCATCCGAGACAGCACACGTGCGCGCCTAAAACTAGTTCTCTAAATACAGCCGAGCTTATAAGGCAAGTGCAACTGATAGTCTGTTACCAAGGGTGTTGTACTTGTGTGGCCAACAAATTGAAATTTTGAAATAGAAGTAACAAAATTCGCGAGGGATCATTGCACAGATGCACAATGAAAAACAAGACGAGAAATCAAGCATACGACTCAAACTTGAACATAACGCCCTCCATATCCATGCAAATAAATCAGGGTTAAGAGGATAACTGAATTCCTAGTTAGTTATTGAATTGAAGCAGGAAAGTAGTTTCTGATTCATTAAACTGCTAGCCCCACAAGAAGCACGTAACAAAAGAAGAACTGCAGGGACGCAGGAGAGGAAAGTGAATACCGAATATCGACTCAATAATAATGTGATAGAAACACATTTTTCTCTCCTGAGAACCACAAAAATCAATTCTTTGAACAGAATTCGGTGAATTCCGTTACCAAATCAATGATAAAACAGTAGCAGAACAAACATTCTGAAGAAAAATTAACGAATCAGTTCCAGCCAACTCCTCGACATGGAAAAGCAATCGAAAAATGGATTGCGGCAATAAATTTAAGCTAGAAATCAATACGTGCTCAGAAAGCTCGGAGAAAACCAATTTTTGAACTACTGAAAAAACAGAAAAAAGCGAGAAACTAGTAGCGGAAACAGCAGAGCAGCGCAAACTTAGGGGAAGGTCGTTAAGCCTTCTTCATCCTCCAAAGAAAAAGCACTACGCAATCCAAATCGTATCAAATCATCTAGAAGAGAAAGCTAGAACGCTGAAGAAATCCATAGGGAGAAAAATTAGCGAGAAAGAACAGAGGAGTTCGAGAAAGCGCCTTACCATCGCGAAACGATCACGAATTCTTCGACAAGTTGCTACTGTTGATGGAAATCATTTGCAGACTGGAGTAAGCAACTCGAGACTGCGACGCAATCGGAATTTTCTGGTGCGAAGAGGAGCCCGGAATTTTCTGGTGCGAAGAGGGTCTGGGAGGTGAGAGTAACGGAGGGTATGTTTTTAGTGCTCCAGCCCCCCTCTAGTGGCTTTCGGTTTCGTTTCATGCTACTAGTGCTTTTTATTATGACACCCCTGAACTTTCGTCAAATTTAGGATATATCCCTATTAGTCCTCAAGTCTTCTTATAGAGTCCTATTAGACTCAAGCGGTCTATTCACTCCTGACTTTTGTAGTCTTTGTTGGAACAGCGAATCGGATATGTATTGCCCTAAAAATTGAAAGAAAAAACATTTATGTATTCACGCAAAAAGGAAAATCAGGCATGCATTTTGGTGTTTGTATATTCATTAATATGAATATAGTGATAGTAAAAACATAGTTTTAATCCCCTCTTTATTTTTTTACCACCCTAGAAACAAAAATCTCACTTCTATGATAGTAAAAATATTTGCTCGCTTGATCTTTTTTTTTTTACCTATAGAATTCTTGTTCTATGAATCTTATCACCTTAATTCTTCTCTTTCGCTGTGGTGTTTTAGTGCCTGCCCTTTCTACGTGCTTCATCTTAAGTGGAAATTGAAACGCTTCTGTCGGTATATTGAGTAAAGGGGTACCCTATCAAACAGGTCCTGCGAGAGATATAATGGTCAGATGCGTATATTTTCTAAAATTGATCGGTCATACAACCATGGTATAAAAGGATGAGGATCCTGTTTGTAAGGAAAGGAAGATTAAATCTGGCAGCCAGGTAGAATTACCTTTATAACTAATTGAGATATTCCATAACACAACACACAGTACGTAGAGCTATTATCCTCCGGGAGGTCTGAAACTGTATAACTCTCTATGTCTCTGAGTCCATCATACGCGCAAACATCGATTCTTGAAATACCGTTCACGCACATATTATCCAGCATATCCTGAAATCATTGCCAGGCACTAACCCTCGACAATTACACATTTGTAGGCTTTATTGAATTGTATTTTGATAATAAATATAAATACGCTACTTAGTTGTTTCAAGAGGGGCAAAATTTCATGGAGGAATTTGCATGGTCCCCACTTGACAGCCCCACCAAGTATTCTAGTCCATCATTTGTACAAGTTTTACTTTGTTTCTTTGGGTGGAAAGTTTCACCTTTTTAGTGGAGACTAGACACGTACCTTTCTGAAGCCAATTGAAATGAGTAATAAATTGTAGAATTGCATGGTTTATTCACAATTTTTGTGAAAAATAAGGGGTCATTGTGAAAAATTTAAGGACACGACTCGTGGAAGTCAAAAAGATGACACCACATTCTACAGCATGGACCCGTGCTACACGAGTCAGGATATATTCTAAGTAATAGAAACAAGTTTAGCGGGCATCAAGAGAAACCTCCCACTTATAACTTGATGGAAAATACTTCACGTACAATCCATTTATACAACTCCTTTACAACTAGGTATTCCGGGCCCTTTGATTGATTAAGTGAGCAACCACCCTTTACATTAGGAACTCAACCTGAATTCAGCTTCTATGGACTAAACTTGCGGGCCCTACAAAATTATAATTTGAAAGAAATTATATTCAAACTGTGTGCCAATGAATTATGATGAATCATATACTATCGTATGTCTAACTGCCAATTCCCCCGCAAAGTGTAAGGGGGGTTACCAAAAGGCAAGGCCTCAAGCATAGAGTTGTGACCTTTCCGAGTTGTAGATCGAATAAGCAAAAGAAACGCATATCCTGCTGGATAAGAAAAGCTATCTCCACCAATGAAGTCACTACGAAATAAGAATATGTAGAATGGAACAATACCAAAGAAAAGTATTCACATCGTCGTCAAAGACCAGAAAACGGCCACAGGGCTCCACTTCTCTCAGCTGTCACCTTCCACTATTATAAAACTCGTTAAAAGTAGTGGCACATCAGTGTTAGTTGTACAGGAATTATTATTGAAAATGTATCAGTACCGGTTCTTAACCTCTCACGTCCGAACAGTGATGAAGCCGCTAAAAACCGGTACTGATAGTCCATATCAGTATCTGTTCTAGTCACAACCGGCACTGTTAGTTCATCTAAACCTAAAATTTTGATCTATTCTAATTTTGACTCGACAAACGTCCGGCTCTAACTATCAGTGCCAGTTCTGGTCACAACCGGCACTGATAGTCTATATGTATTCAAAAAATTTATCCAATTTAAGTTTAGCTCACCAAACGTCCAGCTCCAGATATTTTGCTCGGCTCTTATCCCTCTTGCGCTATCTCTCAAACTCTCCTCTCTCTCATTCCCCATCGCCCCTCTCTCTGGATCTCTCCTCTCTCTCGTTCCCTACTGCCCCACCACCCCCTCTCTTTGGATCTCTCCTCTCTCTCGTTCCCCACCACCCCTCTCTCTGGATCTCTCCCTCCCCCTCCCCGCGATGGACCAGGATGACAACGACCGCCCCTCTCTCTGGATCTCTCCCTCCCCCTCTAGACACACTTGTGGATTTGGGTTATGATGACTTTTTGCTTATTGACAAGCATCACAAATAACATCATTATTGGAGTGATCTAGACACAGGAGACTATGACTACTAATCACCCTTTGGACAATAGGTGCAGCAAGATGGTCTAGGCGCCTGTGCCATCTATCAAAGGATGGTTTATTGACTCTAAAAACTTGTTTTATAGATGGCACAGATGGAAAAATGGTACAATCCCTTCTGACATGTTCCTATAAGAAAAGTGCTCCTCGTGTCCTGATCCTTGATAAAAAGAAATTAGGATGAAACTCCAGAAAGACATTATTATCTTTAGCAAAGTGGTGAATAGAAACAAGATTTTTTATAGCTTGTGGAACATGAAGGATATTTTTAAGATCAAGATTGCGATTGGAAGTATGAATATTAGATCGACCAATATGACTATTATTCATACCTGCACCGCTTACGGTGTGAATCTGATAATTACCATTGTACTTGTTCTGGACCGTCAACTTCTCCAATTCTCTAGTGATGTGATCAGTGGCGCCTGTGTCAGTGTACCAGTATGTGTCCACCAAGTAAGAGTTTGTTGCAGCAGCGGTGTTTCTTTATTTAGGCATATAGTTCTCATCATACCTATGCCAGCAATCTGAAGCAATGTGCCTCTTCTTCTTGCACACTTGGCAAGTAGGGCGGTTGTAACGTTGCCATTGTTGGTGTCACAGTTGTAGTTGCTGCGTTGCTGCTGCTGTTTGTTGCCGCGGCTGTGACCACCACCACGGCCATGACCACCACACCCGTAATTGAAGCTGCCACGTCCTGATCCACCACGTCCACCGTGTGTAGCGGTGTTGAAATACAATGAGGAACCCCCTATTGTAGATCAATCCTAGTTTCGAAACTCAAAATTTGAGAGTACAATTTCCCAATTGAGAAGGGTTCAACTCTAATTACGAGTGCAGAAATTAAAGGATTGAATTCAACATCTATCCCATTAAGGATATAGGTGACCATCTCTTCATCATCTAGCGGCTTTCCTGCCGCCGTCATCTCATCTCCAAGCGACCTCATCTTGCCGAAGTGCTCGGAGATGCTCATGGTTTCCTTCTGTGCCATCGTTAGTGCGAGGCGCACGTTGATTACACGTGCTACGGGTTTGAGAAGCATACATATCTTGTATCATTCTCCAAGCCTAAGTCGTCGTCCTTGTAGTAGCCACCTGCAACAACACATCTCAGGACGCGAAGAGGAACCCAATGACATATTGGTCCGTGGCGTACCACTCCTCATATGTAGGATTTGAAATCTTGACATCCTTGTCTACAATCTTTGATGTGATCTCAGCATTGGGAGCGATGCTTTTGCCAGTGATATAGCCCTCAAGCCGTGCACCCCGTATCACGATGAGGACTTGCGCTGCCCACAGCATGAAATTTTGTCTCGTGAGCTTTTCCGAGACGTGGACGCCAGATAGTGGGTTGGAGGAGGAAGACGAACTAGTCGACATAGCAACTTAGTTCTTTGTGGCTCTAGTTACCATAAAAGAATCAGAGGTGCGAAAACATGAAAATCGCTCGGTGACGATATTTTGTGTTATCCTTTGTGTGGAAAAGCCCCTCACATGGCTTGTACATATATAAATATGATCGGCAGGGTATGACTTGATTTACAAGATAGCTATACAACGGATCAATCAAATCTAAACTACCAAATTTAATCTATATTATGTCTTACCCAGACCGATCATATCTATTACTAAACAATTACACATAATTACAAGAAATTCGGTGATTACATTCCTTATCTCTAATAACCAAAACTGAAAGTTCAGAGTTCACAGCCAACAATGAACGAAGCAGTCCAATTGTATGTGCCTGCATGCATCACTTCCAGGGTTAACATGGACGAAATTGTACTGCTTATTATTATAGTCTTCGCACAAAAAATATCCGTTTTATGATCCCGATTCTCCAGAACTGAAAAGTTATCCTACGTGTGACGGACTTCTAAAGTATATATAAAAAACAATGAATTAGAAAACAAAAGACTTGGAGGTAAATCAAGAACAACAAACTAAAAGAAAATGAATAAGACCACCGATCCCTTTTGAGGCAGAAAGCCACCCAGCAAAAGGAATAAATAACCAACAAATCAGAACCACTGGTAATCAAAAGGTGCTTCTTATCCACCCTTGCTAAAAAAGTGCTCCTCTTGATGCCATTGGCGCCCTAGCTTAGCTACTTGATTTATTAACAGGGAGAGGTCAGGTCTCAATTCTTAAAGAAGCCAAGCAGGCAGTAGGGAGGCGTTACCTGGTGCCAACGCAAATTGGTGGAGCGAGAGCGAGACGATGGGTATGTGCGCGGTGGCCGCGTCACTATCGGCATCATGCCGGCCACCGCTTCCCTTACCTCTCCACCCCAACCAGCGAACGCCCCTTGCTTTGGGCTTCCTAGATGGTAACTGACAAGCACCCGTCGATTTAGACGGCCTAGCATCGTTCAGGCACGCAAAAATCAAAGATCAATGATCGCTTCCATCAATGGGTATCACGGGTCGGGTTTAACCGTTTAAGGATTGGGAGTCAAAAGCATGTGGTTCAGCTGATGTTGTATTTGATTTAGAACATGTTTGTTTGGGTTTTTGTTTTTATCTTCTTTTAGATTTTAATTGTTAGTTTTTATAATAAATTTTTAACTTTTCATCACACCACTTCTTAAAAAAACTACTCTCGATCAATTTCTCAGTTTTTAGTTTATTTTCTCTGAATCAAACTTCTTGCTTTTCCAAAAATCAATTTTCTCCGTTCGTTTGTTCTTCTAATTTCTGACAGAAAAAAATCAAAAACAAAAGTCCATACAAGCGTACCCTTAATCTGATGGGTGATGAACGTCCAAACTATGCTTTATGTATGTATTATTGCTACTACTTTGGTTTCAGACCTGTGCAGGCAATAGGCTGATGCTAAAACCTCCGGTGGAATCTGATGTCCGACTTTGATTGATGGCTAAACCCAACAGCACTCCCGTAATAAATTCACAGAAATTTCACCAAAAGTAATTTAAATATAATTCTTGCATGGTTTGCGAAAAGAAATTCCCATGTTTCAAACTAGACCTATAATGTTAGGATAATTTCGATATGTGATGCTAGTCGAAGCCTTATGGACTAGATGCCATCATAACATGTAAAAAGCACTTATTCGGCCCGTTGGAGTTCTGGCCTTGACAATCCAAGTCCAACATCTCAAGGCAAAAACTCTATATTGCTTCCCCTTCTGAATTTACTCAAAAAATAAATTTTTTCTTTCCGGCCCCTTCTGAAACTTCTGATACACTAGTAATTGTGCATGTGTGACATACCCGTGCAGCTATACAATCACCTCATTTAGAAGCAAACTATGATTTCCGAATTTAGCAGACACCTATTATAATCGGATCTAGCGTAAATCAAGTAACTGATACGGTGACGTATGCTTTGATAAGATAACATATAACAAGATGGTTTTGTGAAACGATATAGCAGCAAGTAATATATAATTAAAGTACATAGCCACACCCAAAAATAACATAACAACTGATTTCTCTTTTCAAACCATCTAATTAATCCCAGGTATGCTTAAAAATTCCCATACAACTTTGATGATGTTGTCTTTAGATTTATTCCTATTGTACTTCAATATACCAAAAACTTCTTTCCCGATTCGTACCTATCCTATACATGCATTATATATCATGGTTAAGGAAAATAATTATACAACTATACGATCTAAGTGCTCACTATAGACAACTATGCACATATTGTACTGGAACTAATCTTGGTTGACTTGGAGCTTTTCTAATGCTTGCAGCAAAGTCAAATTACTTGGTTTGTCAATTTTTGGGTTGCGTAAAAGACATGCATCTACAGCATGAGACATAGATTTGCAAGAGTGTGAGGTTTACATCCGACTCAACGCGAGAGATGTTGGCGATAGGACCGCCTTGTCCAGGAGCCTGACAACGTCCTCGTCGAACCCAACCTCACGGATCTTCCTCAAGATCGCCTCGTCCCCAGCAAACAAATAGAGCCGCACTGTGTGCTATCAAAATGGAATCATACATATAGCCATGATGGGGTACCAAAAGAAAATGAATAAAATTAAGCAAATACTCTTCTGTTACCAAATACTGGCTCCACAGGGAAAGAAAATGGAAACAAAGCCCACTGAGCAAGAAAAGGACGTCCATGGAGCTGCTGCTACAACTCCTTCATTTTAGGTTTGATTCAGGAAAAGATAATTCGTTGGAAATTAGCTTTTACCAAGATCCTTTTTACAAAATGAATTAAATGGTAAAAATAGACAAAAACAAAATAATCAAACTCGCTCGCTGCATTTTAACGGGCAGATTTTTGAAAGAGTGATATAAGGAAAGGGAGCCGTAATAAAACCATGCAAACTCGCAATGTAAACGCCATCTGATCACATCCCCGGTTAAACAAATCAACAGATTAATCTTGTATTACGTGAGACTACTCGTAGCAATTTTGAAGCATTACCTTCACGTGCATAGAGTAGTCCATATGTATAACTTACAATTACAATTTCAGTTCGTTGCGTGCCCGGGATGCTCACGTGTTTTCAAAATATTTTGCATGCAATGTGCAATAATCTTCACGCGAACTAATGCTTTCTTGCGCGCACAAATAAAATGGGAAACTTGCGATCAAGTTAAGATTGATCCGCAAGCATATGAAAGAGAAATAAAACTGGCTCCTTGTTCTTTCTATACGAATTTTAGACCAAAAGTGTACATGCCCATCTGTGTAAGGTTCAATGATACAGATGCAAGTTCAATGGGGGAGGAATTTCACGCGTTAGCCATGATATATGAATATTCACAAATACTTGATGTACCCAACTCTAGCAATGCAATTTCAATCTAGCCAATTGACATTAGAATAGATGTATGCTCACAAAAAACAAAAAAAGAAAATGATTTACCTAGACAGAATGTTTCAAAATGTCAATACACTTTCCTGACTATGTAACTATAGACAAAAAACAGTGAGTGTCGTCCTACATTGCTCTTAGCATCTTCAAGCAACGTACATGGCTCATTTCTGCCAATTAATAAGGGTAAATGTTCGTACACCCCTCTTCAAGAATGGACCTTCGTATCAACAAGAGAAGGTGGAGGTGTAATCCAAACGTGCTTTTGGAGGCACCCTGCGCAGTTCTTTTTTTATGGAAACTGGAGGGACTTGGTCCCTACAGGTTATATATGTATTAAAAAATATATAGGAAGAGAAGGTACAAAAGCAGAATTAAGGAGGGAAGAAAACAAAAACAAGTCAAGATATTACATCTTTGCGTCTATCCATTGAAGAAAAATGTTCTAAATACTGTTGTTTAATCCTATGAGAGACTAATTTCAGCTCTCGCAGGAACCTGCTCTTGCAATGCTGAACTGTTGGATCTATAGCATTGAAAAGCCTATCATTCCTGGTAGTCCAAATACTTCAGCACATAAGGATGATAATTTCCATAAAGAATGGAGCATTAATCTCCCTTCTCATGATGTGCCAAATTTGTTCAACCTGAATTTGAATAGAAAGGTCTATACCAATTGTAGACCAGCTGACTCGGGCAAAACCGCAACATAGGAAGAGGTGTGTTGTTGATTCTTCATGCTGCCAAATACTCATATGTCTTCTTCTAAGCATTCCTCTTGAATTTAACCTATCTTGCAAAAGAAGCTAGAAGAAGACCTTATGCTTCTTTTGACAAGAAGATCTCCAAAGCTAGGTAAAGGCGGGGTGAGTTGGCATGTGCCCTATCAGAACTTTATAGGTCTTCTTAGAAGAGAAACAGCTGGAGCCCCAAAAATATTTCCAAGAATCCCTTCTGTAGGTTAAGTAATAGCATCAGCTTGATCGTGGAGGATCTGAAGCTGAGAGAAAGCTTGAGTAGAGAGGGGAAGATGGAACAGATCAAGAAGACTTTGACTGTTTAGGGTTGTATGCAGGGACATATTGGGGATCCTCATGAAGGGATAAAGTTTAGGAAAGGATTGGAGAGGAATCATCCCACCCCCAAAATCCTGCTAGATATGCACTGTTTTACCATCCTCAATTTGAGCAATTGTGCCCTTATAAGTATCAAGCAAGTTGATTATGCTTTTCCACCCAAAAGATCCTTTGTTACTTGAACCTGGAAGTTTTCCATTTGGATAATAATTCTCCCAAATCAGCTTGATCCAGAGAAGATCTTTCTTGTTGAAGAATTTATCAAGATTTTTCAAAAGGAATGCCTCATTTTGAACCCTGAGTTTGATGATGCCAAGGCCACCTTCACTCTTTGGGCCTACAGACCAAGTTTCATGCAGCCAAGGGTTGTTTTTTTGCATTGAGGTCTGATCTTTTTTGTTTCGAGTTGTAAAATTTGGGCCCGTCGATTTTCTTCTTGAGAAACTAAGTTTAAATGTGTCTTAGTTTATATGTGATGAGTGATCAACAATAGTGTTGATTTGGTTTGATAATTTTGAGATTGTATGGGTATGGTTATGTACTGCAATTATAATCATAATTAATCAAAGTTACAGAGAAAATAAAGTTAGCGTGTTTGTGACTAAGATCAGGAAAATTGTACACGCCAGATGATCCAACGCTAAAGAAAATGAACTCGCCAGATGATCCGACGTTCACATGCAATACACGCCGGAGCATTTCAACGAAGAAGCAAAAATTGATATACACACCGGATGCTCTGGTGTTGGGCATCAGTGAACGTCGAACCTTTCCTTGCAGAAAGGTTGCAAACTGGCTCTGACGGAATTGTATACGCCGGATGGTCCGGTGATGGGTATGAATGCACGCTGGACTATTTCTTGCAGAGAGGATTCTAGATGACCGGTGTGGCAAGTTGAACACGCCAGATGGTTCGACGCTCAGGAGGAGTGAACATCGGGTGTTCATGATTTTTCTGAGAGGTGCATTGACTGAGGATTTTAATTATGGACTAATCTATAATGTGTTTAGAGATATACGTTTGCTTGTCTTATGGTGTGTAGGTGATGGATGCAACTTGGCGACCGACGGCGGAGAGATTAGGGCTAAGCGGGGAGCTTAGTGCCGGTCGATCGAGGGAGCTGGGCGGAGTTAAGGGTGATTCTAATGTACATGTGAAGGTCAAGCAAAACGTGATATGGATGATGAAAATAGAGTGTTGATAAAGTCAAACGAAAGGGATGCCTGTGTAAAAGACAAGACGGTCCGAGGGATCGGGAGCATGAAAGACTTATCGACAGTCAAGACCGCAAGATGTAGGACACGTGTCGACATTGAAAGACTTGCTTAAGGTATAAGCAAGTGGATATGAGTCACACTTTGAGAAGTGTGCAAGGCGGTTTTCCGGTTTGGTCACAAAAACTGTGGAAGAATGGAGTGCATCATCGAAAAGCTTGCATCAAGATGAGACTAAGTCATGAAGGCGCCACGATCATCCGATGGACAGAGAAAAATTCGAACGAAACTACCCCTGATGATAGGTGAGGGTGCATTGTAAGTGAAGGACAGTTTATGGATAGGATTGCTTAAGGATTAAGTTACCTTCCTAGATCTTTTGAGAGTTTTGAGAGTCTTCCACTTATTTTGTGTGGAGAGGGAGAGATGGGTGCTTAGCTTATATTTAGGTAAGAGCTTTTGTGAGAAAAAATACTTTATAATCTGTCAAAATAGGGCATTCCTCTAAGCTTAATGAAGAAAGTGTTTTGCATATACTTGAGTTCATCTCCTTCTAGTCTTCTACTTTTGGCTCCTATGTTTTCATGCATGTTTTTGGTGTTTTTTTTTTTTTGTTGATTTTCATTTTCCTTGAGAGCTGCTTGTTTTGGGTCCTGTAAAAGGTGTTTTTCTTGTTGCTAGATGGTGACTCATCTCGTATGAGTTATTCTTAAACCATCTCAATCCACTAAATCCATCAACTTAGAGAATTCCTTATTCTGATAGCTAGCTCTCTTGTATTTAAGAGTTTCTCGTCAAGTTGTTTTATTCTTTGCGCTATGACTTTTAATATGACCTTAACCGGAATTTAGTGTTCACATTCATCTAAAAGGAGCGTTAGTTTTAGAATTCTTACAATTAGGTCTTGTCTTTCTTGCTTTTGCATGTGATTTTGAGGTGAGGTGAGTTCAAGAATAGGAGAAAAATATAAATTTCAAAAAAAATTTATTAAAGCGTCTATTCACCCTCTCCAGCCGGCTATCTCGGTCCTACACTTATTAATATAACAGCCAGTTCTGATGCCGGTTTGATTCAAAAAATATATATACACCACTGTTGTGGCTTCGTACAAGCAGCATGCCTTGAGCCACCTCACCTCTCTGGTCAATCAGGACTCAAGATTGTTAACTTCAAACCACTCATGCACTCAAATGTTGTACATAATGTCCCCGTGCAACACATGATCTCATACATCCGTTTTGGTATATCCGTTTTGGATGCACCACCATATATGCTCAGGTAACGAAACCAAAATTGCTGCCAGGCTGAGCTCCACGCCTCCACCTGCCGTCTTTCCAATGGGTTACCTACTTAGCTTCTGTCTGTTCAATCTGTTATTGACGTCATACATTCTGGCAATACAACAAGTAACTATTTCGTTCTAAACAGTAGCATTGATGCAGTAAATCCAGTCTCAAACCTTCAGAAAAAAAAAATCAGAGTTGTCAATGTACCCCTTCATAATCTCCAACATATACCATAAGGCTTGCAACCTAATAAATATTAATAAAGGAGGGTATGTTGCATTCAATCTCAAACCTATTTTCTTGTCACAGAGATAGACATTGCAAATGAAACCATTTCGAGAGACAATATTGTATTTAGGAACCAATACATGCAACGACATACGATATAAATATATAGGGGTCGTGCATATTTAGAGCTAGATTCACAAACTTTTACTTAATTAATACATAAACAAAATAAAACCAATAATCTTACAATGTTCCCTTTAAAGTCGTTGCGCTCTCATACACCGCCCCCCCCCCCCCCCTCACCATTCTGCACAATGGAGTTCAGGGCTAAGAACCACACACCATTGTTGTCGCTGCGTACAAGCAGCTTCTGGTCATGCACCACGTCTCCTTGGTCAATTACAACTCAAGATTGATAGCTTCAGGTCACTGATGTTGAAGTTTATCAAGCCTTAAACAATATCATTAACCCTAAATCAAACACCAACTTAAAACGGAAGCGCATATATGTGTACCTGCGTTCGGTGATGCCATAAGGAGTTGACGGTGAGGTCGGAGAGTGTCGGTGTAGATGCAAATGTTGTCGATGAGATGACGCCGGCAGTAACCTTCACCTTGTTTACTGCGTTCTCTTAGGATCGGATTAGAGTTTGTGGGGGGGGGGGGAGATTAGCCTAACATGCGAATTATGGTCACACGCCCTACGGGACTCCCCCTGGTTTATATAGCGCAGCACAAGGTGGGACCACCACCATTTGTTGGTTGGGGCTCCCGATCAGAGCGCATGGAGGGCAAACGGACCTCCTTTTATCTCGGTCATGTTAGGGATAAGGCCGAGATCAATTCCAATATTCTCCCCCTTGATCGAAAGGCTAACATCATAAGCCCATTCTTAATGAAATAGCACACCAAGGCAAAAGATTACAGCGGCTCATAAAATGCCACTGAAACCCAGAACCCATAGTACACTATTTCATCTCGAAATGGAAATTCGTTATTCCTAATGGGAGTGGTTTGCATTATGGTCCTCTTATCCAGAATCATAGGCTTTCCAATAACCCCATGCCGGCAACATGATCACGAAAAATATGAGGTGGTAAGCCTTTAGTGAGCGGATCCGCAAGCATTGACTTAATGCTTATATGCTTGACACTTATTGTTTGATCCTGGATTCTATTTTTCACAACGTGATACTTAATGTCGATGTGTTTGGCAGCACTACTCGACTTGTTGTTACTCGTATAGAAAACTACGGGTTGATTGTCGCAGTATAATGTAAGTGGTTTTGAATGCTGTCGACCACTCTTAGTCCCGGGATAAAGTTCTTTAGTCATACAGCCTGCCCGGTAGCCTCATAACATGCCACAAACTCAGCTTGCATCGTTGAAGATGCTGTAAGTGTCTGCTTGGAGCTTTTCCACGAGATAGCTCCTCCAGCGAGGGTGAAGATATAACCTGACGTGGATTTCTTAGTGTCTACACACCCCGCAAAGTCTGCATCCGAATAACCAATGACTTCAAGTTTATCGGATTCTCTAAATATGAGCATGTAGTTCTTAATGCCTTGCAAATAGCGAAGGACTTTCTTAACGGCTTTCCAGTGGTCCGATCCTGGATTTAATTGATATCTGCCAAGCATCCCGGTCACGAAAGCTAAGTCAGGGCGTGTACAAACTTGAGCATACATAATGCTTCCGACAGCTGAAGCATAAGGAACCGTCTTCATTTGATCAATTTCATATTGGTTCCTTGGACATTGATATATCCCAAACTTATCGCCCTTAACAATAGGAGCAGGCGTGGCAGAGCACTTATGCATATTGTATTTCTTTAGTACTCTGTCAATGTATGCCTTTTGAGACAAACCTAATGCTCCTTTGGACCGATCTCGATGAATTTCAATGCCAAGAACATAAGAGGCTTCACCGAGATCCTTCATATCAAAATTAGATGAAAGAAATCTCTTGGTCTCAAACAGCATATCCTTATCACTGCTGGCCAATAAGATATCATCCACATAAAGAACTAAGATGGTGAATTTTCCCCCTTTAAACTTTATATAAATGCAGTTATCAACTTCATTTTCTTTAAAGCCAAAATTTCTGATGACTTTGTCAAACTTGAGATACCACTGTCTAGACGCTTGTTTTAGACCATAAATTGATTTCTTAAGGCGACATCCCAAATATTCGTTGTCTTTCATGACAAAACCTTCTGGCTGAGCCATGTAAACATTTTCTTCCAAGTCACCATTAAGGAATGCCGTTTTTACATCCATCTGATGCAGCTCTAAATCATAATGCGCTGTGAGCGCCATAATTATTCTGAAAGAATCTTTACTTGATACAGGAGAGAAAGTTTCATTATAATCAATTCCTTCTCTTTGCGAGAAGCCTTTAGCTACGAGCCTTGCTTTGAACCTTTCGATGTTCCCATTAGAGTCATGTTTAGTTTTGTAGACCCATTTACAGCCTACTGTTTTGGCTCCGTTAGGAATTTCTACTAGGTCCCACACATCATTATCGCTCATAGATTTTAATTCGTCATTCATGGCATTAAGCCACTCAGACGAATGCTTACTCATCATGGCTTCTTTATATGAGTTGGGATCTTCTGTCTTCCCTATGTCATTAACATCCTCATTCATATAAACAACATAATCATTCGAGATAGCAGGTCTCCTATCACGCTGTGATCTCCTGATCGGTTCATTATGCACTGCAGGACAAGGACTGGGTACTGCAGAGGACTGCTGAGGCTCATCGTTAGGTATATCATTAGGAATTTCAGAGACCTCAACAGGGGGTGTACTGACGTTAGTTTCTACTGAAGGTGCAACCACCTGAGGCACAGGGATGTATGACTCTTGTATCAGCGGAGTAGGAACATAAACCCGTTTTTCTTCAAGATCAACTTCCCTTGGCTCCATATCCCTGTTCTCAAGAAACACAGTATGTCTTGTTTCTACGAACTTAGTGATCCTATCTGGACAGTAAAAGCGATATCCCTTTGATCTTTTTGGATACCCGATAAAGTGACAACTAACTGTCTTAGGATCTAATTTCCTAATATGTGAATTAAAGACTTTAGCTTCAGCTGCACAGCCCCACACGCGTAAATACTTTAAAGAGGGTTTTCTTCCAGTCCATAATTCATATGGTATTTTTGGAACTGATTTACTGGGAACCCAATTAAGAATGTGTGTGGTTGTCTTAAATGCCTCCATCCACAGTCCAACTGGTAAACTAGAATAGCTGAGCATACTTCGCACCATGTCTATAAGCGTGCGGTTGCGTCACTCAGCTACCCCGTTTTGCTGAGGTTCACTAGGTGTAGAATATTGGGCTACTATGCCATTTTCCTGAAGGAATCTGTCAAAAGGACCAGGGATTTGCCCATATGTGGCATGCCTCCCATAATATTCTCTCCCGCGATCTGATCTCACTACTTTAATCTTTAGGTTGTGCTGATTTTCTATTTCAGCCTTAAATATCTTAAATTTATTGAGAGATTCAGATCGATCTTTAATGGGGTAGATATAGCCGTAACGGGAGAAGTCATCAGTGAAGGTAATGAAAGAATCAAAACCGTCAACTGATGTCACAGGAAAAGGACCACATATGTCCGTGTGAATTAATTCTAATAATCATGTGCTCCGAGTGGCCCCTTTCTTTATTTGCTTAACGTATTTTCCTTTAATGCAATCTATACAGTGGTCAGAGTCGGAGAAGTCTAAGGGTTGGAGAATCTCTTCCTTAATGAGACGCTCTATTCTCCCCCTCGAAATGTGGCCTAAACGACAATGCCACAGTTTCGAAGAAGTCTCATTAATTGTACTTCTCTTTCTCTTATGGCTTACATCATAGACATTCATCGTCACAGAGGATTCATTAAGAGGAAGCATATAAAGTTTGTCTTATCGGATGGCAAGACCAATAACATCTAAATTAAATTTAAGATTGCATTTATTGTCTCCGAAATTACAATGAAAACTATCATCATCTAACATCGAAACTGAAATGAGATTCCTCCTCATAGAAGAAACATAAACTACATTATTTAATCTAAGAGTGAAGCCACTATTAAGAACTAATGGAAGGGATCCGATAGCTTCAACTTGAGCTTCCTTCCCATTGGCCACTCTAAGACTTCGCTCCCCCTTTCTTAATGTTCTCGCGGTAAGAAATCCCTGTAAAGAGTTGGTAACGTGTACAGTGGCACCTGAGTCAATCCACCATGAATTAAGGGAAAAATCAGCATAAAGTGATTCATCAATGAATGTTATGAAATCATTACCCTTCTTTGCAAGCCACTTCAGGAAACCAACACAGTCCTTTTGGTAGTGGTCCTTCTTGTGGCAGAAGTGGCATCCGTCATCTTTAGATTCTTGAGAGGCAGGAGCAGAAGAAGCAAATGCCTTGGGCGCCCTCTGTGCTGCCTTGTCGTGTTTAGCGACGAAATGCAACTTCTTCTTAGACTTGAAATCCCCTTGGAATTTTCTTTTATTCTTGGGGCTGCTTACTTGATTTACAAAATTTTATTTTCAACCCTCACCCTCTCTTCCTCTTGGACGCACATTGCGATCAAGTCGCTCATACTCCACTTCTCTTTCTGAGTGTTGTAATTTATCTTAAAAGGAGTAAACTCAGGAGGGAGAGAGGTCATAATAAAATGGATAAGGAAACCCTCAGAGATTTCCATATCCATGCCCTTGAGTTTGGCAGCCATGTCTGTCATCATCATGATGTGTTCTCTTATGTCACCGGACCCATAATTATACTTAGTGTTGAGGAGCTTTTGAATCAGTGTACTGGCATAAACCTTGGAGGTGCCTTTAAATTGCTCCTCCACAGATGCCAAGTACGTCTTACCTTTTTCTGAGTTTAGAATTGCTCCCCTTATAGTATCTGATATTGAGTTTCTCATTATCATAAGAGACATGCGGTTGGACCGCTCCTACTTCTCAGAAAGTGAATCATAAGTTTTCTTTAATTCATCATAATTTTTCACGCCAATAGCGGGAGCAGTGGGAGCGTCTACCCTGAGTGCATAGTCCAGGTCCAAAACACCAAGGACAACAGTCACCTTAGCTTTCCAAGAAGGAAAATTATTACTCATAAGTTGCTCTATGCCGTCAATGTTGGCGGCAACAGAGGAAGCGTTAAGAGCTGGAGAGAAGAATTGGGCCAGATTAGTAAATTTATCATAAGGAAATAATTTGCACGAAAATAACCCTACGTTGGTCTGATTAAAATCATGCAAAAATAAAACTTCAATCCACATCACTGTTGGGCAGAAAATGGAAAAGAATTTAAATAAATACATGAAAAAGCACATAATTACAGTCAACTTTGGTCAGAAAGTAATTATGAACCTATATGAATTGATCGTAAAATTCTCCGGAAAAATCTTCCCGTTGGATCCAATTCAACCAGAGAATTAATGATATTTTATGCATTAATCATCATTAACTTTGGACTATTTGCATTAGATATTCCAGTGCATAAATGGATAAAACGTTAGAAATCACTGAAAAATTCTCAAAAATGGAAAAGCTCAAAGCTTTATGGAAAACAGCCCAAAAAGGCCTTTCGGCCTGGCTTGGTCCAGAAACCAGTGCGCGGCCCAATTGGCTTTTCGCGCACGCACCGGCCCGGCCGAGGGCGCGGCCCAGCCACCACGCCTGGCCCATTCTGTTTTCGCGCGTCGCCAGACCGGCCGAGGGCGCGGCCCAGCCACCGCACCAGGCCCTTTTTTTGTGTTCGCGCGCGCGCCGGTCCGTACCTTTTCAGCCGTTCATCGCGATCCGACGGCTGCCCGACGAAAACGCGCGAGATAAAAGGCCGTCGCCCGAAACCCTAACCCTAATCCATTTCCCTCTCTCTCCCCGAAAACTCCGCCCGACTCGAGAGAGAGAGCGGCGGCTCGAGAGTTCGCCGGCGATGGAAGCCGCCGGCCGAGAGAGAGAGAGAGAGAGAGAGAGAGAGAGAGAGAGAGCGACCACGACCGCCCGAGAGAGAAGAGGGCAAGGGTGCCTCTGTGAGCCAATCTGCCGGAGCGCGCGTGCGACCGAGATTGCGCGCGCCTCCGTCGGTTGGTTTGCGGTGGAGCCCGGGAGGAGGAGGTGGTGAGCGCGTGGCGAGAGGAGGTGCCCCATCCCGCAGCGGAGGCGAGAAGGGCCGGATGAAACGTGCGCGCACGAGGAAGATCCCGCCGGAGGAGAACTCCAACGGGCATGAACAGCAACGGAAGGCGCCGGAGCCGTAAGTCCTCCACCCCCCCCCCCCCACTTCTATTGCTCTAGGATTTCTGGAAAAATGGGCTTAGGGTTTGGGATTTTGGGGAAATTTGGGGGTTTAGGGTTCGGATTTGGGGGGAATTGGGGATTTCTTATGGTTTTTCTTAATCTCCCCGATTCCCCTCCTTCTAATTGCTTTAGAGAGCATCATTTGCTTAATCCCGAGGTCCAAAAGGGGCCTAATGTCCTTAATTCGAAACAATTAGCACACAAGAACACAAATATGCACAAAAAAACATCTCATCCGAAACTAATACATGAATATGTAGGTCTAAACCGATGCTAATTGGGGCTAATACGCGTCAACTAAGCCTTAAACATAAGCAATTATGGACTAAACAAGCTTAATGAACAAAGACAGTACTAAACTTAATCAAATTGGGCCTAATTAACATTAGCCGAACCTAATTCATCTTAAAAAGACATAATTTAAAGCTAATTGATGAAAACCGAAAACAAATAGGCCAGTTTGATCAAAAAATGACATCAACCGAACATGATCTAGTCTAATTAAGATCTAAAAGGGGTCTGATTAGGGCTAAAGGTGGCTCTGATGCCATTGTTGAAGTTTATCAAGCCTTAAACAATATCATTAACCCTAAATCAAACACCAACTTAAAACGGAAGCGCATATATGTGTACCTGCGTTCGGTGATGCCATAAGGAGTTGACGGTGAGGTCGGAGAGTGTCGGTGTAGATGCAAATGTTGTCAATGATGACGCCGGCAGTAGCCTTCATCTTGTTTACTGCGTTCTCTTAGGATCGGATTAGAGTTTGTGGGGGGGGGGGATTAGCCTAACATGCGAATTATGGTCACACGCCCTACGGGACTCCCCCCTGGTTTATATAGCGCAGCACAAGATGGGACCACCACCATTTGTTGGTTAGGGCTCCCGATCAGAACGCATGGAGGGCAAACGGACCTCCTTTTAGGGATAAGACCGAGATCAATTCCAACAACTGATGCACCCAAATGTTATACACAATGTCCCCACGAAACACACACACCCATTTTGGATCCGTACATGATGAGGCAGTGAAGCCAAGCCTACTGGTGAAGTGAGCTCATTGTGGTGTGGTCGCTTTAGACACAGGAAGCTCATTGTGTCAGCCACCATTATTTGCTAATGATCTTGGAAAAAATCAATAATATTTTGCGTAATTAATCTTCATGTTACCAAGCATCCAAGCGCACTTGCTCAATGAAACAACAAGAAAAAACTACTTAAGAAACATATCATCAAGAAACCTTAAAGCAAATTTTGAGACTTTGAATGACGTTTTCTGGAACAAAACAGTTTTTCGGTGCTTATTTTCAACTTGCTTTATAATCCCACATAATGAACGGTGTCAACTTTTACTCCTTTGCTTGTGCACTGTCGAGGTGAGGTTTATATCCCTGTGCTTTGGTTTTCAATTTTCTGGTTTATGCATCATGCATGTATTGATGTCCTCTCGCTCAGGGTTAATTTTGTTCCATCATCCATCACGCAGATATGGTGTTACTTCTGTATATATGCAGCCCAATGCAGCTTATATTCAGTCCATTGCATCGGTCAAATTCAATGATTTACCTTTGTTAATGCAATGGCACTTGTCAATGTGGTTCCGTCCAATTGCTCACTTAAAAGAATAAGTGATCGTAGAAGAGCGGGAGCTACTACTAATACCATCAGTTAAAAAATAATAGCGTTCTGGAATGTAAGTAAGCAAAAAAAAAAAGCTTTTTTTGCGTCTTGTAATATTATGTTAGAAGCAATCCCAACTTCATATGTGAAACCCTTTTTTTTACTCACATTTGCTATAGCACAGGCAGCTACAATTTGCTACGCTTTCAGATGACAGCGCCAACGAGGAATTAGAGGAGAAGGGTTTCGATTCAGGGGGGCTCACCTGTTCCTGGGCCCTAGATGGATGGGGCAGCAGGGTAGCTGGCGGTTGTCGCGGATGCGGCGACAATTCGGTTGGGACCCGTTGCTCACCGGCGACTGAGGAACACCTGATGGGTAAGCTTGGGGTGGGCGCGCCGATGACACCAGCTTAGTGCGATGGGGTGGTAGGTATGGATCCAACGGCAGGATCACCATTAAAGACGGAGGAGGCCGGTAGGGCGGGAAAGTGTGTTGCGTCAGTCGCGGGCAAGAAGAAAGAGAGCCGCAAGCGAGATGAGTCAGGCGTGGCAGATGACTGATGGGACGTTGGATGCTCAAGCAACGGGGAGGACGGTCGACTGTAAAAAAAAGAAAAAAAGAATAGTTATGTGTCATATAGAACCTCTCTTTTTTATTTCATTTTGAATGGGAATCGGAAACGAAAAGGATAAAAAATATTTTTTTCTTTTGACGAAAGGCAGCGGTGCGGAGTGCCCTTGCGTGTTAATTTGGTATGAGTGTGCATGGGGTCGTCCATACATAAGATTTAAAAACGGGTACCCTCTGAGGGGAAGGGACTGTCTAAAGAGAGAAGGTTTCTAATACAAGCTAAGGCTAGGATGCAGTAAGCGAAGGTCAGGGTGGCCGACCGAGCACCACGATCTCAGTTCTTCTGTGATTTTGTGAAAAAGGAGAGGCTGATCTGTTGCCGATTGCCTGAAGATCCATGCATTCCTCTCGTTCCAAGTTGTCCACCAAGTTAACTGGCAAAGGGAAAGCCTGGGCAGCCGATTCCCCTTGGGGAGTTGCTGTAGAAGGTTGATGATCCAAGCGTCCAACTGTTGGTGTTGAATGCTGATCTGCTGAATAGATACTCCCGACCAGCTGAACAACGCAGGAGTTGTATCAAAACATACGTCGCCATATTGGTTAGTTAATTTGTGCTAAGTCTGATTATAATAGGTGTCTGTAAAATTCAAAAATCGTAGTTTGCTTCTAAACACGGGGTTATAGAGGTGCACGTGTCACATGCTGTTACTAGTTATAGTGTAGATTCCTTGGGGCTGGGGCAAGTTTCAAGTGAAAATGGCACCACCGATACAAACTTCACATTCGCATCACATACCCAAACAGAAGGTAAGATACTGTTTCACGCATAAAAAAGATACGACCAAGCACCAATTTCCACAGAGAATGCTGGGTATACTTTACTGATGATGCAGCTTGGTACGATGTCCCAAATGCCGAGGGCAAAAACACTTGTTAAATTGTTGGAATACTCTATGCTAATAATACGCCCCTAAATAGTTTGACATACAATCGCCACAGGGCCAATGCGGAGGAGGGTCAGGTGCTGCAGAACTTGTGCCAAAATGGCTGAACCGGTTTTACTCCGTGGTCGGGAGGTACACACGGTGGTAGTTGTTCTTGTTGAGCTTCCTCCGGCAGGTAGGGCATTTCTTCTGAGCCTGAATGGAAGCCTCGATGCACTTCTTGCAGAAAATGTGACCGCAGGTGGTGGATGACGCTTCCATAAGCTCATTCATGCAGACTGGGCAGGTGAACTTTGGTTCCTTCGGAACCTCCTTCACAGGTTCAGGGAGTGCCTGGATCAGCATTGTTTGAGTTATTAAAGCGAAAATTACTGCCTTATTGTATTGGTGAAGTACACGGTAGATTGTTTACCTTGATGCTACTGACTTCAACTTCAGGTGTGTCCAGTAAACTTATCACGGGGCAGTTGTTAGACGCTCTTGGATGCTCATGCCTACGGTTTATGCCCAGAGATAGCAGTGTGTTCACATGCTCATCAAGAATGTCCCCTAGAAAAAATGTGGTAGGCACCAAGTTACTCAATGCAAAACAAAACAACAGGTACATGAGTCTCTTATATCCCATTCCTACCTGTCTGGCATATTTAAGCATCAAGTACAAGAATCTACAAGGAAAATACTGAACACTAATTTCCTATGAATGGAAATGAATTGTTAAGGCTGAAATTCTATCTAGCAACTTATTGCATATTCAACTAATTTTGTAAACCACAACTATAAGCAAATCTGAACCTACTGAAGACGGAAAAAACAGCTCTGTTGGCACTGAGATTTGGCCACAATGATGCATTGCCTATATGGATATCTAGTATCACATAACACAATCTAGAGAGGTTGCGTGCATACTGCATATGCCCATCCTATTCGTCTTCTAGTGGATAAACTGTCAAAGTTGGTAATATCAACCAGATTTTTTTACAAGCCTCATACTTTCAAACTCAGACCATGGAAAGATAGTCGTGATTGCAGTACAATGTTGTGCTTTACTTCTAACTTGTTAAGTAAACCAAATGTAGAAGACATTAACCATAATCAGTAAGGTTCTGTAGTTAGAAAAGCAGCTAGCAAGTGGCTACATTAAGAAATAGAGCTATCTAAATGCACAACGATGAAGTACTAACATATATACAACAGAAATATTTATGCTTAGCAGGTTAAACTGAAAGCAATCGAACCTGCACTACGATGATGCCTAGATAAGCCAAAAAACAAGCAAAAAAAAAATCATCGCAACTACTAGAGAATGAAGAAACGAGCAGACAAGCAGAGCAAAATGAATAATTCCTAGGTATGAAACAAGAATTACAAATTTTCATACAGAAAAACTAGGTGGTTCTATTCAAATGTCATGGTATGGGTCAAATGCTTTGTGCTGGGGATGTAATCAAACCTGCTGGTACAGGGCTAGTTTCAGAATCGTCATCTATTATCACAGTAATGCGTTCCATCCTGGTCGACTGTTGTCTTGCCTGAAACATAAAGGCAAACGACCGGATAGTCAGTATTCCTTCTCGAACAATCATATAATAACTAAAAGCGGCAAAAAAATAAACATGCAAAAATACAAACAGACATTAGAACCAGAGACAAGGTACATACTTGAAGGTGTGATCTTGAAGGATAAATTACAACATCGTCATCAATGGCTTCCACATCAATGGGGAAACTATGCATGACAATGTGTAACCCATTAGCAGCCGGTGGCATACTGCTGGAGGCCTGGCTGTGTGAGACAGGCATACTCCTGGAAGGTGAACTCCCCTCACCAGCCACTTCAGTTGGGGCCAAGTTCAGGTCCAGAATCTGCGAAAGTGACTTGATAGTTCGTTGCCTCTTTGGAATCCGCCTTGTGACACCATTGGAGCTCATAGAGTCGCAATAGAAAAATACTGGCTTGAGCGAAGCAATAGAATGCTGTATGTTTACAAACTTCAGCAACAAGTACAAGCACAAATCTAACAGTTTCGAAAAGGTCAAGAGTAAAGCAAATGTGATATTGCTCCCGACAAAGCATGGTTGACCGATCTACTATGATATAAAAACATAACAAGATAATCTAAAGGAGCAAAAGAGGCAGATTCTAGAATAATGTAACCATGTTTTACCCCTAATCGCTCTTTTCCCCATAGCTTGCATAAATGGAATACATGGATGCACAATTGAAAGAAACTACACCCAACGGTGATGCAAACCTCTAAAATAACTTTTTTTTCTGCGTACTCTCCCCACATAATCAACTCTAGCCAAGAAAAATAACCTAAAAACTGGAACAAACCTTTTGAAAAGGCGTCCTTATGCCCAAATGCCATTCATAAAGCCCCGGGCAACACTTCCAACAAAAGAGGGGCCAAAAAATCGCACCTTTCCACCACTTTCCCCAATTCCCCACCCCTAACCATTTGGGATCCCCAAAATTCCCTCCCAAAATCTCGTATTCCGCCAAGAAATCGTCCTAAAACCCCCCAATCCGAGCATGATTTCTGCGTTTCCTCGGGCCCCAACTCCATCCGACCCCAAAAAAATCAGAAAAATTGGAGGGGGGGGGGGATCCCACGGCGTACAGGAGGACACAGGGATCACTGGGAGGGTGAGGAAAATTACCAGGCAAGAATCGGGCGCGTCGCCTGGGTCGCGAGGAGCGACTAGGGTTTGGGGTTGCGGGTGGGGGAGATTTGTGTTTCTTCCTTCGCCCGCCGACCATTTCGCGATTTAAATAAGAAACCGGACGCGGATGGTGTGAGGGATGGCTGTCACGCGGGCCCACGCGCCTTGTCCACAGTGGACTCATCCTGGCCATACGACCGCGCGGAGATTCGCGCACAAGTGGCCAGGTCTGTGCGCTCGGTGGACGGAGGGAGACGACCAGAATGGGGGGGGCCCTTTCGCTCGAGGGGGTGGAGACGTGCTGACGCGAGCGCGTACGTGCGAAATGAATGGGTCGGATTGGGTGGGTGCCATATGGATCTAGGATCTACGTGGTAGTTGATCAAGGTCAGGTTTGTTGTTTGATTAGGCCCCGGCTCGATTATGAAATATACTTCTGATAAGTCTTTTTGTGTGGTTCGATTATGAAATGTTTTAGATAGGCTGTTGGGACGAGGTCACACATCCACTTTGATGAGGACATCATTTATTTAGACATACGTGTCATAAGTGATTTTTTTTATTGATCCATTATAAGGACTGAATATACAGGTTTATGCACGTCATTTAACTCATGAGGTGAATTCGTTACTTGTTGTTCATACTACTAATTATAAGGATGGGATGCTACTCAATTTTATGAATTTTGATGCTTAGGAATATGGGAGAAACACGTATGTAACAGCGGAACTCGGTTCGGATTCAGCAGACAGCGTCGCACTAAAACGGTCATAACTTCTTCATATATAGTCCAAATAAGGTGTTCTTTGATGCGTTGGAAAGCTAAGGACGGTAGCTTTGTTTTGGTACTAGTCCCAGCTCCAGATTCATTGTGGATTATTTTGTGTCATCAAAACAATATGTTATGTCACAATTTTAGACCATATCGGACCTTGTAAACGTGTTCAGGTCTAAGTCCAAGTTGTGGACGCCTCCTGGTCGCCCAAAACCCTAGCACACCCCTCTTCATATATCCAGCAGCCGTCATCATAGACTTTTTGGGTTTTACTTAGATTACTCTGTCATTGAACAGTTTCGTCATCGTTCGGTTTGTGAAACCCCAACTCGTGAGCTTAATCATATTTGCAATTTCAGATTGTGTTCTTTCGTGTTCTTGCTTGTGTTCTCGATTCGCTTGCAGAAATTAGCCTTCTTGGCGAGGTCAATCGTGCCGCGCGCGGTTGATAACCAACAAAGCAGTGGTGTAGCGATTGCAAGGGTTGTGTTCTGTCCTGATCGGAAGCCTTGGATCGTCAACGTCGAGTCTCCACCAATCAACTTACCATTATCTAACGGAAGATCGGGCCTAATTGTCTCATCACACTTGACACTTACACTCCTGGGGATTATGTGCAGCGACGGCGGCGTTGTCGGTATACACTTGTACTTGTTCATGACACATATATTAGTCACTTTATTTTCGTATTCATCTCTATTATGTCTTATTCACTGAATTGTTAATATAATTATTTTTAATTTATTTGATGTTTATCAAATAATTATGGTACATAACTTTATTTATTACTTATTTATTAAGTATTGTTACGTATTAATTATGATTTTTAATAATTGTTTAATGTTTCTTAAATGATGAGGGATTCATACTTTGGTGTAGAGTTAGAAAGTTGTAGTCAATGAGCAATAAATCTATAATGGGATCTTCTAGTACATGTGTTTTATAGATACCTATAATGATCTATATAGCATTAAATACCTCATTATAGGTTATGCGTAGAGTGAAGGATGGTCCCTTCAAGGAGAACAACCTAATCCAATCCGTATCCACATTACATGCAAGACTCTTCTATTCCGTATTAACCACTCCGCTCCAACATGTAACCACCGACAACCTTATGGCACTCTTGCAAGAGCGACATCAAATATATCTCAGGGTGTACAAACTAGCCGAGCATCTTTCTGTGCTAGGTTTCTCTATGAGGAAAATAAGGATGTCGATGTTACCCGACTAGTATGCATACCACATTCAGATTCGTCATTTTCTATTTGGTTATCCTGCTTATCTTTTTTTCATTGATTCGAATGTTCCTCTTTTGTGTTAGGCGTTCCCGAAAGATGCTTAGTTGATCAATAAATAAATCCCAAACTTCTTGATGACATATATACTCTTCGGCGAGAGTGTGATGCCTGGTTCGCGTAGAAGACGATAAAGATCAGCCAAACTAAAAGGGTATAAGGGTGTCCTCTACTATTCAACCAGAAAATGATGAGGACGATGATTTCATACCACCAATGTCTCGACATTCCAGCAGTAATACAGGAGAAAGTTCAAGAAATATTGCAAGAGGACGTTCACGCACCACATCGACATGACGTACGACCAACAAAAAAATAGAATGTGCTCCAACCGTAATAGCTCAAGATGACAATGAGAACAACAATTTCATACCACAACGACCCCTTCCTCCGAGGCATCCATCTCCTGAGGACACTGATGACCGCAAAGATGATGTTGGATTTGCTTCTACCCATTCTCACAACTTCCAATCACCACCTTAGAGACGAAAGTCATCTTATTCTGATAGCATGGACTGACACAACTGTATTCTTTCACTAGTTTACGTTGTCACTTTCCACCGTCATCTTGAGATGATCTAGGTAATCAACAACTATGCACTATACATCTTAAGATCAACGATACAACAAGGAGTATTACCACTACTATATTTTAAATTGTGCACGTTTAAACATGGCTAAGTGTTAAGTCTACTCACAACCTTTGAGACTACACGGTGAATTATTTAAAATATACATTTAAATTAGTAAATAATTTCTAATTTCATCAAAAATTGACAATTGCTAACATTAATGTGCTTAGACTCAAACTATGACATATGTTAATACCTATGTTTTGACTCAGCTTTTAGACAAAACAAGCACACATATTATAAAGACAATTACCACAAGCATACGCGTTGTAAAAATTTATTATAAAAAATTATCATATAAGTATATACGTTGTAAGGGCCTGGCTGTAGGGAACATGTTTCTGATCGTTAGAGAGCACGGCGATACCGACCTGGAGGAGATGCTATCAGGACTACACAAGACAGTGATCGTCCGAGGTGGCACCGAGAAAGGCTCGGACGCGCTGCTGAGGAGCTCAGGAAGCTACCACAGGGAGGATGTCGTCCCCTCTCAGAGCCGCTTGCTTGCTTACACGGTTGGCGATCTGAAAGCCGACGCCATCATGCGGACTTTGAAGGAGGTCTCCAAGGCTTCTAGCGTCATGTTAATTGGCTGCTGAGAAGTCTGATCTCTGATATCTTCTGATTGTTCATAACTGAAAGGAAGACTCCATTGGCATTACATGGAATCATCAAGTTGATTTCTTCAGTATGCTTGAAGAAGCAAAAAATCACTTCCAACAACGCTTCTTCATGGAAGTTTTCTCTGTAGCACCCAAGGAAATTTGGAAACAGAGGAATTCAAAGATCTTCCAAAATGCCACTCCTTCGTTCAACAACTGGAGGTCCTGCTTTGTGGACAATGTTCTTTTGCACCTGAATAGGATGAACAACTCCCTTAGTGCATCGGTCTCCTCTTGGATTCTTACTACTGTATAGTTCCTATTTTTTCTTCTTTTGTATAAAAATCTTGTACCTGTTCCCTTCATTGTGTTTTAATAAAGCTCTCTCCATAGGGATTTTCCCTACTGTATCCCTTCAAAAAAAAGAGGAAACTTTTGCCCTTTCTTCACTACATAATCTTACAAACACTAACACGAGTGTATATCTTGCAGCGGCAAATAGTTAGGACACTGCTAACGCCACCTGTGTCTCACATGACCGTGAACAGTAACACAGTATGCGTGTGTGTGTGTGTGTGTTTTTTTCCAAGTTTCTTGAAGAGCTGTAGCCATAGCACACATTTGTTTTTTTACTTCTGTAGCTTTGAAGCATCAACTACACGTAACATGGTAAAACTCTCCTTATTTTGGCACATATTCAGTAGTGCGGTTATCTGAACGTTCTACCAGTGACTTCTGCGCAAAATCGCAACTGAAACATTCTTCTACAAGTTATAACTCAGAGCGAACTCAGACAAAGGAACTAAATACAATCTGACAGTTAACACCGGCATCGAGTTCATTTTACGGGAGCACCTTCTAATAAGTAATATCAATGTTATTTCATTCTCTGACACCCCTATGGGCTCATTATTCCTGCGACTTTTTGATATTTCTCCCTGACTCCCTCAGAATTAAGATCATATTGAAACTGCCACAACCCTACACAACAAATACAGAGCGTGGCAGGAAGAGCTAACAGTGCTTCAAACTGTCTACGAAGAGCGTTCCAATCTCGATCCAGTAAGTCCATATGTATTTCTGAACGTTGTAATGCCTGCGAACTTTGATGTCTTGAAATTGAAAATTAAAGAATTTCACGAAAACTAGGCTCTGAAGCTAGGACTGGCAGAGCAGCTGAACATGAAGTCGAAGTCTGGTTTCAGAACAGAAGGGCCAGGTACTTGTCATTTCGTATCTATTGATTTATTATTGAACTTAAGAATGCTTTCTGATGAGTGTCGTTCTCCAAATTTCAGAAGCAAACAGAAGCAGACAGTAGCAGATTTTGAGAATCTGAAGAGATTGTGCGAAGGACTAAACAAGGAGAACTAAGGACTGACGCAGGTCCTTAAAAAAAAAAGACTGAAGCCAGAGCTGCAATAACTGATGACAGTTCTCATCCTGGTTTACCTCCCCATGACAGAATCAGAATGGATGAAAGTTGGTTGTCATGATGTCATCTTGAACAACATCTTCAGAAACCCACTTGCATAACACAGTAACACACTGTGAGTTCTCAAGAAGCACATATCAACGTCAACACATTTTTCAAGATGTTATTTCTCATCCATTCAAAGAATTGGCAAAAGATCTTTAAAATGCCAGTATAGATCTTTCAGTGCATAAAAAAATCAATGTAGTCACTGTTAATTGGGAAGTTTGCAAGGTACTATCACATTGTTAATTTTTCCCTTTAATTAAAGGCGTATGGAACTGCTATCTGAAACACTGTTTTATGTACCTTCTGAGTTCTGACAGTAGACAACTACAGATATTATACAATGCTACGTCCTTACAAAGTTCAGACAAGTTACAATAAGACTGCTCTCTTTGCAGGAGGACGAAAAGGAGGAGGGAAAGATAGTAAGATCCATTACGTGCATGCAATGCATTGCAAGGAGTTCGTCTAAATGAGATCTTCACGCAGCTCCTCCACCCCCGAAAGGGCTCTCGGCGTGGCCGCCGCCGCCGCCGCCGCCATCGCCAGCTGGTGCCGGTGCCAAGCGGCGGCCGTCGTGGCTCCCTCCCCTCTCCTCTTCTCTTCCTATCGGCTCTTCGTCTCGCCCTTCTCCGGTGCAATGGCGTGGTGGTGTCCATCAGCATGAACCACAACTCCGAAGAGCATCGTGGCGGCCACTGATCGAGCGCCGCGGTGCGCGCCCAGCGATCCACGCCCCCTGCCTTAATTACGTAGCATTGCCATACTCGCGCCAACCGGAGCTTGGCCTGCACATGCTGCTACTGTTGTGTTGCCGACGTCTCGTGTTTCTTGATTTGTTCTTTCGTTTACTTCGATCTTTGTTTTCTCTTTTTCTGATTAATCAATCATGGTTTCAGATGCACATATGCGTCCATGCAGCAGTTGTTCGTCGATGTAATTATTGGATTAACGACCTATAGTAATTAAGGGTTGTCTAATTGTTTGTGTCTGTATTGTACTCCACTACTTATATTGCCTAACCATGTACTGAAAAAAGTTATTGGGATTAATTCTCGAGCCCCTCTGCTTTGCTATGCTCTGTTTGGATTAAGATTTTGGGAGCTCTTCTAGTGCGTTGTTTCTGAATTTTCGACGTTATTTGCAGCCAGCAGCAACGCATGGATCATCGACGCATTATTAGTTCAGCAAGTGTATAGCAACCAATGAGCAACAATGACAAGAGGAGAAGAGTTAATGGAAGTAGCTATGCTGGTGCTGTACAAGTAATAAAGCGATGAGAGATGGGCAATTGGCATTTGTTAAGAGTGGCAAATCAGCAATTTTTTCTAAAGCAATCGCATTCGTCTACATCCCCATCAGATTTTCTGAGCCTAAAGAAATGATTGGTAGTTTGTAGGGACGCTTGACGTGACCGGTTTGACCTCTGCGGCAGCCGGTGACGTTGGTCTTTCGCTTGGACACATGCATACCAGAGGAACGAGGAATCATAGCGCCATTTCTTTACACATCATCCTGGTCTCGATAAACGATGAGCAAGGAGGGCGGATCGAACCACGCTGAGAAAGCGCCTACTGCCTCAGATCACGGTCTTGGGCGGACCCGGCGTACAGGGAGTAAGGGCATAGGCCTCGCTCAATTTAGACTTAGCTTTTTTTTTACGAAGTTACAAAGTCCCAGTCCCGGTTTGCGAGAGCTGTAGCTTCTCCATGGAAAAAGGAAAGGAAAATCAGTGGAAAAATTAAAACTCCGACAAGCAGAAAAGGTGCTGATCTTGTGGCAATAAGTCGAAGCAGCATACGAAGCTTCTTTGGCTTCTGCTGATTCAAGCTAAGGGGCAGCTGCTATATACATCGAGGCGACAATGCTTGAGTTACGTTACTTAGGTTTTTGGCCACATGCAAAAGAGTCACTGATCAGAGCGGCATGCGAGTGGTGCTTAGCGACCAAGTCACGCAGAAATTAAAGCAAGAGATCGAGGAGGATGCATTGCACACGTGGTATTTTGCCACATGCATGTACAGAAGCTAGCATAGCTCTTGGATCACAAGTCCAATTTTTTTTTCATATATATTATAAATATATTTGACAAAGCTTTATCTCTAAGATTCATAAAAGATAGAGTTTGTAAGATAAAATAAAGTAGCTATATCTTTATTTTAAGTCTAAAATATGAATAAGATAATCCATTTAAACATCACTAGTCAACCTCTAGCTATAACTCTAAGAATTTCTAAAGTTATAAATATCTAACTTTAAGAATTTTTAGAGCTAAAGTTTTGTCAAACAGACCATATACATCTCATGTTAGGTGAAGCGTGATAAGTGCACACATGGCATAAATGTAGAATGGCGTGGGTTAATGACGCTAACATAGATATATCTGGTACTTTAAAAATAATTGTAACGCATGGGGATGTAGCTCAGATGGTAGAGCGCTCGCTTAGCATGCGAGAGGTACGGGGATCGATACCCCGCATCTCCATCACGGTTCCTGGTTTTTTCCTAATTTCGGTTACCTTTTTTTTATGAAAACCCCTTGATTGATTGGGAGTTCTGATAGCGCGCGGCGCGTCCTACTCGCAACTCCCTTGCGCCGTTGAGGAAATTGGATCGAGCAAGGAGCAAGTCCATCCTCGCAAAAGAAGAAGAAGAAGAGGAGAGAAACAAGAAAGAAGAGAACCATGCTCGTCCACCGGGCTCGGCCAACCTGCTCGTCCTCGCGCGTGCTGCGTGCATTGCTGCCATGCATGCAAACGCCGTCGCGCGCGGGGGCGGCGAAGAACCACCGAGGCCTGGACGTTGCTACTGATGCCCAAATACCGGACGATGACAGGACGCCGCCCGCGATGATATCTAAGCGGAAGAACTCCATTTGAACTTCCTCAACTCTGGTTCCGGTCCCATTTTCCTCATTCAACTATAATACTAGATACTCTCTGAACTATCTGATATTGTATAAATCACGCATCTATGTAGTTTTCAGGGTAGTTTTAGATGATGTGACTCACACGTGACAGTGAATTTCATATGTCAGATGACATCACCTCCTCCTCATTTCTCATCATCTCCTCAAGCTGTTCGTGGAAATGCCAAAGAGAAGACCTACCACGCCTTCCATCCGACATGCCGCTCACCATCCAAATCCCACCGGCCACAGCAGCCTCCCTAAGCCAAATTGCTCCACGAAATGGCCGCATGCCGGGGCAGTCCTAGAGATCCTCGCCCTCCTCTTCACCACCACGATGGTGCCCCCCCCCCCCCCTTCGACGACCGCACGGACCCGTGCAACATCAGCTCGCTCAACGTCACCTGCGCACTCCAGTCCGACCTCGTCAATCTTGCCTTCTCCTTCGTCCGCCTTCACCCTCCCTCCAACCCCAGCAGCGTCAAGGTTGCGCGCTCTTCCTCCTCCTCCACCACCTCTATCTGCATCCCCGACCTGGTCACCAGGGAAAGGGTCTACCTCTCCACGGCGGCGCCAGTGTTGCCCTCCTTCTACTTTCTCTCCGCCTCGCGTACGTTGGGCTCGTTGCGGCTTGGGTCGCCATCCTTTTGCACATGAGAGATGTCATGTTCTACATCCACTACTTCATGCTCACGTGCTTGTGCTTACGGTGCTCAACCTCCTCGCTAAGGCAGAGGATAAGTCCTACATCGAGCACACCAACACCATTCACTATTGGGACATGCTCTTCTACATCTTTAGCTTCCGCAAAGGATCTCGTTCTCCACGCTCATAGTGCTCATCAGCACTGGCTGATCGTTCCTAAGCCGTACCTAGTGGACTGAGAGAAGAAGATGCTCATGGTGGTCATCCCAACGCAAATCGTAGTTAACAGGTGATAGACGAGTCTGGGCCCTATGCTCGGGACTGGGTCACCTGGAAGGTGGAAAATGCCAAAGAGAAGAGGGAGAAGAAGGGGTAGGAGATGACATTTGGGTCCCAACATTTTTTTTTGAAACCACCTTGAAAATCAATAGGGGTGTGATTTTCACCGAATATTTTAGAGAGTAAGAATATATGATTTTGCGGCTGAGAAAGAAAAATCAGACTGAGACAAGAGTAGGAGGTCAAATGGACTTCTTCCTATCTAAGCACGCATTCGTTGGGCTGGGAGCTGCGGTGGGCCGCAGAGCATGTGGAGGCCCAGCCCAACCGGACAACCGCTTCCCAAAACGGGCATGTTTTTTCGATGCAAAGCTCCCCCAATTACTTCAACGGCTAACTCGGGGCCTCTCCGTAATACTCCCCCGCCGCTTCGATGCTCTGTTCCGTTCCCACGGCCCCGTCCCTGAAAGGCTGGTACCGAATTACCGACGAACGATCGATCTCTGCCCTGCGAGCCCCACCGAAATGGACACGGGCTGGCCCCACCGCCCCGGCGAGCCCTCTGGCGCCGACGCAGCGTCTTCCTCGGCGGCGTCGCGTCCTCGTGCGGCTCTGCCTCCCGGGCCTCCCGCCTACGCAGGGGGGTCCGGCCCCGGCTGCGGCGACGGGGGCAGGAACCAACCCTGGCCGCTAGGGCAGGCGGCGTTGGAGTCGGCGCGCAGGACAACGACCTCGCGCTGCCCCCGGGGATGTCATTCGTGGCCGTTCTCGCGCAAGCGTGTGCTGGTGACTCGGTGTCTCTCTTGATATACGAAAAAGGCTGCGATTTTTGCGCGGGGCGTGAGAGTTCGAGCGATGTTTATATCGACATTTTCCATTAGCAGCGAGGCACAGCCACAAATTGGAGACGTAATGTGAGGTACCGAAATCAATTTCGTTGTTTTTGTAACTAGAGTGAGCAATGGAGCATCAAATGTGGCAACTTAGGGCCAGAGAAGTGATAACGGTGTAGCCTTTGAGGAGAAGTTGACATTTTTCGTCATTTCCGCGCATTTTGACGAAGCATTGGATCTATTTCAGTAGTGTACTATTGCGCTCATGTGGTTTGCAATTTGGTGTTTGTAATTCGTTTGCCAATTGCTAGAGAGCTCCTTGTGGTTGTTTGAGGATGTTTCTAATCCGTTTCCGTCACTGAAACATGGGTCCGGCCTTCCCCATTGGCGGCAGCAGGATCCAGCCCGCTGCTTCCTGTTAAAACTGCACGGCCGGGCCTTGGAGAAGCGCTATCCAGCATGGCCCAAGTCCATCGAGGGCTGGGCTTTAGATGACCGAAATAAGAACCAGTTATGTCGGGCTGATCTACGAACTGACACTTGAAGAAAAAAAAAGTATAGAGTAAATTTCGTAAAATTATAAATATTTTAATAAAATTGTAGTAAAATTACATATTTAAATAATAGTTTCGTAAAAGTATATATTTAATACTAATTTATCGTAAAACTATAGGTCTTTGATAAAATTATCGTAAAATTATAGATTTAAACAACAATTTTATAAAACTATAGTTTAGAGTTAATTTTATCACAAAACTATAGATTTTAGAGGATTTGTTCTCAGCCTCGTTACTATAACGGTTGGACCCTATTTGCAGTCTCACAATAGTTACCAACTTATGAAATTGATCGTCCGAGAGCTCATAAAATTATAGATACTTTAGCAAAATTATCGTAAATCATAAAATTATATATTTAAACAATAGTTTTATAAAACAACAAATTAACGTCGATTTTATCATAAAACTATAGATTCTATCACAGAACTATTAACCTGATGAATAGGCCATGCTTACGGTCACATAAACTCCCGGACGATCTGTTTGTTAGCAACTGTTGTGAGACTGCAAGCGATGCTCGATCGTCGTGATAACGGGGCTGAGAACAGGTCTAATAGAATCCATAGTTTTACTATAAAATCAGCGCTAAATCTGTAGTTTTATAAAATTATTGTTTAAATTCGTAGTTTTGCGATAATTGTACCAAAGTATATGTAGTACTGCAATAAAATTGACATTAAATCTGTAGTTTTGTGAAACTATTACTTAAATATATAGTTTTACGATAATTTTGTTAAAGTATTTATAGTTTTGTGAAATTTACTCAAAGGTATAATATACTAAAAATTGCATGGTGTTCTTCCGGACTTTCGATGGTCTCTGCATATCACCAAAGCCAAATAGAGTTTTTTTAAGTTAGGTTTTGTTTATCCGATCTAAGATTTTTTAATCTAGTTAAATTTAGTTTAAAATTTTTTAATCTACAGTTATGGATGGATTGAAAGTATTTAGTTGAGCCATCTAATTTTTATTTTAAGCTAAAAATAAAAGTTTAAATTATTTTATTTTATAATACAAACTACAGATTTAATATGAATTTCGAAGTCAAGTTACGCCAAACATGCCATTAAACTTTTATACGTGGCGCTTGGCAAATCCCTGCCACATGCTACAGTATACTTGGACCGATATCGCGTATGTACAAATACATTGGAGCATATACCGTGTCTATACTCGCACTCTATCCCGCGTCGCACCACCAGGACTGCCGCCCTCCCGGGCAATTCACCCTCTTTATCCATGTTGTTTTGTGGCCAAAATGGGCCCAACACGAATAGAAATGCAACTTCACTCGACGGTGGTGGAGTGAATAAGATACAATTTACTGTTTGTAAAGAAGTTGTCGTAACCATATGTGCAATTCTGTTACAACTAAGTGCTTGGGACCCATCAACTGAGTGATGTAACAAATGTGTACGAATGGGTTGTAGTGTATAGAATTAAGCCTCGGCCTACATGTTTAATTGAGATGGTTATACTCTCTGTCCATCAGAGATTAAACATATGATTTGTTTTTATGTTTTATTAAGGCAAAAAAAAAATTTAAGTAGTAGACGACGTATCTGTCGATAGAAAGACGTTTATGATGATTTCACCAATTTTCAAACTCTGCATATTCAGCTTTCAGTAGGATTGTCAAAAAAATTTGAGACATACGAGCTACTTGAACTCGACTCACTGTAAGTTTGATTCGAGCCGAGATTCAAACTTGGCTTGAAATCTTAACAAGTCAAGCTCAAACCTAACTATAGCCTCACGAGCATGTTAAGCTCGAGCTCGAATAGCTCGTCAAAAGCTCAACTAACTCCAGCTGCTTTCTGTCGAGTTAAAGCCGATATCCATTTACTTTAGCCAAATTTATTTTTTAACATCACCGTCCAACTCAAAGTCTAATCGTCCAACTTCAAAATCACGTGATTATATACACATATGACTTATAGATAAGACTATTAAAAAACTTAAGACTCGTGAGCTATTCGAACTCGACTCACTCTAAATCCGATTCGAGCTCAGCTCAAGACACTAACAAGTCAAACTCAAACATATTTAAAGGCTCGATCAAATTTTTAACTCAGGATCGAGCTCAATTTAAATTTCTATCAAACTCGAGCTTGAGATAATAAAATAGCTCGAGCTTGACCAGTTGATAACCTTAATTTTTAGTAGGTGTGAACATACACCTTTCATTATATTTGTGTTTCTAGAAAAAACTGGTTGCAGTGTAGTTGCTTTGAAGTTTTAGTGCGAATCAGAGGGAGGAGGTGCCACCACCCCATCCAAACTCCACCTACTGCCAACCGCAGCAAATCTTGTACACATCTCGGCCGTCCATTCGAACGCACGACTGACCGCATGGCATGACCCGTCCGTTCGCAGTTTCGCACATACGGCGAAGGAACCCAACCGGATAGCTCCGCCCGCCAGCGGAAAGGAAGCGGGGCCCACGCGAGAACCCTTGACCCGGTTCGCGTGCAAATCACGCACCGGCACGACCCACGAAGCGGCGGGCGGGAGCCGCAGCCGATCCGGATCCCGAACAGCCCCGCACGGCCTCCCACCAATCAGACGCGAGGGGCACAGGCGCCTCGCGCAGAGAGGATCCGGACGCGAACCTCGTATCAAATATGGTTATGGACAGCCGCCCTATAAGTCCCCTCGGGTCCGCCCCGCCCGCCGGCTCATCGCAACCCCACCCATCGATCGCCCGAGAGATCGCCGGACTCCGACGCGAACCAGACCTGTGTGTGTTCCCGAGCGTGAGACGAGGATGTCGGGCGCGGGGGAGGAGGACAAGAAGCCGGCGGAGGGCGGCGCCCACATCAACCTCAAGGTCAAGGGACAGGTCAGCCTGCCACCGGTTCCCATCTTCTCTTTTTCCTCGTCGCAAAACTTCGAGCTTTATTAGCATCTAGTCGCGATCGTCACTTCGTACTAGTTGTCTGGATTGGTAGGGTTAAGTCAATTTTGGGATTGGTTGGGTTGCCCATGGCTAGCTGCTGTTAGATTCTGTGCGATTGGTTTAGCGCTTGCCATCGTTATATGCCTTAGGGCCCTCACATGCATGCAATTCCCCTTATCGCCATCATCATATCTCAGTGCTGTATGTTTGCAATTGACTGTGTTGACTGAATGATAGATCGAACTGCTAATTTCGAAGTAATCCTTATCTGAAGGCGGTGTGAAGGGTATAATGTGGTACAGATATAGTATTGATTGATCGGCCAATCTGTACTAGTGACACTTGCAGAAAACCGCAGAATGCTGGACTTTTAGTTGAGGTAGATATTTGGAAACAGTAGCGAGATGAAATACTGTGTGTAGTTAGTTGTGATCGATGGAAATTTGAAGCATAGGATTCTTGGTATTCCCGATGCTTTTGGGTAACGCTTTGGATTGTGTTCTGCCGCTATCCTGTGCTAGTAGGTCTAGTGAACAGTGGCGCAAGTAAATTTAGGACGTGTTCGGATGGGTGGCTCAGCTTGTGCATGCATCCGCAGATGCAGTACGCTCATGGAGACATTCGTTTGGATGCTTGATCAACGCTCGAGGCTTGCGCCCGCCCATGCAGCTGCATCCGCTCAGCCAGGCTCGGGGAAACGACCGGTCGTTTCCGTCGGGCCTGGCTGCGGAGATGCAAAATACTGTGCATACGAAATTTTTTTATTTAACTTTCGATTTTATTTAGAGGTCCAAAAATTCTAAATGTTTTTGTGAGCAAATTAGAGGTCATTAACAACCTATTTTAATTAGTTTGATCTAAAAAGCCTAAGTCAATATTTAATTAAAATTCTCCAAAAATCATAAAAAATCACTAATATTTTTATTCGGTGATGTACTAATTTATAAAAATATTTTTCAACCTAGGTTATTTGGTAAAAAAGTGAGTTCCTTTGTAATATAACATATACTTATGTAGACAACCAAACACAATCTCTTTTCAACCAGACTAAACACATGCAACTAACCAAACAGATCCTACTGCATCTCCCTAGTCTATCTCAACTCAGCTTGTATGAAACGTACAGTCAGGTTGAGAGCATGTAGGCAACCAAACAGGCTCTTACAGGATCATACTCGGATAGCAAAAGGTTGCAATTTTTGACCCAGTGTTGTTGGAGAATATGCGTATGAGATTGATATTGGTTAGTTATCATCTATATCTTGTATAGTGTTTGTATGATTTATTTAAATGCGTCTGTAGACTTAGCCCGGATTGCTTAAGACTAGGTCTTTCTTCTTGTTCATGAACGAGTACTTGTTCTAAGTTTTGGAGACCTACTCAAAATAACACCTCTCAATCCTTTATACTGTGGCATTGAAATTAGCTAAATGAAATCCTTTACTTCATTCTGTCGCATAATCATGTTAAACTGAAGCTAAAAAATGTTATGTTAAACCAAACCTTTGTTCAGTTTCTAATATTTAAAGACATTACACACCTGTTTGCCCGGAGGTGTGTTGTATGAGTGGTTTTGCCGGATAGAATTCAGCACAAACAGGTGTCACTTTGTGTTGCAATCAATGCTAAGAAAGCAAAAGAATAGTTGTTTGTAACAAAATAATTAGAAATCATTTATAAAGCAATCAATTATTGTGTCCTGCTATAAATTTTAGATATGCATTAGGGATGAAATAAATATAGTGATGATGCTAAAAGGTAGAATATGATGCTTCACATCAACTTTTAAGTAGCTAAGGGATGTAGATGCCCTTACAGTTGTCTTCAGTTGTAAAATTCCCTTTTTATTGTTAGAATATATGATTTGTTATTCTGTAATATCGACAAGCATTCTTCAAGTCATCTTTTGCATTAAGCAGTCATTATGTACAACATCATGTCATCACAATAAGAAAAAGTTAGTGTGCGAATTGCAAGGCTTTGTTGGTCGTTTTAAGCACATTTACAGCCAAAACAGCAACGACCAACAGTTGAAACAAGCATTTAACTGAGTTTGAGGTTTTTCCAAGTCACTGATTTTTATTTTGAAGATGAAGAAATCTTCATCTATGTACTCATCAAGGTCTGTATATTTGATTGGATGTTGCATCATTTTGCTTGTCAGGTTGGAATTGTAATAGGATAGTCACTAGTACAGTTTTTTGTTTTCTCAGTGCGAAGTGTTATCGTTCACTTATCCTTTACTGCCATGTAGGATGGCAACGAGGTGTTCTTCCGCATCAAGAGATCCACCCAACTGAAGAAGCTGATGAACGCCTACTGTGACCGCCAGTCTGTTGACATGAATGCCATTGCATTCCTGTTTGATGGCCGTAGGCTCCGTGGCGAGCAGACCCCTGACGAGGTGTGTGATGCTTACTTCCCCTGCAAACGCACCCAACTTGTAGCGCGCCTAATATCGAGACGAATCCATGGCTGATGTTTGTTTTGCCTGTGCAAAAACTTCTGCAGCTCGAGATGGAAGACGGCGACGAGATCGATGCCATGCTTCACCAGACCGGAGGCTGCGTGCCTAGTGCGTAGAAGCGGCAACCTTGTGGATGAGTTGAGTAAATTAAAGTCTTAAGGAACTTGTGAAGCTCTGGCTCCATGTGTGCCATTGCTGAAGGGCATCAGTAGCCTTGTTTATTAATATTTGGTACTTATCTACCACCTAATATATCCCATCATCATTGTACTCCCAATTATCTGCTGCTGGTATTTTTACCTAGAATTGGGTGCTCTGCTGTGCTCACCGTCCGTTCTGTCTCCTGTACGTTCTGTGCGCGTAGTTGGGGACGATGGCTGGTTTTGTGCACGTTCTGGCGCCGGAATCCGAGTGTTGCACGTGTTGCCGTTCTGCTTCCGATGATAATCCTCTACTAATTACCCTGTGATTACCGTGCACAGGCCATGAGGATTTCTCAGCACTGCCGCCAAGCTTTCGTCTGTACTGTGCAATAGTAGCAAGGAACAATGATAAGAGATATAATCGTTTATCCTATTTATAATATGCTGAAAAGTGAAAAGTGTTTTTCAGTTGGTATGAATGCGATGGGTATCAGTTATGTCCGTCGGGTCGTTTGCTAGTACACCTGACGCGCTACAAACCGTTGGATCTGGATCCCCGTCGGCCTGGCTAGGGTACATGCGCGCCATTACAAGCGTGTTTGGTTACTTGCGTCACATCTTAGGCGTGTGCTTTTTATGTCATATATTATTAGACGTATATTTATTTAATGTTATCATCATAATTCATCTAACTTTTTTATTTTCTTACATCACATATTATAGACTTAATTTTTTTTATCAAACTTTGTCATAAATATGGTAGCAATTTTCTTCGCTACAATTGCAGTCACATAAGGAACAAAACTAGCATCTAAATGTGAGGGTGCACTACTATTAAAAATACATAAATTTTTTAAAAATATTATTTATTGTAGCTATGTTTCGTAGTAATTTTAGATAGGATAACATAGCATCGCCTTTGAGTCATACTTTGCTTAACTTTAGTTGTGATAGAGTTAGCTGTCAACCAAACAAGCTCGACATGTATGCGCCGATCTTATCTGTTCGCTCTTGTGATCGGACATGTGTACTCCAGAAATTGAAGGTAGCCACGCAGGTCGCGAGGTCATGGTCCCGTCGTTAACCTCGCCGGTAAAACAGATCTGCGATCCGTCGGTAACAATTCATCAAGGTCAAGATCCAAATCTTGCACATAAAGGTTACCATTTGACCGGACTCACGCAAAACTAAGCTTGGACCACACCATGGATCCAGCTTAGACGAATCAGGCACCGTGCATAACAAAACTTTTATCTCGTCGTAATCTTAGATAGCGTTTGTTCGGAGAACAAGCTGGAATGAAATGATTTTATTTATATATTTGAGATGTGATGATTTTATTTATATATAAATATTTATTTGGTGGATAAGATATAATAAGTTTATTTTTTAAATTCGGACTTACCGTTAGTGTTATATTTGAAGTGTAACGGTTACGTTCCACTATTTTTTAAATAATTATATCCCGAATATTTGAAAAATATTCTCTAATTCTGAACTGTCTCATCACACTACTCTTCATTCAAACAACTAAAAACAAAATAAATCTGTTACATCTCATCTCGTCCTACCAACCCAACACTAAATTAAAAGTAGTTACCTACATCCAGTCCAATTAGGTTAATCCGATCTGGCGAATCAGAGGAGCTGACATTCTTCGAATTTTACTGTTCCGTCCATAACGCCCCATGTGCGCCCTACCATCTCTGCTCTCCTCTGCAGCTAGACAGCTACCAGTTCGTCCTGTAATTTTCTACTCCTACCTGCTTTTTGTTTATCTAGGTATAATGAGAATACAAATGACTCACACACATCACATATGCGCCCCCATGCTAACTACATGCTAAAGATATATTAGAGGATTATAAACATTTATGAGCACATATATCCTATTTAACACGTACACGTATACGTATCCTATGTTACGTTCGGGATTCAGAATCCATTTTAGAAGCAACTGAAAGATAAATCTGGTAAGACCCTGACTTCAATCTCAGAGATCAGACCCGGTTGGCAGCGCTCACACTAACTGAGCTACGGCTCGTTCTCTACTCCTGCCTGGTTTGGCGTTAGACTATCTCCAACCATATTCTCTTCATTTCGTTCCCTTCTCGATTCCCTTCCCTATTCCTATTCCCTTTATTTCCTCTCATCTCCAACAGTTTCTCTTTGAGGGGAATCGCGAAGGGAACGGAGAGAGAATCTCATCCCGAAGGGAATGACTTTAGGAATCCCGTCGTGAAGGGAACCGTGAAGAAAAACTGTTAGGAGCGTTGAAAGAAACGAGAATCCCTTCACGACAGGAATCTGCCCGTGAAGGGACTCTTTTGGCTTGGGCTTACAGAACGGATAAGTTCCCGACATGTGGGCCACGGAATAGATGGATCCACCGGGCCCACTCTCTGGCGTCTGACTCGCTGGTCCTGGACACGGGTGGTGCTAGCAATGCCAGTGAGAGCAGCCGCCGCCTCCACTGCTCCCGGATCACATGAAGCCTCAGGGTCCCTATTTAATGGTCACGATCTACCCCTGCTGCTGCGCATTTACTGCTATTCATGCTATTTTCGCTACGATAAATAAATTGTTATTTAAGGCGCATTGATTCAAAATTTAGTAGAATTTGATTTAATTTTCCAGTTTGGATGTATACTGAACTTTTTTTAGAACTCATGTATATTAAACATTAATAACAGAGTACAAAGTTGAGAGAAGGAAGTCCCTGATTAGCAAGCTTGCTACTTAGATACTCCCTCCCTTTCTGTCTAAGGCCTCGTTAGATTACATTTTAAAATGTTTGCCCGTTGAGAAATCAAAAATATAATTATTGTAATATTTTCACTCTATAACTAATTAAATGTTTTGAGAGAGGAAAAATAGTTGTATCATGTCATTTTACAGGGGCATGGATGACCATTTCTCATTGATTTTTTCTATTTTTTGTAATATTTTCACTCTCTATATCTAATTAAATGCTTTGAGAGAGGAAAAACAGTTGTATCATGTCATTTAATAGGGGCATGGATGATCATTTCTCGTTGATTTTTTTCTTGAATCCAATACTTCCTTGACTAGTATGCATGATGGGCTATAGACAAATATAGTGAAACGATAAAAGTATGATGCTAGAACTACTCTAGAGACTCGATCCAAAGAGAACATAATAACATACATTTTGAGAAGGAATCAATTCACCACGTTAGCATCTCAGAAAAAATCAAAATAGTAGTAAAACGCAATGCACGCTCTACTACTACTAATAAAAAAACAGAAAAAATTTGTTTTATCCAGCATTAAATTCTCTTTATTGCTTTGGCTTCCTTCTGCTGCAAGCTTACAAGCCCAGGAGCTTCGTCTGCAATTTTCACTTTTTTACAGGGCCGTTTGTGCAAATGTTCCTGTAGCCCCTTTTAATTCCTAGTTAACTATTCTGTCAGGATCATCGCGGGATGACCGGTTCTGGATTAGTCGTAAGATAATCGGTGGCTTGCTCCTTTCGTTTTGTTTTTGTCGGTCTCCGTGCCGCGGTGCAGACTGTGCTGTCACATTGGAGAGGGAGAGGAGAGGGAGATAAAAGCAGAGTTTTTTGTGTAGAGCAGTGAGAAGGGTACAGGAGGAGGCAGAAGAGCGGTGAGGGGAACTGCCTGCTGCTCACTCCCCACTCCCGCCGTCTCCACTTCTTCCACCTCAGTCCTCACCACCTGCCCCCTCTGGCTCCGATTCCATCCTCGCAATCTTTGTCTCCATGGTGAACTAGTGGGCCGAATCTTGGATCCAGCCCTAGACCTTGTCGCGCGGGGATGGATTTCGACGGCGCCATTGGTGATCAGGGGTGAGCTCTCTTACCTCTTTGGTCTATGCGTGAATCAGCGTCATACGGCGAGAGGAAGAAGAAAAGGTGGGGTTTTGATTGCCATGACAGGGGTGGAATTCCAATCTCTTTCTGTTTTTCGCTCCGATTCCGTCATTGTTGATCCCCAATTTTGCTTTCTTGGTAGAGCTGGTGTGTGTGGTACTAGCTGCGCAGTTAACAACCGCGCCTTTTTCTTGATCTTTATACGGCGTGTGGTGATGTTAGGGGCAGGGTAAAGACTTCTAATTCTGGGAGAAAAGATCGATGTTTCCCTCCTTTTGTACGAAGCTGTGGCTTCTCTTCTTTTGTAGTGTGCTTTGCCTCAGTTTGTATTAGTTGAGTTGTCTGTGTTGTTGCCTTTTGCTGTTAAACCCTAGTTGCTGTCTTGCTTATTGCTGTTCATCATGTTTCTGACTGTGGTGCTGTATAGTTGGTGATATAATCGGATGCCTTGTTGTTTTACTTATAGTAATTTTTGTATACATTTGCTTAATTATTCTGTTAAAAATTTCCTAATCATCCAAGGATTCTTGCTTATCCCCTGTTATTATATACCATTGCATTGTTAGATTATTATCACAAGCTTTTTCCTTACACAAGCCTTCGGTCTGAGGTTTCTGTGGTCTGAACATCCTTGGGCATTCCAAAGTAAAACCCTTGTAATGTCCACAGGTGCAAAATGTTCATGATCTACACTGTTGTAGTTGAACTTTGAGTTCTGGTGGCCAGTGTGTTCAGATTGTTACTCGTCCTATATCAGCACATTGGACAGACTTTTGTACTCTAAATTTTTCATTCATGTATCTGAAAGTTTCTTCTAGTTCTTACATGAGTAACTATTCGTAGCCCTGCTCATCAATGTGGAACTTCTTACAGTGAGATGTGGGGATGGCAAAGTCAGGAGTATGATCTGCAGAAAGATTTGTTAGCTGGTGTGCCACATTGCATCACTCATTCTGTCCTTAAGTTGTATCCACACAAATTTTGCTAAGCTTTTTTTTCTGGGTTTTCTGATTTGGCAGATCCCACTAGCAGCTTGTGGGGTGAAGCAAACAACAATGTGGGTGATGCTTGGAGCATGTTCGATGAGCAAACTCCAATAAAACATTGTACGGACATAGAATTTCAATTCTGTGATATAGGAGGTAAAGTCTTGTTCTCATGGTTATGAAGTCAACATTGGCCACTAATATAGTGGCCAGTAATGTAATGTAGATACTGAAGGGCTTCAAACCAAGTTATCAAGTCCAATGTTTTTTACTGCCAATATCCTGTACTGAACCAGTCTGCATGCTACCAGTTGCACCTCCTTTTATACGCTAATATGTTATCTGATTCTATCTCCTCCCTGAAGTTGTTTTAATGACCTCGTACGTCATAATAACTATAGTAACTTGTCTATCCATGCTATTTGCATATACAAAACAAATTAGAGTAAATTTTAAAAACCTACAATTATTTTAACATATGTTGCAAAAAACTATAACTTTCTCACTATAGGCCCACATGTCCCTCAGGCAATAGGTGGGTCCACGGTTAATCCTTCTATTACATGTCATAGAGGATGCATGTGGGTTCACGGTAAGAAAGTTGTAGTTTTTTGCAACATTATTAAAATAGTTGTAGGTTTTTAAAATGGGCACCAGAAGTTGTAGTTTTTTGCGACATATGTCAAAATAGTTGTAGGGTTTTAAAATTTACTCAACAAATTAACAAAGTCAGCCGATTAGCGTGAGTGAAGCGTTTACCTTTCCTGGCTGTCATTTCCCCTGTTGCACATGTTTAATCTGAACCGGTGCTTAAAATTGTTCAAGATGCAATTGATGTAGGATTTGACCTAATTACTGCAATGGATTCCACTTGGCATTTTCTAATTCTATCTCATCTCATCTTTCTGGAACACACTAAAACAGCTTTAATTTCAGTTGTGTTTTCTAAAATAATAACAATTTAATGCAGATATCATCATCAAGGACTTTGATGAAGGGAAGGAAACTTTACAGGCTAAACGTAGACGAATGCTTCAGTTCTGTCCAGAAAATGTTGAGGTGCATGCTCTGGATGGATCTATCAAAGTTCACATGTTTGGAAATGAAGTTAATTATGCCTAATATTTTTGTAAACTGTGTCGATTTATGCATTGGCATGTTCTTTTACATTCATGGATATAATGCCTGTTTATTTGTAGATGGACTGTCCTATGACTGAAGATGGGCTTTCAGAAAGTCTGCAAGTGAATATGGATTTTTCTGGTTTGTCTTCCATCATCGCTGTTAGACTGTTAGTGGTTAGGCTGTTTGATTATATTTCGTTTCTGCTACTTATACTTATAGCTCCAGGTGTCGAGTGCTTATTAAACTCTGATGGGACAGATGAACTACCAGAAGATTGGCTAGTTAATTGCACGCAAGATAGTGTGGCTCATTGCCCACCTGAAGAAATGTATGTATTTCAATTCAAGCTTCACGTGTGCTTAAGTAGTTCAGTTAACTGTCAATCTTGATGCAATATTGCTTCTCATGGTTTCTGAACCTTCTTAACAGGAATAGCCCTCCTGCTGCCATGGAACAAGCCAATATCTCTGGTTGGTACAAGCCTCTCATGTGTTTTCAGTATTGCCGTTTATTGAGAATTCAAATTTGCTGATAAGTCAATGCTATGTTTATATTTTCCAGTGCATGCGAATTCTTTGTCCTGTGAACAATCTATCGTGGTTTACAACAACCCTGCGCAAGTTCGACCTACACCTCTGAAAGGTGTGTCCAACTCTACTACAGTTTTCTTAAAGCACCATGGTTATTATTCTTCCTTTTCCATGGTGACAGCCTATGAACTCAATACTTTTCTCTGTTTCACAGCTGGTAAAAGTGTTATTAGAGGAAAAAAGTTGAGAACATCAGTTGCCTTCCCTTTCGAGGTTATCAAGCCATGCAGTTTCCATGGTGACGTCACGTTGAATGACATAAACAAGAAAATACATGCCCCGCCGCCGTACAAGATAAAGCATAAGAATGACGAGGAGCCAAACTTGCACCAAGCTTCAGCTATATCCGGAAAACCTGTAGTCCACAAGACGAAGATCCACACTGAAGGGGGAAAGGGAAGCATCACGATCACAAGAACGAGAGGCTAAGCGGGCCATTGCGATGCAAGTGTGGTGCCTGGTAGGAGATTCGCGTTGCATTTCTGGCGTAAGGGTTTGTCCCAATTGATTTGTGGCCAAAGAAATGCATCCGCTTAGTAGAATGATTGTAGGTATAGCACTTCCCCTATCTGGGATCATTTGCCTGTGCCTGTATGTTAGAATGATAGCGCGTGCGTGTGTAGGGGTGTGGCAAGTGTGCTTCTCTTTGGTTGATGTTTAAAGGCGGAATAGCTGATGTTACCAGATAGATATGGACATATTGGTTTGGTGAGAATGTGAGGTATATAATCTGCAAGCAAGTTCTGAGCTTCACAGTCAGAACTTCATTTGTTATCTGTTGCTTGAACTGTTCATGCCTGAAACTTGATCAAACCTCAAGTCCTACTTCAGAGTGAGTTCAGAGCCACAACAATCCGGTCCAAGGATCGGCCACATGCTGCCCAATGCTCTTGTGTTCCTGCTCATCGGTAAGAGTCCTGAACTGATGAGTCGGCACACAGCAGACGACGCATAGCTGTCAGAATTCGCAAGTACGCCAAGATCGCAAGCCGGATCTGCTGAAGTGCGAGGACTGGTCTGTGCTCGTCACATCCGCTGCCTCACAGTCGCCGTCTGGAGGACCTGACGCGATTGCAAGCGACACGGCGCACGCTGCAGGAGCCCGTGTCCTTCGCTCGCCTTGTCAGGTGGACGCGCACCCTGGCGCAAGGTTTTTAGGATCCGGATATTCGGTAGGGTCGTTTTTTATAGGATCGGATAGTAGGATCACGATTTTATGTGATTTTTATTTTTAAAGTTTATTTTATTTATTATATTAAAAATATATTTAACAAATATAAAATATCGTTGAACATAGGTTCTCAAGATATAAACTAATAACACATATCATATTAAACTAATAAAATTTAATTATACATAAATCTTAATGATTATGTGAGATCTTATAAAACTCTCATTTATGATCGGAATCTTATACAGTATCTTAACGATTATATGATATCATATAGTACTCTCGTATAAGATCATGATACTATAAATTTAAGATACATAATAAAATTAGTATTGTTTCAACTTTATAATATTATATTATAGAAAGATTGTAGGATCCGTACGGGGATCTGATAACCTTCCTGGGGCACGAACCGGAGTTCAAAAGCAGAACCGGCAGTTTCCGGGAGCAAGCATGAGCCTGCCGCCGTGCACGCGTGCTCGATCCCTGGTCGGCGCTATTGATGCAGCTTGTCTGTGCAGGAGCAGGACCTCCGCTCGACATGCAGCACGGCGATACGGCTACGGTGCATGTCTGGTTCCGCTGTGCTCTGGTGGAGTGGAGACACCATGTCCGTTGAACTATAGCCACTGTAGCCTTTTGGCCACCAAAAACACCACTTGGTTCTCTTAAACATTCATACATCCATCTGATCCGCCGTTGATGGATCTCTGTCTGTCCTCCTCTATGGCAAGCAGTAGGTGGCACCTCGATCCAGCAGCTTCGTCGTCAACCCCCAGCCAACCTGTGAATAAGAATATGCTCGCACGCGACGTCGCCATTGCCGTTGGAGAGGAGACGAGGTCACCAAGGCAAGAAACCCCACGCGCGCACGTACCCGTCCGCCACAGGCTGGCGGAGGGAGATTCAGATTGGCGTTTGTCGGTACGGTGCACCATTTTCCTGGGTGCACAGGTGCCCAATCACGATCACGATAAAAAAAGGGATAGATCAGATGTTATGAACAGCAAAATCAGCGCTACAGCAAATTACTGTTCACCTACCCACCCTGCTGTAAAATACATTGCCTTCTATAGTGCAGAGAATCGGAGTCCGCCCAATCATGTCCCCCCTTAATCATGGGGAAGAAGACTGGGACCCCAGATGCTGCTGTCAGATCCAATCCAAATGCTGGTTTTGGCATCACTCCAGTGCAACGCCTTGGTTCCAGACTTCCAGTGTGCTATATATCATCAACATTCCATTTGCGATTATTGATTAGTTCACATGAGGACTGACAGTCCCTGAATTCTGCCGGATCGCTCTCATGGTTTCCTGTATGCTCTTCACATGCATATGTTCGGAGCGGCAGGTGATGACAAAGAATTAAATTTCTCTCGAGACTATTCTGCACGCTCTTCAGTTATAACTTTTCTTATTGCTCTTCAGTTATACCTGAACAGTGAAGAGCCGCTGGAGGTGCTAACCAGCTTGCGCGATCAGTGCCAGAATTTAAATGATAGTGATGCTAAATATACAATCCAAAGTAAATATTAGTCATATATCTTAATTTATCCTAATACATATACGGTCAAAATAAAATAATTACTACTAAAATTTTGAGTTGCCTGCCCAAGAGGTACCTCTACCTAGCCTCGCGTCTGTCCAATAGGTCAACTGAAGTGGTTGCAATAGCACGCGACAAGAGGTTGGTTAGCGTTACGCGCAGAGCAATCAGAGTCCCTGAATTTTTCTAATGACCTAGCTAATTAAGACTTCATAGCACCAAATACGCGGCTAACTATAGCACATAATGCTAGCTTATCTGGCAGCGACGTCGTCGTCCTCACCAAGCACCTAACTGAACAAACATCATAATGTTCTAATTAAACATGGAGGAAAAACGAAGAGTTTGAATACTACATCTCACCTATTTTTGGACCATTACAGTACAGTCTGCACCATCAGACATTTATAAACTCGAAATTGTACTGTGGTAAGGAAGAGCACAAAGGTAGAACTACACAAGTACCAGGGTTAAATCTTGACAAATTTCGAATTGACAAAATTGCAAAGAACTTTTTTTTGAACGAACAATATTATAAAGGAACTGGAGGTACAACTGGTTTTTGTTTTCTATCAAGGCGGTAAAAAAATTATTGCGAATTGTTTCGAGGTTTAGCCAACTCGTATGCCTGGTTAACAGTAAAGAATGGAACTTACACCTAACGTGGACATGCCGTTGCTTACACGCACCACGTAAACATTGTTCAAGTAGCCGCATTTCAGGCACGTCTACCACGTAAACATTGTACTTTGAAATCAGCAAACTACACCAGGTAATTACAGATCTAAAAAAACTTGGCACATCAAATACAGTTTTATCAAGTTAAATTCTGGAAGTGGTCTACTTTAGTCGCTAGTAACTACACACATGTTTTATACACGTGTAATTAATTTACTAAAAATTTGACTGTTAATGTATAAAAAAAGTAAATAATGAGCGTCTAAGTATGGAAGATAAATAATAAAATTAATCATTTTAGAAATAGTGAGATTAATCTCTTGATTCGTGTATGGGGAGAATATTTTTGAAAGGAGTAACGGGATCCAACTTTACACATAAACTGTTTGATCAACTTGAGTGAATGATAGAGATCGTCTGAATATATCATAACTTGTGAATTATATATGAGTATAGATATAGATATACAGCTTATTCAAAATAAAACTATCACTTAGCTGTGCTAAACAGGGTCTTAGCTTAATTAAAACCATCAGGGATGGGAAATGACGAAATGCCCTACCCAAAAATAGGAAAATCGACTACTACGCATACATGGCATCACAGTAATTTATGCTCCATAGTCCGCACTTTGCGGTAATTGTGAAGCGAAGTTTAAAATGCCCGCGAGACCCGCTCCGAGCTGCCATCTCCACCACCTCTCTTTCCTCCGCACTCGCGCGCAACCCAACCCCGCAATAAGACCGACGCCTCACCCGCATCTACCGCTACCTTATCGCGTCACCTTAGCACGTTGCGGCGGCCGAGAGAGATGGACGGCCGGCGGCTGGAGATGCGGCGGACGATGACGCTGTCCGAGCAGCTGTCCACGCCCGACCCGGCCATCCGCGACTTCCTCAGGATCCCCCACGACGACGCCGATGCTAGCCCCCGCGAGGGTGGTAGCCCCGCGGCCGGGGACGCGGCGGGCGGTGGGATGATCAACTGGAAGCAGCTGCGCGACCGGCTCCGGATCCGCCGCGCGGCAAGCGCCTGGCAGACGCCGTCGTCGCCCAAGGCCGGCGCTGCAGCGGGCCCCGCCGCGACGACGACGACGAACGGAGGCTCGGGAGGCCTGAGCAACAGCGGCGGCGGCAACAACCACAGCAACAAGTACAACTACTCCCCCGGCGAGGCGGCGGCGGCGTTCTCCCACACCTTTTCCCGCTCCCCTTCGCTCCGCACGACGCCCACCTTCTCGCGCGTCACCTCCACCCGTGTCGGCCCCACGCCCTCTCGCCCCAGCTCCAAACGCCCCGCGGCCTACGACTACCGCGACGATGACAACGAGGAAGAGGAGGACGAGCAGGGCAAGGAGGAGGAGCCCGCGGCGCAGATGTCCCTCATGGCGCTGCTGGAACAGACGGACAGCCAGTGGGACGAGGACGAGGACGAGGACGAGGATGCTGCTGGTGGCGGCATGTGCAAGAACGGCGGCGGCCCCGAGGGCGACGATGACGAAGACGACGGCGATGGGAGGGAGGAGGAGATGGTGCACGTGTGCTGCGTGTGCATGGTAAGGCACAAGGGCGCGGCCTTCATCCCCTGCGGCCACACCTTCTGCCGCCTCTGCTCCCGCGAGCTATGGGTCAGCCGCGGCAACTGCCCCCTCTGCAACGGCTTCATCCAGGAGATCCTCGACATATTCTGACGGATCGAGCTCACCGCCGCCGTCAAATTTTCTTGGCCCTTCACGTACGTCCATGGCATCATCACCATCACCGCCGTGGTCGTCATCATCATCTTCTTCTTCTTCTTAGACGAGGAAGTGAGCGGCCGATGCGCCACTCCGGAATCTGCGAAACTGAAACCCGTAGGTGAATGACTTCCATTGATCGATCAAAGCTGTTTAAGCTACAGGACATCAATGCTGGTGTTTGCTACTACATACAAATTTTAGGGATGTGACTGTTCAAGTGTTTCAATTCTGGAATAATAAAGAATGATATGTATGCCATGTATGTGTGTATATACGATTTAGAGTGGTTATTAGGTTGACTAATCAGCACGAATAACGTATGATTATACCTGTTCCAGCACCTAAACATCTAACCATGTAGAGCATGTTTTCCTGTCACCATCTTATGGCAATAAAACTTAGTTCATGGTCCAATTTGCAACTCTTATCTTATCGAGCTTTCTCTCTTGTCTCAAAAAGTCTATTTACTAGTGTCAGACTTGCATAAGCGCATTACATGCATAGTCTCAAAATGCAAGCGGAGTCCACGCCTCCACGGGCCATCGAGGAGAGAGAGGTAGGGCATGGTTGGTAGGGGTTTTATTATCTATTTTTTTTCGAGTGAAGTGATTTTATAAATAAAATGATTTTGTAGCTGAAAGTGATTCTCTGTGAAACTCTTTAGAGGAATTGATTCTGTGCGGAAAAAGTTAAGTTTTTAACTCTCAACATCTAGTTCTTTTCAAGACATCACTATCTCAAAATTATTCTATGAGCTAAAAACTACAATCTGTTATTTAACAAAGTTTTCACTAACTCTAGTTTGAGAGCTGGTGATACACACGTATAGGAAACAGCCCATCCAGTGAGAGAGCATTAGAACAGGCCTACGAGTTGTTCACAGAGGCCCAGCCGTATGAATGGACCTTCTATTGTACGCTCCGGCCCATCTTATTTATCATCCCTGCGAACAGTTGTCAAGCCCACCAGACGGAAGCTTATTACATCCTGCATTCAACCTCTATTTCTTTTTTCTTTTTCTTTTTTGCCCTTGTAAACAAGATGCTGAGCCTGTACATCGCTTTATGTTAGCCGCAGTGTACGCCGCATATACCTCCTTCAGAAATCGAGATGACCGAAATACACTGAGCATATTGCTATGCCAATTCGCGTAAAGTTCATGATCTGCTTGCGTGCTGGGCCATATCAGAAGATTGCGGTTGTATTTGGATCTTGGAGTGCAATACTTACATGAGTACAACGAGAGCAGGTCGACTAGCATGGCAAGTGAAACGGCAAAATTTGTGGCAATGCCAATCCCCGAGCTGGCAAGAGTGTGAAGGGAAACAAACATGACCAGGGCACAAAGCCAGAGACCACGTTGCCAGAACGCATACACGCGGCCCACGGCGGGAACGCCGGCCGGGCTGCCTGGGAGGCTTGTTAGGATATCTCCAATAATTAAAGATGGTGCTAGCTTTTAAATGAGATAAAGTACGGATAGATCTCATCTCAGCATATCTTTTCCCTATAAGATATGGAAATTTGTAAACAACAGAATCTGTATAAATTTTGAGAAGTGTATTATCTTATCTAAGAGCTAACACTGTCTCTAACTATTGGAGATATACTTGGAGCTGATCCAAACTCTGTGATAAAAGTGGTTCTAAGGTTCAAAGTGATTTTCTAGTGTAAATTTTATGAAGAAAGTAATTATATGGAGAAGTGAATTTGAGTAAATTGATTTTTTCAGTTTCTAACCTTAGTTCATTTTAATTAATTACCCTTAATTAATCTATAAGTTAAAAATTGTAAGCTGTAGTTTAACAAAACTCTGGCTGATTTTACACTTAAAACCGGTCTAGAGCCTGCCAAACAGACCCTTCGGGAGGCTGGCTGGCTAGTGTCTATCCAGGGAGCGGAGCGGCCACGGACAGAGAGAGGCTGTTGGGCACTGGTCCCGGCGAACGAGCAAATTCCCCGAACAAAACCACAGGCGGCCGCGCGCTACCGCTTCAGCTGCACACGCCCATCTGTCCATCCATCCATCCGCATGTCTGCCGCGAGCTGCTGCCGCCACCGCCGCTACACTTGCATCCATGATCCGTGCGTTGCTGTCCGTGGCCGAAAGGCGTTGGGTTTCGGGTGGGTACCAAACCCAACACCAACCAACCCAACCCAACCCAACCCAACCCATCCCATCCGGAAACCACTCCTCCTTTCCCATCTCTTTCCTACCACCACAGAGGCACCCTGCCATGGTGCCGTACTCCACGACCATGCCAATATAGTAGGAGTGCTACTGCTACTGCTACTAGCAGGGGCATTGCGCCATGGTGTAGTACTGCTACTTCTCTACTCCTATAGTCGTAGTCTTCTTTCCTTGCCAGGTCCCCTCTCCTTTGCTTGCACCGAACTGGGCGACCAGTGGTCGGGCCGGCCGGTTCTGTCTCGAGCGCGCGCGCGCACCTAACGCACTTTTTTTGCTGAAATTAAGGCTTGCCACCTGCTCTGCTATCTACTTGCTCGAGCAGGCAAGCCGTCAAGTCAGGAGCCAGCGCCGGATTGCACGTTGGTTTGGTAATTGGTTGCGGCGTTGTTCGCGCGCGCGGCTGCCATCTCGGCCGTGGACGCCATGAGCAAGGATCTGGCGCAGCGGCGGTTCATCTCCATCCCCTTCTCCTTCGGCTGCCGCTCCCACTCCAGCGTCGACGTCGTCGACACCGCCCGCCACGCCGCCGAGAAACCTCAAGGTGCGTGCCAATTGAACAACCAGCGGCTTCAGTTCTTTTCTGTGCCTGGCGATGCATACCGGTCGCTAAAGTTTCTCCATTTGTGCGTTGGAGCAGCGAGCGAATTAGGGACGGCGACGGGGAAGGGGGAGTCGCTGGTGGCGCGGCTCCTCAGGGGGTTCAAGAGCCTGTCCCAGATCTTCGCGGTGTACGACGAGGACGACGATGAGGAGGAGGAACGGGAGATGGTGATCGGGCTCCCCACGGACGTCAAGCACGTGGCGCACATCGGGTGGGACGGCAGCACCAACACCACCACCAGCGTCCGCTCCTGGAACCGCGCCGCCCCGCCACCTCCGGCGTCCACCGCGTCCACCTCCGCCGCGCCGCCCCAGCAGCAGGAGCAGCATCCGCTTCCCATGCCGCCGCTCTCCATGCGGCAGTTCGAGCTCGCCATGGCCGCGCAAGCCGCGGGCGGCGCCGGCACCACGCCCGGGAGCAGCAGCACGAGCACCGCCTCGCACCGGCGTCACAGCTAGCGTCGCGACGCGAGCGGAGCTAGGTTGGCACGTCTGTCCTTGGCCGGTCGCTCATCAGTCGTCACAAGCCGTCGTCCGTTTCTGCCGTCCGCCTCCACATGGGGAGGGAGCTCGTGGTGGCCTCTTCCTTCCATCCGTCGTGGTCGCCGTGTCGGAGTTGCTGCATGCTACGTTTGCTTCTGCTTTGGCCATTGGTGCGGTGCGGTGTACGTAGCCATTTTTTCCGGTGAATTTTTGTTGGCTTGCTACTTGTTGCCTTGCCCTGTTCCTTGTTAAATCTTACTCAAATGCTCGGTTTATTTGGTTCATGGGTTGGTGTCCTTCGTCGTCACGGTGGTTGGGGTTGGGTTGCCGACTTGGTGCGGCGTCCGCGCGCGCGTGTGAGCCGCGGCCGCTACCGTCTCGTGGTCTCGTGCCGTTCCGGCGCGGTACGTGCGCGTCCACGGCGCCGGCCCTGGCGCAGCGTCGGTCGTGTCCTTTTTACGGGCGACCATGTGAGGGGTGTGAATGCGTGCGCGTGTGGCGTGCACGGTCACTGTTCCGGGGGCACAGGGCCACAGGGTCAGGGATGTACTGCCAGGTATGGTCGTCGTGGTCGTCTGCTCAGTTCATGTGAGCACTGCGCCGTGTTGTTTATCCTTAGGCTCCTGCATACATGCCGTTTAAGGATTCGAGTTTCGAGTATCTGTCTCGGCTCGTGGGGCGTGGAAGCTGATTTCGTCTGGCTCGTGGCTAGAGCTAATGATGTGTTTGGTTGGTTGAACTAACCATAAATATGTACGGATCGTACAGGATCTGAGCATATTTAGTTGTTTGGTTCATTGAATCCTATTATTATGTTTAGGATGAGATTGTTTAGATTTTTAAATATGTCGAGAAAATGATATACCGAGTTGTACGGTAAAATCAGCCGAACTGTGTCGTACAGTTTCGATCAACTCTGCTAATTACTTATGATTAGGGATTTTTAAGGATATTTAGTTAAATATTAGTTACAATTATATGTTATTAACCGTAACTAATTATTATTATGGTATTTAGTGATGATTATTGATAATTTAAATTATGATTAACTAGAATTAGTACTAATTAGCATAGTTTGTTATAATAATAAATAATAAATTATTTTTTTATAAAATAATAAAGTTATATATAGGTACATGTTTTTTAAATAACTAAATACATTCACGTATCATCCAATATATCTAACCAAATATATTTTCATCCTATCCCATACAACTAACTAAATAAACTATTTATATCCCTCATCTATTAGTATCCCATCCATACAGCACCATCGTACCCCATTTAACTTAGTTCTAACAAACAAATACATCCTAAGTTAGCTTCAAATTTTGAATATTCTTTTAGTACGAGCATTGGACCATGGCCAATATTTTTTGTTTGATCAACAGTTGGTAATACTATTTTCGTCAACCCCTGACGTGTCCAGATAATCCGCAAGAATTGTTCGTTTTCATTCTCCCTTACACTCACACAAACTTTTGTGGCGAACTGGTGATTTGTCCGCTCATAAGAACATGACGAATCTGTCGATTCTACAATTGTCTAAAACCCTCCTAAAATCAATCAATTTTTTTTATCGCCATCACACTTTAATTTAAACGTACATGACCGCCACCCTCCATCGCCTTTCAACAAGCCCCTCCCACTCCCCCGACTCGCCTTCTTTATTCTTTCAGTCCTTCTAAATTTCAACTGTATGAAATTTACGAATTTTTTAGTTGATCATGTGAACAGTGACATAGTAGCGAGGTTGACAACGGCTTCTCGGTGGGGATTTGTCTATTACCAGGATTAGAGGGGGGTTGGCAGATGACAGACCCGGCGGAGGAGGTGGGCACAGGGGCGGGGCGGCAAGATGGCGGGGACATTCACTGGTTGTGGATAGCGAAGGACCGCCAGATGGGCCAGTGTCGGGGCAAGAGAGTGTGGTGGATGTTGTTGGAGATGAGAGGAGAAGGGCGGAGCGAGGGACGCGAGTGAGCTTCAGCGACACACGGCGGTCCGGCAGAAGCAAGAGGAAGAAGGCGACGCTTGGAAGAAGAGAACGATGTCCGTCAAATCTTGATCGTACAGTGGAAATCGGTCGACTGAGATCAGTGCCATTTTCAGACATCTGAAATATAGCATTAAGTCGATCATTGCATAATAATGACTATGTTGATTAACCAGAATAACATTTCGGTGGTCCCGACATGTGTTTTATATCTAAAATCGAAACATATGCCTTTACAAAATATACCATCACAACAAAGCCTAATAAAGAGCAATTAATTAATATTATATTAAAAGTTCTTAAGCATCAACAATTTACAATAATTTGCAGCAAAAGAGAGTTAGGAGGGTAATAAAAAAAATCAACCCCTAGACAACAAAAGAAACTACGTAGCGGAAGACAAAAGCTATGAAAAAAAAGGTGTAACCATATACCCTTAGGTTTCACCCAAAATAGCGTTACTCGAGTAGTTGCCTACTCATGCCCCCTCACCAACATCGGTGGGTGTGAAATAGCCAAACACTAGCTCCTCCTCACCAATAGCACATGAAAAAGCAGTGTGAATAGGAAGTTACTCGCAAGACTTAATCTATAATAGATACATATAAATAACCCGACTCCAAGGATTGTGCATTTGAATGTAGCAAAGAAACAACTATATGGTTAAGTAAATTTATAAGCGAAAGCAAATTTGGACATCACATTGTAAGCATCTATACTTAATCACACACATCATTTTAACTCATAAACACCAACAGGAACATATATGTAACTGGAATCACAATAACTCATTAGCATACATCTTCATCCATATCCCAACATACCAATCCACATCATCCCACGTTCGTGACTCTACGACTGCTGTAAATGGACAAAAGCATACTCTGACCGATTAGAACATGCGCCTCTAGATGCGGTGTCATCTAAAACTACTCTCAGAGCAAACTAGACACCACTTACAAAACTATTATGCCGATAACACCCGAGATGTTCAAGCCAAATGATCATATCTACACAAGGTATTCTGCTTATTGTTCTCATATGCAACATGTGGTAAGCACGGAAAGTGCAAAATCCAACTGCAATAACGGTCATGCTTAACTGACAAAAGCGGTCTATAGCATCCGAGTTTCTCTCCCAAACTACACCGAGGAACTCCTCCAGTGCAGAAGATACCCCTAACATTGCACATGTCTTGTCTCATCCTCCCATCTCATACAACCCAATGTCATTATCATCGAGAACAATAAGTAAACCCTATAGCTCGTGAACGATAGAACATTCCACCACTTGACTTCTATCAATGACCTATGCATTTCTAAGTATCTCGGTTAACCTTTGCAATTATACATCAACAATATCATGCTCGATTTACAAGAGTGAGGATCATCAACAATACAAGGTAGACACAATGCATCAACATAAGTTCTACCCATATAATCTAACATAGAACTCACTAATCATGCAAACATACATAAAAGCATAATTTATCAATTTAAACACCATTGATCCAAAGTACTAAGTTGAGTATGCTTAGATGCTTGCTTTTTTGCTCCGGTGCCTACTTGATACTGCTGACGCAAAACTCACAAAATTTTGAACCGCCCTCGGTCGCGCCCACGTCACACTCCAGTCCTTTGTTCTCTAAGGAAGAACGCATGCAATGTGATAAACATGAATTAGGTGCAAGATGTATGCTACAAGATGCACAACAACCGAGGATGCATCATAATAACAAGCTAAAAGTGGAAGATATATGAAAGAACATGTTGATGATAAGATTTGGTATTTATAGTGGTCATTGCAGTATTGACTAGCTTAATGGGCGACCAGCGATCAGTGCATCTATCGATGAACAATGCTTTGACCACTATGAACAGTGCTTTGCCATGATGAATAGTGTTTTGACCACTATAAACAGTATTCTGACCATAATGAACAGTAGATCTGACTAGTGAATAGTACTTTATGATCACGACTAGTGACTACGATCAATGACCATGGTTTATTTCAGCAGTTGGCCTCTGGACAGGTGGAATAGCTGTTTGGATTCAAATACATGGATACGTCAAATATATAGTCAAATCCACTAATCACCAATAATGAAGTCTAGGATCTAAACAACTCTGGAAAGTTGACAAAATCCAAAAGTTCCAGGTTTAACTCAGAACCTCCGGGTTCCAGAACTTTCGGGTATGGGCCTGGGTAGGGGCTCTTGGTTAGTGTTTTTTAATTTTACTCAGAAGTTCCAGGTTAAGTCTGGAACTTCTGGGTTGGGTCAAAATATCCGAGTTAGCTTTCGGGTGAGGGCTCTCTATTTGGCTTTGCTTTGTTTATCCCGGAACTTCCGGCTATACACCGAACCTCCGGGTTGGGCAGATTTGAGCTTCACGATTATTCTTTTCGATTCAACTCGTATGTTATATCTACCCCACATAAACCTGTATATGCATTATACAATGGGTTTTAGACTCACTAATTAGCCCATCAGCTCGATTTCATAGCTCAAACTCATTCAAATTCCTCTTTTGCTCCCAATCATCAAGAACTTGAGGCACTTTGCAATGAAGCTCCAAAACTTGGATTTCAACCAGCCAAAACGTGCATTTGAGCTGTGGGATCCTAGGGGACTTACCCAATGTGCTTTGTCGAGGCCGGTTACTGTCGGTGGAATGAGGAAACAGCGAAAAAACTCGGGGAAGAGGAAAATGCCGATGCTCCTCGTTCTTCAACCAAGAATACCAAAGACGTCAAAATCAGCTTGAATCCTTCGGGAATGCGCAAACAACTTGGACGGATGGGAAGCTTAGGAGCTAAGGATTGCATTGGTACCACATACGTACCTCGGTTTTGCTTCTAGAGGGAGGAGTTGAGGAGAAAGAGAGAGGGAGCTTAAGAGGGAGGGAGAGCTCCTTGCTCTTGGCCGGTTGGGAGGAGAGGGAGCATGAGAGAGAGTGAGGGAGAGAGAGCAGGAGTGAGTGGGGCTGCTGACCCATTGAAAGATGGGGTGGTTGGCCCAGCCATGTGAGCCACATTTGCTAGAGAGATAAGATATTTTCAATGTGGATTCTATTCTTTTCTCTCCCGAAATTCTTTATCTCATCCTATTGACTCAAAACGAAGTGTTCTAGTGCTCCAGAACAAAATAGCTCAAAATTAAGTATGACGCCTAATTAGGCTTTATAGGACGTGATACCATCACCCTTATTCACACTAACCTAAAATATATTATCACCCTTATTCTCCATCTTTGACTCTTTAGGGGGTGTTTGATAGAGATTCAGATCTTAGATTTTTTGGAGCTGGTCATATCTAGCTTCAAGAAATCCAGGATCTGTAACTATAGATGGATTGAGGGTATTTAGTTGAGTGATTTGATTTTTAATTTGAACAAAAATAAATATTTAAACTACTTTATTTTATTATATAAACTCCAGATTCGATATGGATCTCTGATTTGAACTTGTGCCAAACAGGCCCTTTGTAGCAACAGTAGATCGCAAAGATCCACTACACCTTCTCAATCCTCCCAAGTTCAAACGTTGATCTTGATCAACGCTCACTAGGCTTCCACTGCCACCTCTAGGCTTCCACTGCCACTTTGTTCCCCCAAATATCGAAGACCCGATAACCCAAACCCAAATATGTGAAACATGAACCGCAACGTCGGAGAGGAGAACGACGACCTTAAGCGAAGCATAATGAACAAAAATCAATTGACGATTCGAGATTTTCTAGCCGTATGATTGTAATACCTCGGACTATTAACGTTTCTGGTTTTAGTTCGTATGGCCTAAATATTCTGGTATGGTGGATTTAATATCATCTTGATAATTTATATAGATTGTGGTTAGCTTATAAGACTTCGTGTTTTAAATATAGTATTTTTGGGTTAATATTTTTACATGAAACGAGAATAAAAATATAAAAAATATGTTATGCGTCTGCGGATTCGCCCCATAAATAGGCTGTGTTCTAAATGAATTTTAGACATGGGTGTTACAATGACATCTAGTTAATCAGTAATTTGGGTTAATGCCTACTTCGGAATGCCTAAATCAGGATAAAGCTGAAACTCACAACTTTTTTTTTTCTTACCGGGTTATATATGGAGCGCTGTACAAATACAAACCCGGAAAAGGATCACATTAACATCGCAAACAGGCAGCGACAACCTAGGGGTCTTGGCATCTGGCGAGAAAACTGGATAGAACAAGTCTGCCACTGCCAGTCGTGCTCGCTTCCTATGGGACATTTGCAGCAGCGTTGATGCGGGTCACACTCACGGTATTTTTAAGGATTATAGATAGCTGTTATCTTTTAATTGAGAGGTATATTTTTAAAATTTATATGGATTCTGTATTTATCTTACAGAGAAGAGATACGCTAAAATGATTTGTAAGTACTAGCTCTTCATCTTTTCTCTTCAAAAGCTAGTAATTCTAAAAATTTATACAGATCCTTCTGTTCACAATTCCTCGTGCTTCATAGAGAAGAAAGGTACCGAGATAATTTAAATACTAACTCTTTATCTCTCCTCTTTAAAAGCTACTAAATACTTATTTCTATCTCTTCTATAGAAGGTATAAAAAATCGTGATAGTCATAATATTAAAAAATATACTCCCTTATTTAAGATATAGCAGCTATAAACAGCCATCGGAGATGCCCAGGTTGAAATGATGCCTGCTTGTACTCTTTCGGTTCACGTGATTTGGACGGCTCAACTAATCAAACCGGGTAGGGCTCACCAGCTTCCTCGGTCTTCGTTTTGGTTGGAACCCAATTGACAGTTACGACGTTACGAACCGAGGAAGATTTGCGAAGAAAATTTTAGGTGAATTTTGTACGCCGGTTTCTGTAGAAAATTCCTGCATTTCAAGTGTAACACTACATGTACTAGCACACTGGTTCACCATCTTTTTCCGCCGACAAGCAGGCTCCAGCGAGTCCAATTTTGTGGGCCCATGTTTGCCGTGCCTGCTGAATTTCGTTCGCGACGGAGATCGCCCGTAGTGGAGGCCGGCCGGAGCGAGTACGTCCGTGACAACAGTAGCAGTAGCCAGACGAGCCTTGCGTGACTTGCGACGCCATGCAATCTTTAATTTCTCGTCTCTCTCGTGCTGATCCTGATAGGAGCACAGGAGGGTTTGTTTGGTGTGATTATTTGGGCCGGCAGATACGATCAGATAGATATACACAAACTTGATGTTGCGTGAGCTGGGGGCAGGGCAATGGGTGGCTGGGTGCATGCATATATGCATCCATCCTTAGCGATCCACATGTAGCATCATACCTGTGCCCGTACAGAGTGGAGCTGTAGCTTGGTGACGAGTTGCATCTGTTGCATCCATGCAGATGCCGCGGATCAATGGGTCCGATGGATTGGCAAGCATGCTGTGATACTAACGATTCATTGATCGATACCACTAAGCAGCATGCATGATGCCTTAATTTGCCAAGACAAATCGCATGACGCCACTGGGTCCAACAAAACAGTGTGTTCGCTTCACTCTGTGTGCATGGCTCTGGGTTTGGTGAGCTGCCTCTCTCACCTGTGACACTCCCAGTCCTATGCTCCTAGCTACCAGTTGGCTACTTGCAGCTAAGTTTTTGTCTCTTGTTTGAGCCGCTGCATCGGTTCTCGTTCTGAAAACTGTGTCTCCGGCACGGGCGTTTGTTTGTTTGTTTGTTGCTACTGCTTGGTCTTACTGCCACCTCTGGTTGATGCCATCTGTTTTGATTGCAATGCGCACATGGATGCAAAGCTGCTAATCTCTTGTTTAATTGGCCACTGTGTTTGCGTGCGCGCACTTGATTAATTTGTATCATATGCAGATTAATCACTGGACTGTTGACTACCATCTCTTGTCTCGTTAGTCGGGTTTCATGCACTGATCGAGAAATCTTGGATGGACAACACGCAGAGCAGCAAATACTGGATTCCAAACTCAAATGCTTAAGCTGTGAAGTGAAAGGGAACAATATCCTCTCGAAAAAGAAAGTAAAGGCAAATAACAATCTAACCGAAGATCACGAGTTTTAGTAGTTTTTTTTTTCTGAGATAGAGGGGGAACGAGTTTTAGTTCTTACTGGTAGTATATATGAGTAATATGGTAGTATTAGGGTTATTTTAGGGAGAAAAATATGTGATATGAAAGTAATTAACTGTAGTTATATGTCTCTAAATAGAGTAAAATTTTATTACCGTTTTAACATTTTAATCTGTATTCGGCATGAGACTTCATTTGCTACCCATCGGTTAGGGTTAGCGGTCCGATGTTTGCGACGTCGATCTTTCTATTAGCAAAAATATGGTGGTTAATTTTAATAAAATTAATATAATTACTAAAATATCTAATTATGTGGATCGTCGAATTAGATTTATACTTATATACTATCTCTATATAGTATAGATCACCATAAAAGAACTCAAAATAAAATGGAGCTACCTGCATTTTATCTCGTCGACCACGGTGGGTTCTACTTGCGCATAAATAGGACTAGCCCACTGATCTGATTGGTTGCGCTTCTCAATTATCGGTCTCGCTTTGCCTTTTTTTACAATGGCCTGTCCCGAATTATCAGCTGTTCTATATACTCTTTGCTGACTCAGCACGCGCATGGACCTGCTGGCCCAAAGCTCTTGCTTGCACATGTTTAGTTGCTGCAAATTTCGCCGTGTAAGATGTGCTGCAAGGCCATTGCATCCAGATCTGCTCCGTGGGTTCCCCTCGGGAAGCCAACGGAGCCACCTGAATCTCAAGCTTGGGCTATCGTCCAGTCATGATCCATGCAAGAACTGCAAGGCACAGAAACATCAGAATTCCCAACTGCCCAATGCTGCCTCTCTCTGAAGCCTTAACATTCACTTCACCTGCCAATACCACAGCTGTCAGCACACTAGGACTGCATCGAGTATATGTCAGCTGTTCTTGCATGATTCAGGTGATGGAGAGGCCCCTGACACCGAGCCAGATAGAATTCGGCGACGACGATTGCGATAAATAGTTCCTGCAAGTTCTCTACCGCTCCATTCGGTGCACACCTGTTCTTCATTCTCGCCTTTTTCATGTTTTTGCCGGGCAATATCGCAAGTAACGATACCTGACAAGTCTGGCAAAATTAGCATGAGCTTAGAACTACTCGAACACAGGGGAAAATAAACTTTTAATAAGGGCATAGGGTTTATGGCAGCATGGGCAATACCAGAGAAGAATGAAAGACCACGAGCTGAATCTGGGAAAAGGATAACGAGCTTAGTGCTAGCAATTACAAGAAGTACTTTCAGTCAAAGCAGCAGCACTAATGACAACAAAGTAGAATGCAATACCAGAAGAGCTGGACCTAACAGAAATAAAAAAGAATTTAGTAATGGCGATTCTCTGAAGTACTTAAACAAAGGGAAAAAGAAAAATTTCAGTCACTACATCTTCTGAGATTGTAAATCACTCCCTGCCACATGAATACCAGATGAGAAAGTACTTGGGTCCAGATAAAAAGGTTACAACACTAACTACAGCCTGAACATGTGCAAGAATAGTTTCTCTCATTACAGTCACCAGATAGCTGACTCTACAGCTACAAGTACCCTACATTATTACATTAGTAGCAAGAAGAAACTCCGGTCATCTTCCAGTTGCATTGTGGTATCAGACCACTGGTATGCCAAGATGATGCCGCCAGCATTACATGTCCCTGGAGACTGTCACCACCAGGGGTCCACATTCCATTGTGTGAGCCATCGTGAGGCCCTTTACCACCTCCAGCATGGTCGGCCTCTTCCAAGGCTCGTCGGCAGTGCAGTCCCGAGCAATGGCAAGCACACGGGCCATCTGTTCCCGCCACACGCTTGAAACTGGCAAACAAGGATCAAACAGCTCGTTCTCCTTACCATGCGCGATCATCCACCGCACCCAGGCAACGAGGTTTCCACCCCCTTCCCCCTCTTCTTGCCCTGTAGGTAGCCGTCCGGTGAGCAATTCCAGCATGACGACACCGAAGCTGTAGACGTCGCCTTTTGTAGAGGATTTCATTGTCAGGCCGTACTCTGGAGGTATGTAGCCAAGTGTACCAGCAATGTCAGTGCTGACATGGGTCTCGCATGCACTGATTATCCTTGCAAGACCAAAGTCAGACACCCTCGGCTCAAAGTTTTCATCCAATAGAATGTTGCTTGACTTCATGTCCCGGTGGATGATATGGGGCACGAAGCCATGATGCAGGAACGAAAGCCCATGGGCAGAACCGAGACAGATCTTCAGACGGTCTGGCCATCCAAGTGCTTCAACGGCATCAGCCCGGTTCCTCAGCCACATCTCAAGACTCCCATTCTCCATGTACTCGTATATCAGGAACCGTTCATCACCACAAACACAATAGCCAAGTAGCGGAACAAGGTTAGGATGTTTCACCTTTCCAATTGTCTCCATTTCAGCCAGGAATTCACGATCACCTTGGAACTGATGGCCACCATGAAGCCTCTTGATCGCGACTCTCCGACCTTCAGGAAGTGCTGCCCTGTAGACAGTGCCAAAGCCACCATCCCCTATGATGTGCACCTTACTGAAATTCTCGGTGGCTTTCAGAATATCATCTGCGGTGACCCTCAGCAGTGCATGTTCAAATGTTGCAAGATTGATACTCAGAGGTTCCCGAAACTTCTTCCCTAAAAGTTCATCACTTGAGGTTGGCTCAACAGTAGCCTTGGCCTTACTGGCTGGTACAAGAGCCAAGGGCCTGCTTCTCAATAGCTTCCATCTCAGATAAACCACCAGAAGAACTAACACAATGATGACAGAGAGTATAATGACACAAGTCATCGCTGCTCTTAGAACTCGATCAGATGGATGAACTGCCTTACGATAAAAACCTTTTCCAGTACAAATGCCTGCTGTAGCGCAATCTGTCAAGCTGTACATGCCAATGTGATTACCAGAGAAGTTGGCAAATGTGAGGCCAAATAAATTGCAGATACCACAAGGGATGGCACCACTGAAATCGTTGCTTGAGATGTCAAGATAGTTCAATGAAATGAGATCAGAAATTGTAGAAGGCAAACTTCCAGTGACGCTATTGTTGTGGATATCAAGAGAAGACAGCTGTGTCAAGTTTGAAATAGACTCGTCTAGGCTCCCTGAGAAATGGTTACTGCTTGCATTGAAGAACAGCAGTGAGCTGGAGGATTCTTTTTCCTTGGGACAAAAGAATGGGATTTGTCCAGAGAGTCTGTTATTACTCACATCCAGATGAATTAGGTACTTGTTGCATAGTAAAGGCTCGGGTAGATTGCCAGTAAGTACATTACTGGACAAGTCTAGCATTGCAATTTTGGGAAGTATGTGGCCTATCTCAACGGGAATGGAGCCATCTAAGTGGTTATTAGATAGAAAAAGGCCTTGCAGTTGTACCAATGGTGCAGACCAAGGAAGCATCGGGCCAACTAATGCATTAAAAGAAAGATTGATGGTTGTAACATTTGTCAGATCACCAAGCTCCTGGGGTATGGTGCCACTCAGCAAATTGCCTTGCAGATTTAGCACAATAACCATAGCACAATTCTTGATCGCTGTTGGGATATGACCGGTCAATCGATTATATGACAGATCAAGCAAGCCGTGGTGCTGAATAAACTCTGAATCGGGGTGAGCTGCATTCTCAAATCCCACACAGATCTCAGCAGGTATAGCACCAGACAGCTGGTTATGAGACAAACTCAAGCTGTTGAGATATGTCAAGTGAGATATGGCCCTCGGGATGTGGCCAGTCAGATTATTAGAGCTCAGGTCCAGAGTGACAAGGTTTCTGCAGTTGAAGAGCTCTAGCGGGATGTTCCCAGACAGCCTATTGCCTTGTAGAGAGAGGTTTGTCAGATTCCGTAGAGAGCCGACCGACCGTGGGATAGGTCCTTCCAAGTAGTTACTGTCTATCTGCAGCCTCTGCAAACTGGAGAGCCTACCAATGCTTTCAGGTATAGGGCCAGTAAGCTGATTGTAGCTGAGACTGATCTCCAAAATGGTTGATGATTCCCACAATTTTTTAGGCAGCATTCCCGTGAAGTTGTTTTGGGACAATTCCAGTCTTACTAGTGGTAACTCAACCAAGTAATCCGGTATCTTACCATCAAGATGATTGCCTAGCAAATTAAGTTCCGTGAGGTTCTTGCACCCTTTAAATCCCTCCACAATTCTCCCAGTCAGATTGTTATTATGCAGTATGATTGACTGAAGCGAGTTGGAATGACATATCTCGATAGGAATAGAACCAGATAACATGTTGGTTTCCGCAGAGAAACTAACTAGATGTTGCAATGGAAGTACTGGCAGGGGTCCATGAAACATGTTCTGCGCCAGCGATATGGAGCGAAGATTCACCCAATTACGGATCCAATCTGGAATGTGACCAGACAGCTTATTCCCTTCCACAAGAAATGTGGCAATGGCTTCCAAACCTGCAAGTTCTTCAGGTATAGAGCCAGTGAAGGAGTTGAAGGACAGATCAACAAGCATAAGCTTCTTGCAGTTACTAAGTTCCCTCGGTATGTTTCCACTGAGCCCTGCACTCTTTGCAAACAGACGAGTTAGATTTCCCAACTTGCCAACAGATGTTGGGAGTTCAGTATTGAAGCTGTTCTCTGATATATCAAGCTCCTTCAAACTTCTGAGTCCACCAACGGACCAAGGGATGGTGCCTCTGAACTTGCACCCAGGGAGTTCAAGTACTTCCAGCAGCTTCAGTTCACCAATCTCTTCTGGAATGAGTCCACTGAAACCATTCTGTCCCAATATTAGCACTTGCAGATTCTGTAGCTGACCAATCTCCCTAGGTATTGGCCCCACCAAACTATTTGATGAGAGATCAACTGTCAAGAGGTTCACCATTGCAGTTATTCCTGGGAATATTGATCCACTGATATTATTCTGGCTTGCATCAAGGTGCAAGAGCCAAGACAAGTTACCGAAAGCTGCTGGTATTGACCCGTTCAATGCGTTCATGTGAAGGTCCAGAAACTCCAGGTTCTGCAGACTGCCCAGCTCTGGAGGAAGGGCACCAGAGATGGAATTCATGGACACAGACAGCTTCGTGAGCTGCTGAAGCTGCGCGATCGCAGGGCTCAATTGTCCAGACAGGAAATTGTTGTCAAGCACCAATTCCTTCAGCGTCTTCAATTCGTATAATGAAGCAGGCAGGGTCCCTGAAACCTGGTTATTGCTCAAGTCAAGGTACTGGAGATGCTGCAAGCTCCCCCAGACATCTGGAAGTTCACCGGAAAACCCACACCCACTGAAGTTGAGCCGAATAAGAGACTGGAATGACCCAATGCATGATGGGAATGGGGCATAGACTGCCACAGAGGACAAGTCTATGGTCACAACAGTGCGCCCCACACAAGATATACCAGACCAGCTGCATGGGGGAGTTTCTGAATCGAACCAGTTACGGAGGAATCCTTTGCCTTCAGTGACAGACTCCCTTAGAGTGAACAAGCTACTTATGTCGCTATGTTCAGCCAAAGCAGAGAATGGGATGAAGCACATAAGTAGGATCAAAATGCAAAAGCCTTCGGATCCCATTGCCAGTACTTTAATTGTAGCCCACGTGAAGAAAATAGCCAAGTTAGTAGCTGCAAAAGAACCGCACAGCACTGCAATCTAGCATAATTTCATCATGTTTACTGTAATGAGTCCAAAACAATATATCTACATGAGCTGCAGAACAAAAGATGTTCCACACTTCTCCTTAGCTTACAAAAGAAGTAAATTAAAGTGGCAATTAGGTTTCATTTGTTTTGGACCAGACCAGATCCTCAAACTAAATTGCTAGTTTATGTCCAAGAACAGAAGTTTAAAATTTGCCAATGCCTCCAACAGAGCATTAAGATAAACTAAAACCAGAATGTTTTGCTCTTGGTCGTTTTAAGAGAAGAACACCAAGACAAAATTAAAATACTACAAGACTATCAACCATATTATGTGTTTATCTCCTTCTCTGATTTTAGAATTTGAACATTTAATGCCAGAAGTATATATACAAAATGTAAACACTCTTGTAATGCCCGAACTCTCTATATATGCAATGCCAGAACTATGTATACAGATTGGAAAGACGGAAAGACACCTGAATATACTTTTGGGCAAACTGAAATGTAACTGTATGTCAATACCTTTTAATTTTCCAGCTTTCTTCCTTCAAGCAGGGCAGAAGAAAAAGACCGACAACCAAAACTGCAATGTATACTCAATACGCATCCTGGAGGGAAACGCCAATGCCATGTCATTATAGTTGATTACACCCTCTTAAGATAATACAGAGCAAATAGGTATGACAGAGATAAAATAGAGTCATGTCATTCACTGCAGATGTAATAGGTTTTGCCAAAGGCAAACAACAACAACGACTCTACAGACATACAGCTCAAAGGACTTAAAACTGATTACCTTTGGAACCATGACTCCCTTTCTCCTCTTCTCAGAAGTTGCGTCAGTAATGCAGCAGATGAACCATAATCGATCTAAGGTAGTATGCTCTTCCTGAAACACATCCTGAAGAAATCAAAAGGATAGTGCACTCAGCTTCACGTAATCATCAATTCAAGATACAAGAAAAACAAACAAGCAAGACCATGCTACTTCAATCAACATCACAAGGCGCAAGGGGAAAAGCGCGATAGAAGTCTTCACTCTAAGCACTCGCACGTACCAACATCCAGTCAAGAGATTGAAGACGATGCCGGTGGTGGTGTGCCTGGCAACCTGGCTCCCACATTGATATACAGTACTACTATTATCCTAGCCCACAAAAGACACAACACCATCATCTCGCTCCCTCTCTGATCAGCAAGGATAACAGCAGAAGTTACGGAAACCCCTCCCTAAAGCCAAAGAACCAGCGCAGTAAGGCACAAGAAGCCCATGAAACATACAGCCATCACAAGCCCTCAATTGTTTTAGTACACAAAAAAAAGGTTACTACTCCAATCCAACGTGTTACAGCTTTACATCAAATCGGATGAAACAAAACCAGCGGAGCATCATAAAGGCAGGCAGGCAGGTCACCTCCTGCGCAGGAACTAGGAAGTAGTCGCCCACACTCTCCAGGCTCCGGGGCACAAGAAAGCCTACTCCCACACACATCACCTTGCCTGAAACCTCACCTCACCCGCAAGCTCCAACAAGTGGCAACACACACGCAAGCTTCAAGTGAACACAGCGCACTAGTATGGCAGTTACTCCTACGCCGCTGCGGATTAAATGAAGACAAGCACAGTAAAGCAAACCCCACAAGAATCTCTGGAGACTCTGAAGTCTGAACTAAACCCTCAGCAGTCAGCCCCATGCCGACCCCACAAGAACCTCTAAAGCCTCCACCCCCCAGTGGCAGGAAGAAGCCAGCAACAGAATGGGACCAGATCAACGAGAATGATAATTGGGGGGGGGGGGGGTGTGCTATTTGAAACATGAAAGACAGAAAGAGAGGACAGATAATTTTCTGGCTTGATCCCACGAGGATTGCTGTTAATCCCAGTAAATTACTAGCACTAGACGAGAAGCTGCTGAGGATGTTTCTCTCCCTGGGATTTGGGCCATCATTTGGGCGTGATTAGTTTATCGGGCCGTGTGGATGTGCTGACCAACCAAGTACAATTACTGGAACTATTGAATAGTCGCTTTCAATAGCAGCATTCCATTAAACAACAACTAGGACTCCTGCTAGCACGTAGCCCGAGACATCACAGAGGAATTGAAGCCACGGGGAGCGAAATGGGGGCGGGATTTGGAGGAGCAAAAGGAACAGCCTTTTTCCAAGGAAAAATGCAAGCAAACAACCAAAATATTAACTGAGACCCGGAAGAACAGGATCATCAGAAACCAAAGGCTCGAAACAGCGCCCAAATGGTCTGCACCCTTGTTCCGACGCGTTCCCTGGATCAGGCACGACGGCGCAACAGAGGAACACTATTGCAGAATCTCACGCCGTGCCATGCCACCGTCTCGTCATCCCAAGTCCCACCCCCCGCTCCATGGCCGGCCGGACCATGAACCAGTGTACAGAGCACACCAACGAGACCGAACGAAGCGAGGGAACTCGGCAGCGGCACAACGCCACAACCACGAGCGCGGCGGAGGCAGGACAACGCCGCAGAATCTGGAGTTTCTAGGCAGCCAAGCGCTGCCGCTGTGCCCGGCGGGAGGGTGGATCACGCTTACCTGGACGGTGCTCCGCAATGCCGGTCGCCGGCGGAGGTGGGCTCGCCGGTGGTGCCGTGCTTCTGTGGGGGAGTGGCTTGCGCGGGCACGAGGGAGGCGTGAGCAGCGAGCGGGGGAGTTCACGAACTGGGGTGGGGTGCGCGAGGCGACGAGGGAAGGGAGGCGGTGTTGGGCAGGAACGGCCGAAAGCGTGGTGTGTTTCGTCGTCTCGCTGGACTCGCTGTTGCCTTTTTGCGGCTTCGGCTTCTACTAATCGATGAGGTCGTTTTTGTGTTTATCGCCTTCCATTCCGGAGATAGCACGGGCATAGGCTTCCTCCGTTTTGTTGCCTACCACTCTTCCGTTTCCACTATTTGGCCGCGTATGTTCATATTTACATCGTGGGCAAGTCAAAATTGTAACTACTGTAATTTTTTTTTAAAAAAATGAGGCCAGGAAGTGCATGAGCATACTGATTAAGAAGGGAGTGCGACGCCACGGGCTTGAGCACGGGTCACCACTATTAACTGGTGAGCTTGGTTGCATAGGGCTGATGGTTCACCCCATGGGTTGGTCGTGTCCCATGGATATATATAATATTACGAGCAAGCATATTTTATTCTTCGTATTTATTATTTTAGTTTAATTTGATGAATATAATTAATATCTTTAGATTACTCTAACGGATGTAAATATACGTCTTTAATTTGGCACGGAAGAGAAACTCTTATCCGACGGATGCAAGCTGCATCTGCTCTTACAGGCGGGTTCACTTATCAATATCACGAAATAATTTTAACTTAATCAACTAATTACGATCTTAACTCTTGTATCCGCTGATACGAACTTAATTCAATCAACCAAACAAAATCTCAAATCAACATGTTAAAACAAATACAAACAATTAAATATTATTTTTTTAGTAAATATAATTCCATCTAACTTGTATATATAATCTATACGAACCAGATCTGAACATACAACCAATCCCATACTGATTTAATGTGAAATCATGGCATTGTGTTACAACTTTCTCTATTAGTAACCAGTTCGCATACTGATTTAATGTGGAGTTAATGAACCGAAGACGAGCGCCGATGCGCGGCACGGGGAGGAGAGGACCGAACTGTCCATGATCCGTCCGATGGACAGATGGATGGATGAGATCCTGTACCGGCGCTGTGCTGTGCGGTGCCGCACGGCTACTGGCCAGGTCGGGTCAGCTCTCGACCCGGACTGCTCGGTCTGGCTTCGTACCGTTTTGTTCAGAGGCTGTGGTGCTAGAGGTGCCTGGTCCAATACGTACAAAGTAGAACGGTTGGTCCACATGGTAGCACGGACTCGATCGATCTCATGATGGCGCGGACCACGGATGGTCGCACAATCATACGGCTTGGAGCACCTTTGATCTCTTTGACTGCGGCTGGACTTGATCATCAGTAGCTGCCAGTGGCCATTCTCTTTCTTGCGCATGATGGTAAAAAAGGTTGCTACTGACGTGTGGCTAGATCCATACGTTAGTGATCCATGGAGCACCTGATTATTCTTCCGTCTTTATTGTCCCTTAATCTAAGGCAAGAATTCTTCGAAAACCTCACAAGAAAAAATTGACTCTCAGTGAGATATTCGAAATTTGTCACGTTCGAAACCAGAATCAGCTGAATGATATTTTTTCTCCTGTGGAGCCACGTTGTCGTGGGTTCTCTTTTTTCTTTTTCCTTTTTTGCGGAAGGGGCTGGAAGCCCTAAAATATATTGAGGTAAACAGTACTTCCACCCTTGGTCTTACAGAAAAATAAAAATATAGCAAGTACACTACATATACTTCTCCACAATTAGCAAAGAGGACCCTAGAAACAAATAAATTACAAAACAAAGAATATAGGTCTTCTTTGTCACTGCCGACTGCCTCGATCGTCCGCCGAAGCACCAAGCTTGAGCTTGACGGAGACAAACGCCGAGGGCTGGCCCCGTGCTCGACTCGCTCGACTCAGCCGGACGTGCTGTGCCGATGCGAGTCTGCTACCTCCGGCTGCGACGGAAAATGCCCATGGAGTTGGGACTTGGGAGCGGCCTGCTGTGGATGGGATCGGAGTAGTTGGGCGTGTACAACCACGAGGCTGAGGGGCCTTTTCGTGCTGGCCGGTCAGGGATGCCGATGCGATATATGGCAGAGAGATTAGAGTCTTCTACTTTATGGCGAAAAGCTGCTGCTCCCCACAGTAGACTCCAGGTACGGCCGGCCTGCGGTGCAGCTGTGCAGGAGATGGACCGGGAACTCCTCGCGCGGAGAGAGAATCAGAGAAACAGATGGAGGTTCTCTTCTCCTCTCTTTTCTGGCTTGTGGCATGTTGAGTCGCTCAGGTCGTACCTCACTCTGCGCGGTGGGGGCCATCTATTAGACGCGGATTCTTTTTGCGATTTAAAATCTCTTTTGTGAAGAGATTTTTATTTTTTAAACCTTCTAACAATTTTTCCTTAGGATTCTCTTTACAAGAAATTTTTAAGGTCATTGTCTCCGTGACGAGATTATCTTCTTTTCTTTTAAATTTTTTTTTTAAACGGTTCAAAATAAAAAAATAAAAAGAATCAAAACAGAAAGAGAATCAAAAATAGGTCACGAGAAAGGAACAGAGGGCAAGCATGCCATGACATCGAAGCGAATCTGGCTCGTGTTGCTTGTTCTAGTACGTCCGCTCGTGTCTAGTGCAGTGCCCAGGCCTGACATTATACTACTGTGCTTACTGCGTACGTACGTACGTGCCAGACTGCGAGTTCATGTGCTCGGTTAGTTCCACGGTATCTGCTGAAATTAAACCGGACAACATGTCGCTGTAGTACTATTAATACGAAGGTCGAGGGGTGGTAGCAGTAGCTCCAGAAGTACGTATATTATTTTACCATAGTTTCGGCCCAAATTGGAACGTTGGATGTTTGAATGAGCCCATACACACCGAACAGGCCGTGCATAGCAGACACGCAAATACACACGCAATACCATTCCACTCTTGGTTTTGGACTACAACACAGAGATGCCTGGTCCTGGAGCATATCGCAACCCGCCGCGTAAAGAACTTGTGCATCCAGCCATGAAACATACAGCCATCACAAGCCCTCAATTGTTTCAGTACACGAAAAAAAGGTTACTACTCCAGTCCAACGTGCTACAGCTTTACATCAAATCAGATGAAACAAAACCGGCCGAGCATCATAAAGGCAGGCAGACAGGCCACCTCCAGGCTCCGGGGCACAAGAAAGCCAACTCCCACACACATCACCTTGCCTGAAACCTCACCTCACCAGCAAGCTCCAACAAGTGGCAACACACACGCAAGCTTCAACTGAACACAGCGCACTAGTATGGCAGTTACTCCTACGCCGCTGCGGATTAAATGAAGACAAGCACAGCAAAGCAAACCCCACAAGAATCTCTGGAGACTCTGAAGTCTGAACTGAACCCTCAGCAGTCAGCCCCATGCCAACCCCACAAGAACCTCTGAAGCCTCCACCCCCCACTGGCAGGAAGAAGCCAGCAACAGAATGGGATCAGACCAACAGAGAATGGTAATTGCGCCAAAGGCTACAGATCTCCCGGGGGGGGGGGGTGCTATTTGAAACATGCAAGAGAGGACAAAGAATTTTCTGGCTTCATCCCACGAGGATTGCTGTTAATCCCAGTAAATTATGACCTGTGCTTAGAGAGATGGAGGCAGTACTAGCACCAGAGGAGAAGCTGCTGAGGATGTTTCTCTCCCTGGGATTTGGGCCACCATTTGGGCGTGGTTAGTTTATCGGGCCGTGTGGATGTGCTGACCAACCAAGTACAATTACTGACCTATTGCATAGTCGCATTCAATGGCAGCATTCCATTAAACAACAACTACAGTATAGCTGCAGTACTCTACTGGCACGTAGCCCGAGACAGCACGAAGGAATTGAAGCCACGAGGAAAAGAAATGCAAACAAGAAAATAGGGCTGGAAACGCCATCGGCTCGGCTTTTGGAAGCTGGGTGAAGCGTAGGTTCGGCTAGGTTTATGAACCGAGTTAAAATGTTGACTCAGTTCGGTTGCTGGTTTGAATCGGCTCGCGAGCGTTTCAGACTATTAGATATTAATATAGGATAAAAGTTTGAAAATACCTCACATGTAAATAGGGAACACTATAACAATAACTATTAAATTTATTTATATACATTTATGCATGAGTCATAAAACACAGTTCAAGTTTACACCAGGTAAGTCTCAAACTTGCTGCAACTTTGCAGTCTTTATCATCACGCCGCCCAGCTATATGCCTATATAGCTCTGTATTGCATCTATCATGAGGCCTAGCTATGAATAAGCAGGACAGCAAATCAATGGAGCAAAAAATATACACACATGCAAAGTCTACAACTAAACAAACTGATGCTAGAGTGCTAAACTACTGGACCAGACATACCAACAGTCCATGGCTCGGTTCGGCTCACGAGCGGCTCGCAAGCTAACTCGGCTCGGCTCGGTCCACAAAAGCGAGACAATGGTGTGGCTCGGGGCTCGACTCGTTTGGGTAACGAACCGAGCCGAGCCTGCACGAGCCCGAGCTAGCTCGTGAGCCGTGAGCTTTTTGTCCAACCCTACAAGCAAACAAACAAAATATTAACCGAGACGGGGAAGAAGAGAATCGTCGAAAACAAAGGCTTGTTCCTAGTTCCTACGCATTCCCCGGATCAGGCACGATAGCTCGACAGACGACTACTATTGCCGAATTTTCACGCCGTGCCATGGCCATGCCACCGTCTCGTCTTGCCACCCCACGCTCCATGTCTGGCCGGACCGTGAACCAGTGTACAGAACACACCAACGAGACCGAAAGAGGCGAGGGAACTCAGCAGCAGCACAACGCCACAACCACGAAGCACGGCGAAGGCAAGGCAGCGCCGCAAAATCTCGAGTTCTAGACAGCCAAGCGCTACTGCTGCTGTACCGGGCGGGAGGGTGGATCACGCTTACCTGGCCGGTGCCTCGCAATGCCGGTCGCCGGCGATCAGGGCGGAGGCGTCGTCGGTGGTGCCGTGCTCCTGTGGGGAGTGGCTTGTGCGGGCAAGAGGGAGGGCAGCGAGTGGGTGAGGAGTTCACGAACTGGGGGGTGGCGTGCGCGAGGCGACAAGGGAAGGGAGGCGGTGTTGGGGAGGAAAGACCAAAAGGGTGGTGGGTTTCCTGAGGACTCGCTGTTGCCTTTTTGCGGCTTTGGCTTCGATTTCTACTAGGGGCAACTCTACAGCGAGCGCGAGGGGGAGGGGAAGAGGGAGAGGGGGGCGGCGGCCACCTCACTGGCCACCGATGCTTGCTCGCCGCTCGGCCCCCACCCCGCCGTAGTTCGTCGTTGTTGAGTCATCCTCCCGTCGCTCGCTCTAATCTGTTGTCCCCCACCGTTCGCTGGAGACCGTGCCAACGCACGCGCGCTCGTTAAAAATTTCGCTTTTTGTTGCCTACCAGTCTTCCGCTTTTCACTGTTTGACCGTGTATGTTCATTTTTCTTTCGAGTCATATTAGAGCCCTCGCTTCTCGCTCTATGTCAGATTTTAGAATTATAAGATATAAAAAATAGTTTAAATTACTATTTTTATTTAAAATAGTAACAATTGTCTCTTAAAATACTCTTAGTATTTCTATACTCTAATTATAAATTTTTAAAAATTAGAGTTATGTCAAACTGGCTCTTAGAGTATCTCCAACAGACTAGCCAAATTTTACCTTCTATATCTTTATTTGGCTATCTACTATAAAAGATTCTATGTTTATATTTTTGTACACTCCAGCAGACTAGCTAAATCTCACTCTACATATCCTATTTACCTATATTTTATTCATAACAGCTAGTTTTTCAAACAACTATTTTTTTACAATAGCTAAGTTTTCGTAACGGTTGTTTCTTGCAATGCATGTAGACATATGGTAAAGGAATTTACAATACATGTGCTTGTAGGATAATTTTTTTTATCAAAGTGTAACCACAATTATGATCCTGTCACAGGCATAGTAACCGGAGTTAGATTTTGCCACAGACATAATAACCAGAGTTACGATCCCGTAACACGCATGGTAACTGAAATTACGATCCCACCACAAAAGCAGTCAGATTTAGGAAAATTTTCATTTAAACTTTGTAAGAGATTTTTAGTTAAAACTAGTTAAAACGAGTTCTCTTTTATTCATTCTATGAGAAAAAAATCAGTGTGATTTTAGAAGCTCTATAAAATCATTTTTTAAATTTATAAAAAATAAGAAAAAAAATAGAGTTTTGAAGAAAAAACTAGCTAGCTTCTCTCGGCTCTCTACAGGAGTCATAAAGGAATTTGGTGAGCGTGGAGGCGATAGCTAAGTTTGATCAGCCAACGGAGCCGACTCTACAGGGATGACCAGTTGTTTGGCTCTGTACTGGAGCCGTGCTTTTTTATCTTCTAACCAATTTTAGCGATGGCACGCCGAATAGCTTTTCGGTTCAAGATGCTCTTACATCGTGGGCAAGTCAAAAAGGTTAACTACTGTAATTATTCCACTACGTACGGATTCTGATTTAATCATCAACAGGGAAGTGCAACGCCACGGGTTCAAGACCGGACGGGTGGTGTTCTCGGTGGCAGCACCTACCAACCGAGTAATATGAAGTGCATGGTACTGTGTTACTATTTTCTCTACTTTTTTATTCTATGTTTTAAATTTGTGCACACCTATTAAGCAAAAGCAAAAGGATGAGTAGATGACTCTTTGTATGCCCGTACTAAGATCGTATCTCCAGCGATCGTTAACCAAGAAACAAGAGCGTGTCTTCTAACTGTAACACGCGTTTATTTTACATGCGATACTATTGAGGAAGTGGAGGCAGGTCTCTTCTCGAATTCCAGTCAACAAGAGCAAAATTGAACATGTAAGCATTGAAGAGAAACGGACATAGTTACTTGTCCCAAACTAAACGCACGGCTGTTGAATTCCAGTCAAATAAACGAGGACAAATTGAACAGGTAAGTATATATATAAGAAACTAAATTAAAATATATCTTGATTTATTTATAATGACTGATTAATAAAATTGTAGATTTGATTTGTTGATTTATGAGGTTGCAAAAGTATGTATATGCACTACTATTTTGATTATGATTGATCAAAGTTACAAAGAAAAATAAGTTAACATGTTTATCTCTAAGTCTAGAAAAAAATATACATACTGGATGATTTGATGCTCTGAAAGTTAAACATGTCAGATGATCTGGCATTTTAATGGACTACACACCAAAGTATTTCAAAACAGAAATAAAACTTGAAGGACACGTTGGATGGTTTGATGTTAGGCGAAGTAAACACCGGAATATTTTTGCAAAGATGTTGCAAATTGGTTTTAACAAACTTAAACACACGGATGATTCAATGATAAATATAAATATATGTTACACTGTTACTTGCAAAGAGGATTCTGCTGAGTTACCGGGGACATGAATGAACTGAAGACGAGCGCCATGCGCGGCACGGGGGAGGAGGGCCGGGCGAGCACGCGAAAGGACCGAACGGTCCATGATCCGTCGGACGGACAGATGGACGGGATCGTATACCGGCGCTGTGCTGTGCTGCACGGTTAGTGTCCAGGTCGGGTCAGCTCAGAGGTGTGTGGTCAAATACAAAGATTTTCGTATTATTAGATTTATTGTAAAATATATTTTATTAGTATAAGTATATTTTTGAATATTTAAATATTTTTAAAAAATACATAGTTAACATTACTATAATAAATTATTGGTGATAAGTAATCATAGTAGCAGCACGGACTCGATCCATCTCATGATGTCACGGATCACGGCTTGGGGAACCTTTTGATCTCTTTGACTGAGACTGGATTTTTTTTAACACAACTGGACTTACTTGATCGTCAGTCGTCCTCTTTCTTTCTTGCGCATGATGAATTGATGATAAAAAATTGCTACGGACGGAGCATCAAGCTTTACAAATTTGTTTGAGATCTGAAATCCGGGATCCAACGATTTTTCAAATTTTGTGAATATTGAAAAATTCAGTCAAAATTCGGCAAGAAATTCGATAAAATTCACTTGATCAAATTTATAAATTGGAGACAAAATTCATGCAAATTGACCATTTGGTACCCGACTGAACTCTACCAAAATCCAACCGTATTTCCCCCATTTTATTTATGATAAAAAAACTGCTCGAATTCGATCGAAAATTGTTCGGTTTTATCGAATTTTAGTAAAATTCAAGAAAAATCTTAAAATAGTTCAATCTTATAAAATCGATAATTAATTCATCTGAGATTCAAATCTAGTGAAATAAGTTTTGTTGGTTTATTGTAACATAATCTACATGATAAAAATATTTATACTCATGAAAAAGTTGTATATTTTATATGAGAAAATATACTTGCTAAACCTAATTAAATGCACAGTTAATTGTTTGCTAGTCCAAAATCATGAAACTAATTTTTTTAGTCTTCTTACATTATCTTATGTCTTTGAAAAATTCATTAACTCATAAAATAGTTATTGTAACATGCAAGATTTAGTAAATATGTTGCAACTAGATTAATTCATAACTAACTCATCACACCTTCAAAATTAGTGAAACCACTTTATTAGTCATTACTATGCTTTATATAGAAAAAGTAATGGTATACATGAAAATTTAATTATAGTGTTGCTTTTAACATGTTCACTTTATGCTTGTGAACTTTGTAAAAATCATGAATTAATTTCTTCATAGAGTGTACCTCAAGAGTAACAGTGGTATATCTAAGTAGTGGGACCTTTCTTTTTAGGCCCACCTGTCATTGGTATATGCATGGAGCTTTTTTGTTCTGATTTTTTTAAATTTTGTTTCTACGAGGCTACAACACTCTAATTCCTGTGTTTCTATTTCTGCGTTTCAATCCTATTTCTATGTTTTTTCTCTGTTTTACCACTACCTCCATGTGTCATTCCTGTATTTTCTTCTGTTCCTTTATTTTCTATTCCTCTGTTCCAAACACGTTTGGGGGCAGGAATTCTACGGAAACCTCGCAAGAAACTATTGACTTTCCGTCCTTGAAATATACTCCATTCGAAACTTGTCACGTTTGAAATCAGAATCAGCTGGATAATAATGTTTCTCCTGTCCAGCCACATTGTTGTGGGTTCTCGATCGACCGTAACTTGAATGTCTTGCTAGTTGCTACCGCTGCTAACCATTACATTAACTAGGGCGGCGTGGAGGTGGAGGAGGAGATGGAGATGAAACGCAGAGGACGAGGAATACGGGGGAGTGATGGCACGAGGTGGCGCCTCCCCTGCCGAGCCCTGTCTACTACAACTTTGCGTGCTCCTCTCCACTTCACGCTTAGGTGCAGTGCTTGACCCATCCATCTCGCCACGACACGCGGTAGGCAGGGTGCATTGGATTTGGCCGTGTCCGCTTGGCGCAGCGGCAGAGCATGGCCATTGCCCGCCCATGAACGCAACGCGTGCAGGATCGAACTGGGTTCACGATCCCACGGACGGACGCACGCAAACGGAAAGCACGGCACGTCTCACGGGTTGGCCCTTGCATTTCCCGTCGGCGTGGTAGTGTTACATGTCCAGGACTGTGGCCCGTGCTCGACTCAAACCGGACGGACAGACAGAGCCATGCTGTGCCTGTGCCGCGGCGAGTCTGCTGCCTCCGGCTGCGGCGGCATGGAGATGGAGTCGGGAGCGGCCTGCTGTGTGCAGTACTGCAGTGTGTGCTGTGGATCGGATCGGAGTGGTTGGGCGTGTGCCGTTTCGTACTGGCCGGGAAGGGTCAGCCCGTCAGGGATGCCGATGCGATGTATGGCGGAGGGATTAGAGTTTTCTACTACTTTATGGCGAAAAAGCTACTGCCCCACACTAGACTCCAGGGTACGGTCAGCCTGCACTGCAGGTCTGCAGCTGGGCAGGCTCTCCTCGCGCAGAGAGAGATTATCTTCTCCTCTCTGGCTTGTGGCATGTTGCATCGCGTGGGGCCCGTCTGTAACCGCGATCACGGGAAAGGAACGCAGGGCAAGCGGCGGTGCCATGCCATGTTGACCAGATCGAGTCGAATCTGGCCCGTGCTGCTTGTTCTACCACGTCCGCTCGTGTCCAGTGCAGCGTCCAGGCCTGAGACCACGACTGTGCCTACTGCGTACGTGCCAGACTGCGAGTTCATGCTCGATCGGTTAGGGCATCTTCAACATTTAGATATAGTTCTAGCTCTTATATTAAAGATTATATTTTTTAAAATTTATATAAATTTCATTGTTCACAATTCTTCACTTGTAATAGCAATCTCTTCTTTGTGAGATATAAAAAATTGTGAACGACATGACACGTATAATTTTTTAAAATGTGACCTCTCATCTCAAAGCTAATGTTGTCTTTAACCGTTGAAGATGCCTTCAGTTCCACAGTATCCGCTGTAGCTAAATCGGAAAACATGTCGTTGAGTCTGGTTATTTAATTTGTTGATAGGGTACAAGAGACGTACGCTACCCACACACACTGTGGGTTCATACACACCGTAGGATAGATTTAGAAGACTAGAGACCTCTGGTGCGCATTTAACACCGTACCAGCCTTAAGCCTCGAACACGGGCACGCTCGGTCGCACACCAGCCACTTTGCCACCTAGCTAACGTTGGGTCTCTCTGATTATTTAATTATGACGGCATATTGCCCTTTGGGCCAACAGTACGAAACAAGCGTGTACCACACCACATCCGCTCAATCTTAGCCCACGGACGACACAAGTTTCAACCACCGAGCCGGTCCTGAGCCGCATCGGCCCGTCCTCCTCCGGGCTGCGACGAAACGCCCAGTTTGCAGGTCAAAAAGCCTCGCATCACAGCCCACGAGGATCCGGCGGCCCCAACAACTCACGCAGCCCCGTCTACGCCACCACATGGAATAATGTCTTCTTGGCTGGAGTTGACAGAGTTCGAGCAAGGCGGAACAAAACTGACCTCTCCTCACGAGAGGAATGTGTGTCATGGTCGTCATGGATTAGCATGTACGGTGTGTTATTTATTGGCTATATCCCTACTACTAGAATTTTGCGTTATATGGTCTATAATTTTTTAGCGTCGTGTCTCTCATTAGTTTTTTTAGATAATGGAATTCGTGTGTGTCTCCTGATCTCTAAGCCCGCGCGCGGCGCTCGCATCAACGCCTGACCTGACCGCTCGTAGGGCGGCCTCGACAGCGTGTCTAGACTCTAGAGCAACTCTGTAGCGAAGCCATCGCTTCAAATGCCACCTAGCTCAAACGGTCTGCATGTCGTCTTCCCCGATTGTATCCTTGCGGTTTCTTCGTCTTCTCCATGCTCAATCCATGGTGCTCGAGTTTGCAAGCGCTCGACCCTCTGCCTTGACTGCGAACCACGAAAATAGCGGTCTTCCCCGACTCCTGGTATGTCAAGATCGAGCAACGAGCCAATGACAAAGGTTGCACTTGCACAGGTGGACTCAAGCGTCGTCGTTGGATGCATTGAAGAGCTATAGCGTTGCACTGGCATGCGATGGACAACATTCTATTCCAAACCTCGGGTGCTTCCATCCTGACAGCGCTCAATGTTGGCGGCGGACCTCACGAATTGGGTGGTTGTGTTTCGCGCGTAGTTGCCCAGCGCGAACGACGTAATGGACAGCCCCAAACAGAGTCTCCGTACGTTTGGCATTCGGCGCCTGGTCGTGGAAGAACTCCATCTGCCCGATGAACGTGCCACACCCCGGACGCGCCCACCACCAGGTGCTGCGGCCCATGCCAGAATATCGGCAGCGGCAAGTACATGCTGTGCTGCGCCCGTGCTGGTGTCGCCAAAATACTGGCCGTCCCTGCCCCGAGCATGGCGACGGTGGGGACGACGAGCCCCACCGCCCATTCGCGACAGCTGCGCGATCCCGCGCTCGTGGCCCGTGACGCGACGCGCGAGCGGGACGACGGCGCGGTTGTAGAGCGGCACCCAGAGCATGATGCTGAGGGTGTCGACGGAGACGTAGGGCACGGCGGCTGGGACGACCCTGAAGCTGCTGACGCGGGGTTAAAGTACTGGTTTAACTAATTGATCCATTTGATTTTTCCATGTTAAAGTGACCATCATTTTCCACGGGACAACACAAGTTGCAAATTGGTATAAAAAAAAGTTCATAATAGATATTTTTGCATTGTTATTTTATTTTCCTTGAACTCCTTAACATATATTATATATATCATACCATGTGTTATACGGCGATGCAATACCTATATTGACCAGAACTATTTCACTAGATAAACAATACACATATTTAAAGATTACTGACTCTTTTTAACGATAAATATGCCAGTTATTGTTTATAGCTAAAGTACGTTGTGCTTCGCTATAACTGTTGCTACCTAACAGAAAATATGCTGCTGACCACTATTCTTACAATATATTCAAATACATGTACCTTTACTTCAATATGATCTAGATATATGTTATGTGTGTACTGAAGTTTACAGTTCAGAATTTGTGATTAATTTAGTAGTTGATAGATGTTATGTGTGTATGGATATCAAGAACAAGACCTAGAGTCATCTGATCCAAAAACATAATCAGGTTATAAATTTCTTCTCGCTACGTTGTTTCATTCCCTATTTCTAATCCTGTAAAACAAATGAATCATCTTATGCACTTAAACTCAATATACTTTATAGTAAAAGACCTGGTGCAAGGAAACAACTATTTAAAGACCAAACTTTTCCCAAATGAACTTTTGATGCAGTAAGATCTTTACCAATGAATATACACATGCATTTTTTTTTCAGATTCCTCCAAATACAAAAAAAAGAAAAGAACAAATGCTAACTATTGCCCTCTTGCATCTTTTTTAAGATCTCAAGTATTGCCGTCAATTACCAGCGCCAGTTGTTTATCTAAGTCTTAGTTTTCATGTACTCCAAGCTCACAAATATATAAAAATAGTATTTTGCTAAACAAATTGTACTACCAAAAACCAACTACTATGTAGCATACTACTATATACAGTTACTATGTATTTCGCCTTCTAAACTATAGAATTCAATTCCAAAAGTACTGTTAAGTAGACTACTAACACATCTATCAAATTATACCCTCACATATTATCTTATTAATATCTCTATACCATCTTTACAACTCTTATCTAATAAATATTTCATATCTATTTGTTACTGTGATACCTCCGACACATATATTCGAGACAGGGTAACATTACTATTGTAGCCCCCCGCCTTCGCAGGCCCGCGTCGTGGCGCGAATCATCACATCTAGTCGATCATAAAAGGCTCCCTCCTCGATCGAAAAACAGAAAGCCTAGTCAATATTATTAGCCACCGGAATCGCTCAGCTGTTTGGGGACGTCGGCGGCGGAAGGAGGAGGAGGAAGAGAGCCTCTCAGCACAGATCAGGTTGGTGTTTCGTCCTCCTCATCGCTCCTGTTTTGGCGCGTGATTCGTGTTGCGTCCATACTTTATTTACTTCCCTTCTTATTTGCTTCATGGATTAGGGTTTGGAGGCCGACGGCCGCGCTTTCGGAACTCATGGCGGACGACGACTACGACGTGCTGCCCATGTACATCGAGGAGGACGAGGAGGAGGCGGCGGCGGAGAAGCAGAAGCGCCGGCAGCAGAGCCTGAAGCCGCCGCCGCCGCCGCGGCCGCTCATCACGCCGGAGGAGATGGCGAGGAGGAAGGTCAATCAGGCTATGCGCAGGAAGCTTCACGAGTACGACCCCAAGTGGGGATCCGGCTGCTACACCCGAGTTTATTTCTTGGACTTCACCAAGTTCGACATCGATGCAGAGAGTATATCCCCTAACTAAACTCCCGACCTCCACGCATATGCTATGTGGGCATGTGGCGATCCGGGGAGGCGGGGATCCGATTGCATACTATCTGTATCTGGGGTAATTTCTGGGTAAACTGTGCAATCTGGGTGAGGAGCAGAGGGCGGGGCGGGGACGGGAGAAGAACAGAATGTGCTCTGGTGGGGAATTCCAACGAGCTGTTCCTGGTAAGGCCTAATTGGCAATTAAGCTTGTTGCCTCATAGGCGGGGTAGGCAGCCCATGTTTGAAACATTGTCTTCTTAGGATTGATAGTTTTGTGCGTAAGCTCCGCGAAGCCTTGTTTACCAGGTGATGAGCCTGCCCATTGATATCTATAAGGATATTGGAAAACTACCCGTGGGCAAAGGAAACTCAAAAGTATTATGTGACTCCATCCATTAAATAAAAAGTACTGCTTCACCTGTTGCATATCTGCATTGGAAGAAATTACAGTAGCTGCTCCACTTTGTTGTTAACTACAAAACAGTACTAACTGGTAAAAAGGAAATCCTTGCCGATGTCCAGGTTTCTTCTTTTTCACATCTATTTCCTATAACTTGCCCATTTGAACCTACCGGTGAAATGCTTGCTGACTTGCACGTCATCTGGAACCTTATTCCTGTCACCTTTGCCTTTCCTTACAGTTATTGTCATCGTTCTTCTGCATTCTTCTGTGACTAATTTTGCAAAGCTCTATATCACTAACCCTAGTGTGAATCTGTACTTGGAGGCTCTGAAGTAACATGATGTCCCTTCTGTTACCCTACTATTCTTTCCTAGCTACAAACTAACATCGTTTTCCTTTTTTTCCAGCACAACATGGTCCGATGCGCTTTACAGATTCACTTATCAAAGAAAACCACAAGTTGGTCCACTCGTTAAATGTACTCGGTCTGAAGATAATGTCCTCTGATGTTGGCTACCCTATCAATGTGTATGGGACTGTGATAATTAGAGACCGTCTGGATATGAAATGCAACTACATCTTCCGGCGCAACAGGGACAATTGCCAACTCATCAAGTCTCAGGTATGTGAAAGGATATATGGCTTAAAATGTCACATCCGCCTCCCATTCTTGCATATGCAAATAATTTCTTCATCAGTCTTGCATATTGGAATCCTGCTGTTAAAAGGCACTATAACGTTCTATCATGTAGATTCTTATATATGCAATGCTGCCATTGTGATATGCATGACTTGTATCTTGTCCCTTGTGACGTGTCTATTACTGACTACATTTGCATGGATGTCAACATTACTGATGCCACTAAGCATTATTTATTTATCATCACTACATGCTTGAAGTTTAACAAAGCGTATCCGGCTCATTCCCACAGTATGTGATGCTATATGTTATTTCCGCTTATGAGACCTATGTTCTTCCAGGAAAGTCATGTGCAGCAGCTTTCTGTAGTACTAAGGAATATATTGCTGACATCCTCTGTAAACTTACTTGTAGGGTGATTCTCTGATGCTGACTGGCCCAAGTAGAGGAGTTGTTTTTCGTGGTGATGCCTATTTCGAGATAAATCTGAAGATTAAGGAAGACAGAGAGAGCGACGACAGGCAGTTCAACAAAGCAATGATTGATGTGCTTGGTAGCAAAATTAACTATGTGGTTGGAAGGGAAACTATTGATAGCTGGCTGAGCTCCGTGGATCTGATATTTGCATATGTTAAGACAGCATTGGAGGGCACGGTTGAGATAAAGATTTTGTCGGGGCCTGAATCTTTTTGTGGAAAAATAACTGCTTGCACAACCGATGTTCCAAGTCAGATGCTGTTGTATGACAGTGATGTTGACGGTGCTGTTACTGTTGGTGATGACAGGGTTATCAAACTATTGCGCCGTGTGGTCTCTGTCTCGGCGGATCAGATGTTGTTGCTCGATTTCTCGGCCGGTAGTGGTGATGGGAATGCCAACATCTCCCATCGCAGATGCATGTTCACTCCACTGATGAAAGGTGCAGACAGGGATGAGATTACGTGTGGTCTTTACAAGCTGCGAGTCAAAGTCGTTTGGTCAACACTGCTAATGAGATGAGGATGATGCTACAGTTCACGTTTCAAACTACCTGTTATGTCAGCCAGGGCCGTCTCTAGGAATTTGAGGTCCTAATGTGAAATGCAAAGTAGGTCTTTAATATTGGAAAATTTATATAACCAAAGCATATTTTCACTTAATTATATAACTCCAAGACATGTTATTTGTTACAATACTTAAGAATATATCAAATATTAATGCTAAACAATAAAGATAGTATTCAAGCAATAAATTGACTTCATGTTCTACTGAAAAGCATCATCCTTTTAGTATTTTTTTAAATAAAATCTTCAATTATATCTTCATACTTAATCTTCTCCAAGATATCATTTTTAAGTGTTATTATTGTCAATCTATTGAGTCTTTCTTTGTTATAGTAGAACGTAAGTAGGATTTCAACAATTTGAGTTTAGAAAAACTCCTTTCTGCAGATGCAACAGTTTAGAAAAGCTCCTTTCTTCTTACATTTTTTATAACCAGAATCATACTTCCTATTTGTAAAAGACATGATGAGGATTGAGGAAATAAATATCTTCCTGTTTTATAAATCAAACAACACTAATGATTTAAACAGTACATGATTTCTAGACTTAGCAAGATAAAAAAAAGATCAAAAGAAAAGAAGATCTAACCTGTGTGGAACGTGCCGCCCAGCACTAGTTTGTTCGCCGGCGCACCGAGGTGGACAGTGATCGCTGTCGTTCTCGTCTGTGAATCCAAGAGAATTTTTTAAACATGCGTTGATGCATACCAATTGCACAGCCATGGTCGAATTTATTTAAACATGCAAAGATGCATACCAATTCTGTGAATCCAAAAGACATCTCGATTGTGCCTGTGAATCAAGGGATCTGGGCATCTAGCGATCTGCGTCGTGTACTCGGCTACTCGGGTACTCGCGTCGGCGTACTCGCGTTACGTACTCGCGTCGGTGACTCGGTGTCGGCACTCGGCAGACGGCAGGTGCGGCTACGGCATTGCGGCGACAGGGCACTAGGGCCTCGTCGGCTTGACCTGGGAGACGGACGAATACGAACAGTCGAATTGGCGAGCAAAACACTATGGAAATTAATACGGTTACACGAAGTCACGAATAACTGAACATGCCACAGGCCGGAAGAGGATAGGTTTTTCTTTTTTCTCGTCTGTGTGACAGCCCAATTATTGGTAATACGTCAGCCGAAAGCGGATACGCCAACCGGAAGCGGATGCGCCAGCCGAATAGGATTTAGGGGCCCAATTATTTGGGGCCCTGTGCGACAGACCACCTCACCCTTGCTACTCAACGGGCCTGATGTCAGCACGTGCGCATGGCCTTGATTATATATGATCCTTAGGTTATATTGATACTTCTAAGTTTATGTAAAGTTCGGATGTGACTACTTGTTTAAGCATGTCTATGTCCTACGTTGGTACTTAAGTTATATTGTTTCACTGTTTGTTTCCTTTGGTTCCTTAGTCTGTGCTGACACCATTTGATTCAATTACCAAACGAATGAAACGTAAGAACATCCTCGTCTGGATGCTCTTACGAGTTAGAGGCTCAACATTGATATGTCATCCTGTTCACGTATCTACTACCTATTTGGTCGTTATTTTGCTTTTCTTGATATTGTAGGTGCATCAACAAGATAGATTTCAGTATAGTCAACCACTCAATCTGAAAACACACGACACAAGTTTCTTCACTATATAGCCATGCCGCGTGATGCCAACCATGATTTTGGCTGACAAATATTGACGCCACGAAGGTACGGGCTTCGGCGCTGGCGGGTGCGCCAGACGGTCCTCCGCCTACACGAAGCACGATGCCAGCTGCTGGAACGTCGCGGCGTGCATGGGAGCGCCGCCCTGCAGCTCCCGCGCCACGGCGTCAGCGCACGCGACCAGCAGCTGCACCAGACGCATGCCACACCATCGCCCACGCATCTCAGCCCCGTCCATACATTCCGAAAACGCCACTGGGGACTCCATGGACGTCCCTGAACCGCTGCTTACAGACGCACGACGGCTAGGCGGCGGCGGCACAAGTCTGCAGCCACAAGTCTTCTTGTTCATGTACGACAGCGCGGTGAGCAGTTAGGCGCCGAAGTTGCCGATGCAGAGCATGGCAACCAGGAGGACAAGCTCGCAGTCAGAGCATGACGCTGAGGGTGTCGAGGACGGAGAGCACGGCGGCCGAGACACAGAAGCTGCCGACGCGGGGGTCCAAGCATGTGTCGCGCATGGAGATGAAGGTGGTGGTCATCCGCGTGCGTGCCGCCGCGACGGTGGTGGTCATCACGTATTCACTTATTTGGTCGTTCTTTTGCTTTATTGATATCCAAGCTCATCACCAAGGTAGATTTCATAAGCTTGTCAATCATTCAATATCTGCACCAAATTTCTTCAGCCCTCGTAAAGTTATCAACAGGCACTGTTTTTTCCCCTTAATACAGGCACCGTTTTGACGCCTTCTTAGATCCATAGCCCTACTTCATCTTTGATTGCGCTTGTCGGTGTATTCGGGACCAGGGGTCCCTAAGTCCCGGGAGAAGGTGCTCGGGGCCGCCGCCACTGGTTCCCGAGCACCCCAGTTCCCCGATGATCCGCAGAGCCCAAATACCGGGAGGGAAGTGCTCGGAAAGGTTTCTCACTTACCCCCGAGTACTGTAGTCCCCCGATGATCCAAAACAGGTTCGCGCAAGATCGTCCGACGACTCGAAGAGTCCCATCGTCGGGGTGTCAGCCAGTCAAAGGCCCAATACCGCATTTAATAGGCACGCGCGGCCTGACATCCTGACATCCTGACATTCTCAGCTGCCCACGCCCCAGTGTCAGACCCTGCCATGCACTGGCAGGGGGGCGTGGGTCCATTAAATGCACGGGTCCCGTCCCGTTTCATCCGGGTGCCTCGGGATAACGTTGCCAGAATCGAAGCGCTCCGCCTGCCACCCTACCCTGGCAGAAGAACAAGACAGGGTGGGCGCACCGGGCACCTCTGAGGCTGCCCGGTAGGCCCCCTTAATGGCGCCGGTGGGCATCCACAGTTGCGGGTGGTCGGATGCGCGCCGCATTTTTCCACCGCCCCTGTCACTTCGCCAAGACGGAATGATGACGCCTTTCTCCGTGGCGCCTTGGCACTCGCGCCCCCTCTTTCCCATTCTGGATAAGTCGAGGTCGGCGCGCTTATAAAAGGAAAGGATGGAGAACTCAAGAGAAGAAGGAAGCTCTCTGGAGACACAGACCGAAGAACAAGGCAAAAAAAAAGCCCGACAACGCCCACGCTCGAACCAGCTCAAGCCGAGCTAGAACACGAGAGCCTTAAGCTCTCTGTAAATGGCTCTCCCCTGTAACCAGATACATCCTTGAAGAATTCCCTTCAAGGATAAATATAACACTCACACAGGAGTAGGGTGTTACGCCTCCGTGCGGCCCGAACCTGTCTAAACCCCGGTGCACCCCTCTTTCTCGCACTAGGGCGATCATCTCCCACCAGCCACTGCATTTGTTTCCGTTCCCGCTTATTTCCCAAACAAGCTTATCCAGGATCATCCCCCCGGCCGAATCTCTAAAAAGGGGTCTCTCGGGATCCCTGCGACAGGAGTTCATTGTCACGTCCCGAAATCCATAATTGTGTGTTTTAATCCTAAAACATGCAATTTCAGCTTCATGTTCCAGTTTGGGTCACTGGAGCACTTCACTTTGAGTCAATGAGGTGGGAGAAGGAAAAACTAAGAGAAATAAAGGAGCTGGAAGCAAGTCTGAACTTTCCTCTAGGTAAATGGGGCCCACTTGGGTGGAAAATATCTCTCTATAAGTGGGCAACAGCTCTCTCTCCCCTCAAACCTGCCCATACGTACTCCTCACCCACTCCACCACATAAGGCTTTTTGAGGAAGCAAGTTGGAGTTGGCTGTCTCTCTCACTCTCTCTCTTAGGCTTCCTTTTTCCCCTTTTGGATCCCTACCTCTGGGAGCAAGATCAAGGTACGTATGTGGTACTCATGTGACCACCAGCTCAAGGACTACTCGTCCATCCAATTCATTTTCAGTTTCCCCGAAGGAATTCGAGCTGGTTCTGAACTTGTTTGGTGTTCTTTGGGAGAAGCAAGGAAGCAGCAGTTTTTCCTCTCTTCTCCAAGCCATTTTCCGTCGTTTCCTCCTTCAACTGGCGGTCACCAACCTCAGCAAAGGACCTTAGGTGAGTCTGCTAGGCTCCCATGGCAAGTATGCTCATTTTTGGTTGGATAGATCTTGAATCTGGAACTAGGGTTGCAAAGTTCTTAAAGTTCTGCAGTCTGGGAACAAATGAGGATTTATGTGGATTTGAGTTAGGAATCATGTTGCTAGGCGGTTAAGCAAAGTCTAGACCCTGTACACCCTTCTAGGCATTTTTACTTTTGTTTTAGAGAGACTCCCAGGTTAGTTTAGCTCAGTCTTTCCCTTCGTAATGGCTGCTGTTCTGGAGCTGCGCGAGGCTGATTTTACTGTAGCGCCGAGTACTGTTCACCGAGCCCCCGGGTACTGTTCACCCGACGACCCCCGGGTACTGTTCACCCGAGCACGAGCTCAGTCACCGCGAGCACTCCCGAGCACCCCGGGTACTGTTCACCCGACGACCCCCGGGTACTGTTCACCCGAGCACGAGCTCAGTCACCGCGAGCACTCCCGAGCACCCCGGGTACTGTTCACCCGACGACCCCCGGGTACTGTTCACCCGACGACCCCCGGGTACTGTTCACCCGAGCACGAGCTCAGTCACCGCGAGCACTCCCGAGCACCCCGGGTACTGTTCACCCGACGACCCCCGGGTACTGTTCACCCGAGCACGAGCTCAGTCACCGCGAGCACTCCCGAGCACCCCGGGTACTGTTCACCCGACGACCCCCGGGTACTGTTCATCCGAGCACGAGCGCGGTCACCCCGAGCACTCCCGACGACCCCCCGGGTACTATTCACCCGACGACCCCTGATACTGTTCAACCGAGCACCCCTGGTACTGTTCACCGAGCACGAGTACAGTTCACCCGAGCACTCCCGAGCACCCCGGGTACTGTTCACCCGACGACCCGAGCACCCCTGTACTGTTCACCCCGAGCACCCGAGCACGGTCGATCCCGAGCACCCCCGGGTACTGTTCACCCCGGGTACCCGTGAGTACTGTTCATCCCGGGCACCCCGAGCACGGTTTATCAGGCTTTCCTGATAGCTGATAGCTTGTAAAATTCGTAGTTAATTCGTAGGAACTCCAAACTTTTTGAGACCACTTGGAAAATTCTGGTTTGGACAGTACGATCTTGGAATAATGTTGTCATGTATTGTGGAGCATATTTTTCTTACATGATCGCATTTCATACATGCTCATTACATTGCACGCGTTGCTCTCTGTAGTGAACGTCGATCCGTCGATCCCGGAGGCCGTGGGCGATCGTGAGGCGTCCCACCTTTCTGATTCAGGGCAGCAAGGCAAGCATCGTTCATATTGCACCGTGTCTACTTGAAATTTTAATATGTTATCTACGCTTATGTATACATTGCATGTGTCGGGTACTGAGTTGGGTAGAACCTATGCCGATGCATTATCCCATTTCGGTCACGTGTCATGTGTTGTTCCTAGGAGCCTAGTGGTGTCATCGAGGTCTAATTTTAATTCGCTATGCTTAGTGGTACTTAGGCTTTCCGGTAGAAGTCGACGGCGGCGTCCACCGTTGTCGCGAGCCTAGGACTTATTATTTGTTCGCACTTATGGTTGGGTTGATGATGAGTCGGTTTGGTGAGTGGTGAGTTGAGACGAGGTGTGGGCGGTGTTAGGGGTGTCATCTGCTCACGAGGAGTCCTCAGGCAGTTCGGGGAGGGAACCCGGACACCGTAGACCGCTTGCACCGGTTAAGCACCGATCATCGGTGTAGTCGGCTTTAGCACATACCTTACTCACCACATGCTGATATAATGGTAGGCGAGCCGATTACTTTCGCAGACGTGGTCATGTGGGCCTCGTCATAGACGGTGTGAGTCCGGTTTGAGTCCGGGCTTTTAGCGGTATTAGTTTGCTCGGGGAGTAGTTCTAATACCGCCTCGCCGAGCTATGGTTGATCCACATGGTTGGGCCTGGTTGGGAAAGGTTGTCACGGGTACCCCCTTGTGCGCATCTTAGCGGGTGGCACAAGCCGTATGGTCCCTGTGTCGTGTGGGTCCAGGAGTATCCCCCTGCAGGGTGTATAATCAGTTCGAGCTGCCGCGCTCTCGGTCATGAGCATCGCTATCGCTTATCTCCACCGAGCGACCATATTTTGGTCGTAGAGTTTCGATGTGGGTTGTGGCATGGTTGGATTGGGGTGGTTTGGTCGGTATGTGGTTGGTGGTTTGGTGGGAATGGTATGCTTTTATACACTTGTTGTTATATATCTGTTTTGATCAGTTGGTTGGCAGGGTTTGAGTCGGTGGTTGGTTAAGTCAGTTGCTTACACCTAGAGTCTAGGTTGCTTACCGCTTAATGAACTTAAACATGTCTTAATCCTTGCTACAGCTTTAAAATGCATGATCCTTGGAGTCGAGAATATATATACTCATACTGTGTAAGACTTGCTAGTACCTTCGTACTAAGGGTGCTGCCCTTAAGTTGCTTTCAGGATCGCAGGTCGGCGAAGAAGAGGCAGTGTTCGGCTACTTTGTGCCTGCCGATCAGGGTGGCGGGCAGGAGTAGCACCTTCTACTCCGAACTCTGGCGCTTTTGGTATGGAGCCTAAGGGCATACGGCTCCATACTCTTTTGTTGTATAGGTTTTTCTTCCGCTGCATAGTAGTAGTTGTTGTTCCTCTTTTGTTGTAAATTGTGGAAGCAGTTGCTTGTTTAACAATGGTAATCCAGTTTAATTATTTGCTCTCTATTAAACTGTGTTGTGATATTTGAGTTGGAAGGCATGTGTTCCGATCCTGGGCACAAAGCACGTGCCGGGACTACCGGAATGGTATTCTGGTTAATCGTCGAGGTTGTGATTATGAATAATGATCCTCCTGATGATTAATTAGAATACTATTTGGACGGTTCCTCACAATGACGAGTTGCAGCGGCTTGAATATGAATATGAAAATTCGGACGATGATGACGTTGATGTATACGTGACCAAATGTGCTTGGTCTTCTAAGTTTAAATCTTTCGTTTGCTCTGCTCTTAAGCTGATGCCTCATAGGAATCCGCAAGAGGGAATTAATTTACTTTTGATGTAGGAAAGTGCGATAGAATTTTTGATTCTTGCTACAAGAAAAGCATATTAAGATATCCCACAGTCATGTAATTCATCTATTAGATAATTTAAAGAGGTGAATTTATTGCAAATAGTATAATTCTTATTCTCATATTACTGACGATTGCAATATTTTTTGTTGACAAATTCAATCGGACATTAATGAAGGACGATTGAAATTTGTGGAGATGCAAATAGACAAGTAACCGTTCCCGGTTAATGTGGTTGATCTCAAAGATAAGAGCATTCTAATTTGGCCAACCCAAGCCGAATCAACTAAAGGGAAGAATATAACCGTTGGTGAAGAAAAGCTTAAACCTTTGGGAGAGAACAAATTTGTTAAGAGAAGTGTTATTTGATATGTCTCCCAAAGGCAAAAAATCAATCAAGATTGTGGAGAACACTTCAATTGCCAGGGGGCATGTCAACGCTAAGCCAAGAATAATCAAACCAAAAAGCCCGGATGTTGGCAAGTGGAAGGTTAATGAAGCAAAGGGACATGACAAGGTTGAGAAACTCGAACCTACTTTTAAGAAACTCTTCTCCAAATATGAGAAAGACAAAGCCACCCAAACATATATGAGCCGACAAAGTGGAATTAAGCGATCAAGATCACCTAAGGTAAGGAGTGATCATCATCAACCGGAGGAAGGCCATGCTATCGACGTCTACCCACCACTCGATCTGTCACCGCTGTTGCCATGGATGCTCCCTCTTATGCCCTTTCCTACTTGCCCAATGTAAGGCTATAATGGTATGTGGATGTTGTCTCCTCCTATGCAATTTACTACTTTTCATCCAATATGGATAGCACCATGGAGGCCGATATTTGATAGAATATCACGTCTTGTTCATGATCGATTGGGGCATATAAATCGGTTTAGTGATGTTCGACATGCTAAGGTCATGAAGAAAATATACCGGGTTAAGGGGAGTAGTGTTTCGCTCAAAATTCAGATTCTAATGTTGATAAGACAAGGACCACTACCGTTGATATTATTGAGATTGGTTCAATGAAAATGGTCACCGAAGAACTTGACAAAGGACCGATTATCTTTGGTGATAATTCGATCAAGTCTACTGAATCAAGGACCTACTGTTGTCCAAGTTGCTTCAAAGACCAATGATCATGAAGCAAGTAATAACAAGCCACTTTTCTAAGTACCTACAGCTAAGGTGGTGTCCCTCAGGTTTATCTCACACAAAAAAGATAAGATTGCAACGACTGCGCAAGCAAGAATTGATGGAGCAACAAGCTGAAAAATTACAGGATACTACTTTCAATGAGATTAGACCAATGTAGCCCGTGAAGCAAATGTGGAGACCAAATCTAGATGCCATGGTAGCCCCTACAATAGCCCTTTCGCCAACAACAACACTAGTGCCTATGCAAGATAAAAAAGAAGATGAAGAATTGCTTGATTACGGTGTTTCATCGGTGCACGCTAATGATGCTTCACCGACCGAAGGTATGGATATCAATACGATTTTATATTACCTTCAGAATTTCGTGCTATTGATGAAGGTAAAGTGACTCAATTGGATTTGGCCAAAAGAAGCTATCTTTGAATTGCCCAAGGAGACGAATCGGCACTTGAAGCCATTATATGTAAAAGATCATATTAATGGGAAGCCGATTTCAAAAATGCTTGTTGATGGTGGGGCTATGGTTAATTTAATGTCATATTCAATTTTTAAGAAGCTTGGTAGAGATGATGATGAATTAATGAAGACCAACTTGGTGCTCTATGGAGCTTACTATTGCAAGCAAGACATTATCCACTGTCTTTTTTGTCATCGAGGTGCAAGGTAACTACAATGTTATTCTTGGACGTGATTGAATTCATACGAATAATTGTGTTCCATCTACTTTGCACCAGCTTTTAATTCAATGGGTGAATGATGATGTGGAAATAATACATGCGGATACATTGGCCTATGCTACTTTGGCCGATCTTCGACTGATTGGAGATACAGCAATGCTAAGTACTTATCGGGGCTTGATCTTTCATGTTATGATTTTTTTAGTGTCTCCAAGAATGGATTCGTACACGTGGTTGTAAAGCTGACTTGTGATAATAAGTTTAATGATATAATGTATCTATGAGTAGGAAAAAAGAAATTAGAATGACTACAAAAATGTATGGATTAATATTGGTGAAATAAGAATGATATTTGCGAGGAAGAGGAGATGCTGCTGTTGGTGGCGCGAAGAGGAGAGGTAGAGGAGCTGTTGCTCTGTGTTGTATGCATGTATGTGTGTATGTGTATGTATGAAAGGCGTGGGGTGATCTTTTGCAGGTGAAGATCAAAGAGATGAGGAAGTTGGTTTTTTCTTGCTCGTGAAAAGATCAGCGGGGAGGGTGGCAGTGTGAACGCGGTTGGCAGCTGGTGTGCTAAGGCCCTGTTTGTTTCCTGCTTCTGGTTCTGCTTCTGCTACTGGCAGAAGCCAAAAGTCAGAAGCAAGAACAAACAGGGTTCTGGAGAAGTGGCTTCTGGAGAAGCTAGAAGCCTGCTTCTGAGGAAAATGAACTAAAGCTGAGAAGCTTGCTGAGATATGTTTTTCTGAGAAGCTATGTGCTGAGAAGCCAAAAATTTATTGTAGAAGCCAACAGCCTATTTCCAAAAGCAGCTTTTCAGACAAGTGAAAAGCACAGCTTTTCAGAAAAACTCAAAAGCAGAAGCTCAAATAAACAGGCCCTAAGATAGAGCTGAGAGGACTTTGGGCGGATGAATAGTGCCAGTCGGATGAAGAGAAAGATAGAAGAAAGATCAGAGAGAGATTGAGAGAGATTTGTATTGATGTACTTGAATTGTAATTCAAACGAAATGGATTTGTAATAATTTAATTGAGCAATTTGAATTTGTAAATGTATTTGAATTTATTCAATTTGAATAAATTGATTTAAATTGGATTCGTGTAATTCAATTTGGATTTGAATGATGAATTGACATTACTTTTGGAACTAGGATTTGAATATGAATTTCTAACTTGAACTTGATTTGACTTGGATTGTATTGAAACGAATTGTGAAAAGATGAAACTGGAAATAATTGAATATATCTCGAACAATTCGAATTGCATTCGAATACGAGATCAACGATGATTTGATCGAATCTGGGTTTGGATAGGATTAGACATTGATTCAAAAAGAATATTTGAAGTTGGATTCGAAATTGAGTTTGGAATTAATTCAAATAAGGTATTTGAATTATGAAAATGATTTGAATTAGAGGGCCTCGAGATTTGAGAGAGGTTTGAATTCAAAAGAATTGAATTCAAATTGGATTTCAGATGAATTGAATCTAAGAAATAGATTTGAATTTGAGAGGCTTTAAAATTAAAATCTCAACTCAAAGAATCATAAAAGCCATTAAACTAAAAATGCATATGACTCACTTAATGCATGGATTAATTTAGAAACTAATTTGGTGCTATCTGGAATACTTAGCTAAAATAATATATTTAAATATACACATATAAGTATAAATGTATATATTCAATTATATATTTCCTTAATTTTATTAGAGCTTGGGGACTATTATCGGTGCAATAGGTAAAGAGGTGCCCCACCAAGAGAGTCCCATGCTACCAATTGTCAGCTTGCGATTAACATCCTTGAGACCACATCTTCACCCACGACCAGGGTGGGGCTCTGTCGACCAGCCCCTGATCAAAGGTGAAGACCCTGCTAATCGCAGGGCAGGTACTCACATAACCAATCAAATCATATTTAATATCGTTCACTCAGGTGTTTTTCTTCCCTTGGCACCTACTTTCTACAAGCAAGGTCGTGGGTAAATGTAAAGTTGGAGTGATCTATCCCGTAGTATTTAATGCTACGGGACAGTCTCGCAGGCGAATGTGACAGCGCTCGACGGACGTGACAATGTTTGCAGGGCAACCAGAGTAGGTTGGACGTGCATATCCCTGTAATGATGACCTAGGAGTAGTTGGCTTCATTAGGATTAGATCTGCTGTTTGGCTTGGCACGGTCAGTTTGTTTATTCTTCTTTTCCCCTGTTATATGAAAGGGGAGGACCCGGCTTGTAAGGATATTCTAGAACAAGTTCATACAATCCAAAAGAAAATACACAGTACGTATAACTATTATCCACGGAATGTCTGAACCTGAATAAATCCCTGCGTTCTTACGTCCATTCGATTCAACTAAAAATATCACTGATCAACGCGCCCATCATTCAATATACTGGATTTATTATCAGGAATCATCTCCGACAAACGGTCTAACATATGTCGCCGCTGTTCAACCGATGGGAAAACATCTGCACTAGGATCAGACTGTGTCAAGAGGCTTTCGTGCCCGATCCGGACGAAGATGTCGACACCTTCGATGAGCTGCTGTCTCTGGTGGCCGTCATACTGAATGCCTGAGTAAGCTATACTGCAATGTCTTGTAGCCGCTAAGATGTGATACCCAGTACGGTGCTAGGGACGATCCGAAGTGCTCGTGGTGGTTTTTTGAACATGTGTTGATGCATTCGCGATTGCTCAGCTTGTGTGCTGGCGCAATTGCTTTACTTTTCCTGCTTATCCTTTAGTGATACTTCAAAGTTACCTAGTAAGTAGATGTCTTTTTGAACTCAAAAACTATCTGTTGCTTCGGTAAAGAATTTTAAGTTATTCTATTCTGGAGAAAAAAATTGTCTGCGCTATCCCAACCATGTGCGTTGCTAAAGCTGATACGTGGAACACATTTGGTCATCCTCGTCTCCCTTGTATTTGGTTTCACACAAACACTGCTTTACAGTGACAAAACTGCACCTTATTGTCTGAACTACTCTGCTTTCTATCTATCTAATATAAGAAAAGAGGAAAATTGCACTCCTGCCGCTTATCGTCCAAAAACAAAAGGAAAGAAAGAAAGAAAATTGCACCTTTGTTGATGCGCCCAGCCCAACATGGACAGCCCGTGAGCAGGTCACCAGGATCAGCCACCTGCAGTCAAACAGCAAAAAAACCTCATCCATAAAACACAGATTCAAATTCCAGGTTTAAAATCGGTATATTATTCCAATGGGCTGAATGCACCACGGGATTTGCCCCTCATAATGGGCTGATGGTACTAAAAAAGAAGGAAGGAAGGAGTGTTCCTTGGGCCGTATTTTGACCCACGAGACTCGAGAGACAATTCACAATTGCAGCCCCCGCCTTCGGTCGATCATAAAAGGCTCCCTAGTCGATCGAAAAACAGAAACCCTGATCAATATTATTAGGGTTTGGAGGCCGACTGCCGCGCTTTCGGAACTCATGGCGGACGACGACTACGACGTGCTGCCCATGTACGTCGAAGAGGACGAGGAGGAGGCTGCGGCGGAGAAGCAGAAGCGCCGGCAGCAGAGCCTGAAGCCGCCGCCGCCGCCGCGGCCGCTCATCACGCCGGAGGAGATGGCGAGGAGGAAGGTCAATCAGGCTATGCTCAGGAAACTTCACGAGTACGACCCCAAATTGGGATCCGGTTGCTACACCCGAGTTTATTTCTTGGACTTCACCAAGTTCGACATCGATGCAGAGAGTATATCCCCTTATCTAAACTCCCGACCTCCACGCATATGCTATGTGGGCATGTGGCGATCCGGGGAGGCGGGATCCGATCGCATGCTAGCTGTATCTGGGGTAATTTAATTTCTGGGTAAACTGTGCAATCTGGGGTGAGGAGCAGAGGATGGGGGCGGGGACGGGAGAAGAACATAATGTGCTCTGGTAGGGAATTCCAACGAGCTGTTCCAGATAGGGTCTAATTGGCAATTAAGCTGGCTCGTACGCCGGCCTTCATGGCGCTCTAGGTTTGTTGCCTCATAGGCAGGGTAGGCAGCCATGTTTGAAACATTGTCTTCTTAGGATTGATAGTTTTGTGCGTAAGCTCCGCGAAGCCTTGTTTACCAGGTGATTAGCCTGCCCATTCATATCTATAAGGATATTGGAAAACTACCCGGGGGCATTATGTGACTCCATCCATTAAATAAAAAGTACTGCTTCACCTGTTGCATATCTGCATTGGAAGAAATTACAGTAGCTGCTGCACTATATTGTTAGCTACAAAACAGTACTAACTGGTAAAAAGGGAATCCTTGCCGATGTCCAGGTTTCTTCCTTTTCACATCTATTTCCTATAACTTGCCCATTTGAACCTACCGGTGAAATGCTTGCTGACTTGCGCGTCATCTAGAAACTCTTATTCCTGTCACCTTTGCCTTTCCTTACAGTTATTGTCATCGTTCTTCTGCATTCTGCAGTGACTAATTTTGCAAAGCTCTATATCACTAACCCTAGTGTGAATCCGTACTTGGAGGCTCTGAAGTAACATGATGTCCCTTCTGTTACCCTAATATTCTTTCCAGCTACAAACTAACATCGTTTTCCTTTTTCCCAGCACAACATGGTCCGATGCGCTTTACAGATTCACTTATCAAAGAAAGCCACCAGTTGGTCCACTCGTTAAATGTACTCGGTCTGAAGATAATGTCCTCTGATGTTGGCTACCCTATCAATGTGTATGGGACTGTGATAATCAGAGACCGTCTGGATATGAAATGCAACTACATCTTCCGGCGCAACAGGGACAATTGCCAACTCATCAAGTCTCAGGTATGTGAAAGAATATATGGCTTAAAATGTCACATCCGCCTCCCATTCTTGCATATGCAAATAATTTCTTCATCAGTCTTGCATATTGGAATCCTGCTGTTAAAAGGCACTATAACGTTCTATCATGTAGATTCTTATGTATGCAATGCCGCCATTGTGATATGCATGACTTGTATCTTGTCCCTTGTGACGTGTCTATTACCGACTACATTTGCATGGATGTCAACATTACTGATGCTACTAAGCATTATTTATTTATCATCACTACATGCTTGAAGTTTAACAACGTGTATCCGGCTGATTCCCACATTATGTGATGCTATATGTTATTTCCGCTTATGAGACCTACTTTCTTCCAGGAAAGTCATGTGCAGCAGCTTCCTTGCTGACATTCTCTGTAAACTTACTTGTAGGGTGATTCTCTGATCCTGACTGGCCCAAGTAGAGGAGTTGTTTTTCTTGGTGATGCCTATTTCGAGATAAATCTGAAGATTAGGGAAGGCAGAGAGAGCGACGACAGGCAGTTCAACAAAGCAATGATTGATGTGCTTGGTAGCAAAATTAACTATGTGGTTGGAAGGGAAACTATTGATAGCTGGCTGAGCTCCGTGGATCTGATATTTGCATATGTTAAGACAGCATTGGAGGGCACGGTTGAGATAAAGATTTTGTCGGGGCCTGAATATTTTTGTGGAAAAATAACTGCTTGCACAACCGATGTTCCAAGTCAGATGCTGTTGTATGACAGTGATGTTGACTGCGCTGTTACTGTTGGTGATGACAGGGTTATCAAACTATTGCGCTGTGCGGTCTCTGTCTCGGCGGATCAGATGTTGTTGCTCGATTTCTCGGCCGGTAGCGGTGATGGGAATGCCAACATCTCCCACCGCAGATGCATGTTCACTCCACCGATGAAAGGTGCAGACACGGATGAGATTACGTGTGGTCTTTACAAGCTCCGAGTCAAAGTCGTTTGGTCAACACTGCTAATGAGCTGAGGATGATGCTACAGTTCACGTTTCAAACTACCTGTTATGTCAGAACGTACGTGCGCATGGCCTTGATTATGTATGATCCTTGGGTTATATTGATACTTCTAAGCTTATGTGAAGTTCGGATGTGACTACTTGTTTAAGCATGTACTATCTATGTTGGTACTTAAAGTTATATTGTTTCCTTTGGTTCCTTAGTGTATGCTGACACCCTTTGATTCAATTACCAAACGAATGAAACGTAAGAACATCCTCGTCTGGATGCTCTTACGAGTTACGAGGCTCAACAATGATACGTCATCCTGTTCACGTATCTACTACCTATTTGGTCGTTATTTTGCTTTTCTTGATATTGCAGGGGCAAAAATACAAAATTAGATAACATACGCAACCGTATTTACCGAAATAGATAACATATCGTAGTATTTACAATTTTAGCATTCGTATTCGCCACCTCGTTTACCGAAAATTGACTTTCGGTATATCGCACACAGAAAATACTATATTTGGTACACGGTGTACCGAATATAGCACTGTAGTATCGTATTCGGCACACGGTAGGTAGAAAATGGTGTACATTGCCATTTTCGGCACATATTACCGCGCATAAACAGTAACAGCAGTGCGTTTGAATTTTGTTTTCCCTCTTTTTCAAAATGGTGGTTTTCTGTTACTCCAAAACTTTTAAAACTTTTTTTACATGTTCCATAATCCATGTGCAACCCATTTTAATTAGATTCACCAAAAAATCATTTGTATATTTAAAACTAAAATTCTTCAAAAAAGACTACTTTTATAGCTTGTAATAATTGTTAGTGTCTCAAATAAATTCCCAAAAATCTAGGAAAATTCACTAATATTCTTCTTATATGATGGACTAATTTCTAAAATTATTTCCAGACCTAGTTTATATGATGAAAAAGTGAGTTCCTTTCTAATGCTTCATTTATATGTATTTTTATCATTTCATGTAAATGAAGCATTACAAAGGAACTCACTTTTTCATCATATAAACTAGGTTTGTAAATAATTTTAGAAATTATTCCATCACATAAGAAAAATATTAGTGGATTTTCCTAGATTTTTGGGGATTTATTTGAGACACTAACAATTATTACATTTATAAAAGTAGTCTTTTTTGGAGAATTTTAGTTTTAAATATACAAAGGATTTTTTAGTGAATCCAATTAAAATGGGTTGCATATTGATTATGGAACACGTAAAAAATGTTTTAAAATTTTTGGAGTAACAGAAGACCACCGTTTTGAAAAAGAGGTAAAGCGAAATTAAAACGCACTGTTATACTGTTCATATGTGGTACTGTTCATTTTCGGCATTGGTGTGCCGAAAATGGCACTGTAGCCCTTTTTCGGCACACCGTGTGTCGAATACGGTGCTACAGTGTCATATTCGGCACATCGTGTGCCGAATATGGTATTTCCGGTGTACGGTGTACCAAAAGTCAATTTTCGGTAAAAAAATGTGCCGAATACGAATGCTAAAATTGTAAATACGACGATATGTTGTCTATTTCGGTAAATATAGTCACGTATGTTGTCTAATTTTGTATTTTTGCCTATTGCAGGTGCAAAATAAGATAGATTTCAGGATAGTCAACCACTCATCGTGACAACACACGACAAAAGTTTCTTCACTGTATAGCCATGCCGCGTGATGCCAACTGTGATTTTGGCTGGTAAATATTGACGCCACTAAGGTACGGGCCTCAGCGCTAGCGGGTGCGCCAGACGGTCTTCCGCCTACATGAAGCACGATGCCAGCCACTGGAACGCCGTGGCGTGCACGGGAGCACTGCCCTACATGGGGCATGGGGCGTCTCCCGTCGACACTTTGACCTGTCCCCGTCCACTGTCTGGGATCGCGTTTGGAAGGGATGGTGCAGGAATTGTGTTTTGAAGTGAGATGCCAGGCGGTATATCAGAAGTCCAGGCTCAGGGCCTCCGCATCGTCAACTCTCTTCACAGGATCAAAATCAAGATAGTTCCAGGGTGTGGAGGGTACATGAAGAATATGTACATAGTTGATGTGAGCATGGATAATGTTTCAATGGCCATCGAGATCACTAGAAACTATGGTGAACATCGTAATGAAAAGGATGCCAAGAATGCTCTCTCCATGATCAGCAATATTACAATCAAGGATATTGTTGGTGTCAACATTGGTGTTGCTGGTATATTGGAGGGCATTCAGGGGGACAACTTTAGCAACATTTGCATGTCCAATGTTTCCCTCACTGTACAATTTGTATATCCATGGAATTGTTCACTTATTGAAGGGTATTCACGGGCCGTGGACTCGGTGGATCGGGGGGGGGGGGGTCGAGTGTGTGGTCCACCATGGACTGAAGCTGGTGGATTGCGATGTGGATCTGGCTCACATGGTTGTTGACCAGGGTGTGGCTCGGGTGGTCGGTCCACTAAAGACCGAGCAGGTGGACATTGGTTGGCTAGTGGGCCCACCTGTCGGTGAGGGAGGGAAGAGATAAGGCTGGGCCGGGCTTTTGTGCGTTCGGCTCGGAGAAAGGGAGCAGAAGAGAGGGGCGATGGCCGGAGGGAGAGAGGGAGGGGCGCCGGGAGATGGAGGAAACGTAGGAGATCTCTCCGTTGCGGGAGGGGGTCCGATGAGGTTCGCCGGTGGTGACCTGGGGCGAGCAGGGTGAGAGAGGGCAACGGGACAAATAGAGAGGGTGGTCGGCTGCGGGAAAAGGAGGCGACGTCGATGGGGCGTGTTGGTTGAGCGGGCTCAGCTCAGCGGTGGCTTGGGTTCGAGAGACCGAGGAGAGAGAGGCTGGCCGGGACGAGGTCCGGCGGGGCATGTTGCAGCACGGGAGGGAGCCGATGGTGGCAGAAGCCAGGACGGCATGCTCGAGCGGCGAAGTGCGCGGTGGTGCTACTGGCGCCCGAGCACGGCTCAGTGGCATCGGCGGGGAGAGCAGAGCGCGGCATGATGGCTCGGAGCTGGGCAACGCGGAGGATGCACGGGGCAACATGGAGGATGCACGGGCACGCGTGGCTAAACAACTCAGAGGAGCCATGGGACGACGTAGCGGGCGGGTCAGCGGAGCGACCCGTACAACGATGCGCGTTATAGCGAGCGACGGTTTGGCGCCATGGCTAGCTCGGCTCAGCGGCTGGGCAGCACAGCGATGGTGCAACTTGACAGCAGCTGCTAGTGGCGCGAAGAGGAGAGGCAGAGGAGCTACTGCTCTGTGTTGTACGCATGTATGTGTATGTATGAAAGGCATGGGGTGATCTTTTGCATGTGAGGATCAGAGAGATGAGAAGGAAGTGAGGAAGCTGGTTTTTGCTTGCTCGTGAAAAGATCAGCAGGGAGGGTGGCGGTGTGAATGCGGCTGACAGTTGATGTGCTAAGAGAGAGCTAAGAGGACTTTGGGCGGATGAACAATGCCAGTCGGATGAAGAGAAAGAAGAAAGATTTGTATTGATGTACTTGAATTGTAACTCAAACGAAATGGATTTGTAATAACTCAAATTGAGCGATTTGAATTTGTAAAAGTATTTGAATTTATTCAATTTGAATAAATTGATTTGAATCGGATTTGCGTAATTCAAATTGGATTTGAATTACAAGTTGACATGACTTTTGGAACGAGGATTTGAATATGAATTTCTAACTTGAACTTGATTTGAATTGGATTGTATTGAAACGAATTGCGAAAAGATGAAACTGGAAAGAAATGAATATATCTCGAACAATTTGAATTGCATTCGAATACGAAATCAGCGATGATTTGATCGAATCTATGTTCGGATAGGATTTGACATTGATTCAAAAAGAATATTTGAAGTTGGATTCGAAATTGAGTTTGGCATTAATTCAAATAAGGGTATTTGAATTAGGAAAATGATTTGAATTGGAAGCCTCGATATTTGACTTCAAAAGAATTGAGTTCAAATTGGATTTCAGCTGAATTGAATCTAAGAAATAGATTTGAATTTGAGAGGATTTCAAATTAAAATCTCAACTCAAAGAATCGTAAAAGCCATTAAACCAAAAATGCATATGACTCACTTAATGCATGAATTAATTTAAAAACTAATTTGGTGCTATCTGGAATACTTAGCCAAAATAATATATTTAAATATATACATACAAGTATAAATGTATATATTCAACTATATATTTCCTTAATTTTATACTGATTAAAAATTAAAAAAATAAACATGAGTGATTTTTTCTATATTCTAAATGCTAAAACTCAAGGTGTTACAAATCTACCCCACTTAAAGGGAATCTCGTCCCCGAGATTCGGAAGGTTTTAAGAAGGGATAGTGAAAAACTATCTTCCACCAGATCATCTTCTTGATCTTCCTGTGGTCATCGCATTTCGAATGGGGGTCAGAGACTAAAAGATGGTTGAAAAGCTGGTCACCAAAGAGGTCTGAAGCACCACTAAGCTCACGGACAAGTGCGTGCAGGCCAACGAGGCCCGAGAGTGCCAAATCGGCATGAAACAACAGCCGACTTCTGACCAACCGTCCCTACCAAAGAGGCTAGCTGAAAGGAGAAAAGGAAGAACAAGCGTAAGGCCAGACCACCCAACGTTATAGCGATCAAGCGGGCTATTCACCTGCACCGACGCTTCGAGAAGAAGGACGGAAAGAAGGGTAAAGACTACTGCCCGATCCACTGTATCGACACACACGACTTAACCGAATGTAAGGTCATGCGAGACATCATCGAGAAAGAGCTTGAGGGCCGTAAACCCGAGCACGACGACGATGCTGGAGACAGGGCCAACCCTGACCAGTCGGCTCTGGGTTTTCAGCAGGCTGAGCACATGGTTCACCATATCTTTGGGAGAGCCGCGACGTAATTCTCAAATAGGGAATACAAGTCGGTAGTCCACGAGGTATGTGCACATGTCGGGTCTAAGCCTGCAGCTAAAGTGTTCGGAGGTACCCCTCACCTTCAGCCAGGTGGACCACCCCGCGTATCTCAAGAGCGCCGGATGTTACCCCATTGTGGTCGAGCCCACAATGCACATAATCCGGATGGAGCGCGTGCTAGTCGATGGGGGTAGTTCCATCAACATCCTCTTCACCAAAGCGCTAGATGCACTACAGATCCCAAGGAGTGCGTTGAAACCATCTCCTTCTTTCTTCAGGATCACCCCTAGCTCTTTGCCCAAGCCATTAGGGCGGATCAAGCTGCCCGTCACTTTCGGTTCACCGACTAACTTCAAGACCAAGAGAATAATGTTCGATGTGGCGGACTTCGGGACCACTATACATACCAGGCAATCAAGATCCTTGGTCCCAAGGGAGCCATCACCATTGTGGCAACCGAAAGATGGCCATGCACTGCTACAACAGGAGCCTCGACATAGCCGAGCTAACTCCTAGGTCGCAGCACGAGAAAGCTAGGCCAAGCGACCGCCCAAAGAAGGTCCACGTCATTGCCAATCCCAATGACTAGCTCAAGGCAGTGCGGCTAGACAACGCTGACCCATCCAGAACGGTCCAGATCGGGGCCAGCCTGGACCCAAAATAGGAACTCACGCTCATCACTTTCCTCCAGAAAAACACGAACGTCTTTTCTTAGAGTCCATTTGATATGCCTAGGGTCCCTATGGAGGTGTAACACCCTGGTTTTAATTTTTCAATTTCCTTAAATTTTCTAGAACTTAAGTAGGGTTTGAATAAATAGAATAGGTTAAAATATTTTTTATAAATTAAATTCAATTTGACATAGGTTATAATTGATTGAAATGAATTCATGTTGAAAATAGGCATTTAGGGTTTTATTTGGGTTGTTGGATTTATTTATTTTTTTCAGGAATTTATTTGGTCTCTTTGGTCTTTATTTGAATTTGTATGCTTTTCTTTGAATTCAGAAAAAGAAAAGAAAGGAAAAAACCTTAATAAATAGAATATGTTATTTAGGGTTTTATTTGGGTTGTTGGACATAGCTGAATTAAATTCAATTTGACATAGCTGAAAATAGGCATTTAGGGTTTTATTTGGGTTGTTGGATTTATTCGGTTTTTTCTGGAATTTGTTTGCTTTAGTTTGAATTCAGAGAAAAGAAAAGAAATGGAAAAAACATAATCTAAACTCGACTCAATCCCTCACCCAGCACAACCGGCACTTGATGAATTCGCGAATGAGATCCGACCCTATTAGCCAGCCCTCTCGAAGCTAGCCGATCCGTTTGGCGAGAGTCAATAGCTCCGGAGTTGTCGAGGGGGCACTCCCCAAGTTGTCGGTGACCTACTCCGACGTGCTCAGCTCGCGGAGTTTGTCTAAGGAGTTTTCTGCAGTGACGTAGAATCACTCCTCCCTCTAGCTTGATCGCGACGACTTGAGGCCCACCTCGATGTAGGAGTTCATGGCGCCATCATAGAGACGGAACCCACAGCTTCCGATTGCATGTGTAGAAGAGCCGAAAGAGGTCTAGGCATGGCTCGACCCCAACGGAGTTCTCACATAGAAGAGCAAAATTTCTTAGCATAAGAATGGAATTAGGGTTGAGATGGAGGTGGTAGATGTCGTAAAAGGAGATGACGATGGTGAAGAACTCAGAGAAGGGCGGCACGAGACCGGCCAACAAGAAAGAGACGAACATCAATATCTCCCCCTGATGGGGAGCAGGCGCGCTCTCCCCGGAGCGGTACCCAGAGGACAGGCAGTGAGTGAGTTGGCCGATGTCGTGCATTTGCTTCAGCTTCGCCGCATCGCACTTGGATTTGCGGAAGGCAGGCTCGCTGCTGGTGCATGCCATCGGACGACGGAGAAAGATGCTTCGGTGGCAAGAGCGGATGTGGAGATGAAGAGGCTTTGGGTGCGGAAGCTTGGAGGCTAAGGGAGACGACGGAAAGTTTCATGAGGGATCTCGATGCTCCAATTTAAAGGGTCGCCACGGTATCTCATCACCGTGGGGTCCGATCCATTTGAATTTTGAGAGGCCACGCTTGCGGAATTGGAATTCCCTCAGGTCCGATGTCGTTTCGTTCCTCTCCCCCCCCCCCCCCATCTCTAGACGTTTAACCTCCTCTTGGGATGTGATTTCCTAAGCTGACCATGAAAGCGAGCCGCGTCGACGACCACTCCCGCGGGCGAACATGCGCTCACCTGGGGCCCAAGTGGCGCAATCGTACCTGACCACGACCACAAGACGCACAATGACTATGGGCCACTACGACGAACCACTTAGTCCACCACATCCACGATGGAGCTTGGGGGCTACTGTCAGTGTAATAGGTAAGGAGGTGCCCCACCAGGAGGGCCCCATACTACCAATTGTCAGCTGACGATTGACATCCTCGGGACCATAGCTTCATCCCACGACCAGGGCGGAGCTCCGTCGACCAGCCCCTTGGTCAAAGGTGAAGACCCTGCTGGTCGCAGGGCAGATACTCCAATAACCAATCAAATCACATTTAATACCGTCCACTGAGGTGCTTTTCTTCCCGAGGCACATCCTTTCTAAGAGCAAGGTCGTGGGCAGACGTAAAGTTGGAGCGGACAGCCTAGCAGGCAAACATGACAGCGCTCGACGGACGTGACAATGCCTATAGGGCGGCCAGAGTAGGTTGGGCATGCATATCCCCGTAATGATGACCTAGGACTAGTTAGCTTCGTTAGGATTAGATCTGCTGCTTGGTTTAGCATGATCCGTTTGTTTATTCTTCTTTTTCCCTGTCATATAAAAGGGGAGAACCCGGCTTGTAAGGACATTCTGAAACAAGCTTATACAATCCAAAAGAAAATACACAATATGTAGGGCTATTATCCCACGGAATATCTGAATCCGGATAAATCCTTGCATTCTTGCGTCCATTTGATTCGACCACAAGAAATCCGATCAACGCGCACGTCATCTGATATACCGGATTCATTATCAGGAATCATCTCCGATAAACGGTCTAACATATCTCACCGCTATTCAACTGATGGGAAAACATCTGCACTAGGATCAGACTGGGTCAGGAGGCTTTCGTGCCCGATCTGGACGAAGACGTCGACACCTTCGATGAGCTACTGTCTCTGGTGGCCGTCATGCTGAATGCCTGAGTAAGCTATACTGCAATGTCTTGTAGCCGCTAAGATGTGATACTCAGTACGGTGCTACGGGGATGATCCGAAGTGCTCGTGGTGGTTTTTTGAACATGTCTTGATGCATGCGCGATTGCTCAGCTTGTGTGCTGGCGCAATTGCTTTACTTTTCCTGCTTATCCTTTAGTAGTACTTCAAAGTTACCTAAGTAAGTAGGAGGTGTCTCTTTGAAATAAAAAACTATCTGTTGCTTCGGTAAAGAAATTTAAGTTACTCTGTTTTGGAGAGAAAAAAAAAATATGCGCTATCCCAACCATTTGCGTTGCTAAAGCTGATACATGGAACACATTTGGCCATCCTCGTCTCCCTTGTATCTGGTTTCACATAAACACTGTTTTGCAGTGACAAAACTGCACCTTATTGTCTGAACTGTGTACTCTGCTTTCTATCTAATATAAGAAAGGAGGAAAATTACGCTCCTGCCGCTTATCGTCCAAAAACAAAAGGAAAGAAAGAAAGAAAAGTGCACCTTTGTTGATGCGCCCAGCCCAACATGGACAGCCCATGAGCAGGTCACCAGGATCAGCCACCTGCAGTCAAACAGCAAAAAAACCTCATCCATAAAACACAGATTCAAATTCCAGGTTTAAAATCGGTATATTATTCCAATGGGCTGAGTGCACCACGGCATCTCCCCCTCACAATTGCAACCCCCAGCCTACGCCAGCCCGCGTCGTGGCGCGCATCATCACATCTAGTCGATGCTCCCTAGTCCCTAATCGATCATAAAAGGCTCCCTAGTCGATCGAAAAACAGAAAGCCTAGTCAATATTATTAGCCACCGGAATCGCTCCTGTCTGTTTGGGGACGGCGGCGGCGGAAGGAGGAGGAGGAAGAGAGCCTCTCAGCACAGATCAGGTTGGTTCTTCGTCCTCCTCATCGCTCCTGTTTTGGCGCGTGATTCGTGTTGCGTCCGTACTCTACTTACTTCCCTTCTTATTTGCTTCATGGATTAGGATTTGGAGGCCGACGGCCGCGCTTTCGGAACTCATGGCGGACGACGACTACGACGCGCTGCCCATGTACGTCGAGGAGGACGAGGAGGAGGCGGCGGCGGAGAAGCAGAAGCGCCGGCAGCAGAGCCTGAAGCCTCCGCCGCCGCCGCGGTGGCTCATCACGCCCGAGGAGATGGCGAGGAGGAAGGTCAATGAGGCTATGGGCAGGAAGCTTTACGAGTACGACCCCAAATTGGGATCCGGCTGCTACACCCGAGTTTATTTCTTGGACTTCACCAAGATCGACATCGATGCAGAGAGTATATCCCCTAACTAAACTCCCGACCTCCACGCATATGCTATGTGGGCATGTGGCGATCCGGGGAGGCGGGATCCAATCGCATACTAGCTGTATCTGGGGTAATTTCTGGGTAAACTGTGCAATCAGGGTGAGGAGCAGAGGGCGGGGCGGGGACGGGAGAAGAACAGAATGTGCTCTGGTGGGGAATTCCAACGAGCTGTTCCTGGTAGGGCCTAATTGGCAATTAAGCTTGTTGCCTCATAGGCGGGGTAGGCAGCCCATGTTTGAAACATTGTCTTCTTAGGATTGATAGTTTTGTGCGTAAGCTCCGCGAAGCCTTGTTTACCAGTGATGAGCCTGCCCATTGATATCTATAAGGATATTGGAAAACTACCCGTGGGCAAAGGAAACTCAAAAGTATTATGTGACTCCATCCATTAAATAAAAAGTACTGCTTCACCTGTTGCATATCTGCATTGGAAGAAATTACAGTAGCTGCTCCACTTTGTTGTTAACTACAAAACAGTACTAACTGGTAAAAAGGAAATCCTTGCCGATGTCCAGGTTTCTTCTTTTTCACATCTATTTCCTATAACTTGCCCATTTAAACCTACCGGTGAAATGCTTGCTGACTTGCACGTCATCTGGAACCTTATTCCTGTCACCTTTGCCTTTCCTTACAGTTATTGTTATCGTTCTTCTGCATTCTGCAGTGACTAATTTTGCAAAGCTCTATATCACTAACCCTAGTGTGAATCCGTACTTGGAGGCTCTGAAGTAACATGATGTCCCTTCTGTTACCCTACTATTCTTTCCTAGCTACAAACTAACATCATTTTCCTTTTTTCCCAGCACAACATGGTCCGATGCGCTTTACAGATTCACTTATCAAAGAAAACCACAAGTTGGTCCACTCGTTAAATGTACTCGGTCTGGAGATAATGTCCTCTGATGTTGGCTACCCTATCAATGTGTATGGGACTGTGATAATCAGAGACCGTCTGGATATGAAATGCAACTACATCTTCCGGCGCAACAGGGACAATTGCCAACTCATCAAGTCTCAGGTATGTGAAAGAATATATGTTTTAAAATGTCACATCCGCCTCCCATTCTTGCATATGCAAATAATTTCTTCATCAGTCTTGCATATTGGAATCCTGCTGTTAAAAGGCACTATAACGTTCTATCATGTAGATTCTTATATATGCAATGCCGCCATTGTGATATGCATGACTTGTATCTTGTCCCTTGTGACATCTATTACCGACTACATTTGCATGGATATCAACATTGCTGATGCCACTAAGCATTATTTATTTATCATCACTACATGCTTCAAGTTTAACAAAGCGTATCCGGCTCATTTCCACATTATGTGATGCTATATGTTATTTCCGCTTATGAGACCTATGTTCTTCCAGGAAAGTCATGTTCAGCAGCTTGCTGTAGTACTAAGGAATATATTGCTGACATTCTCTGTAAACTTATTTGTAGGGTGATTCTCTGATCCTGACTGGCCCAAGTAGAGGAGTTGTTTTTCTTGGTGATGCCTATTTTGAGATAGATCTGAAGATTAGGGAAGACAGAGAGAGCGACGACAGGCAGTTCAACAAAGCAATGATTGATGTGCTTGGTAGCAAAATTAACTATGTGGTTGGAAGGGAAACTATTGATAGCTGGCTGAGCTCCGTGGATCTGATATTTGCATATGTTAAGACAGCATTGGAGGGCACGGTTGAGATAAAGATTTTGTCGGGGCCTGAATCTTTTTGTGGAAAAATAACTGCTTGCACAACCGATGTTCCAAGTCAGATGCTGTTGTATGACAGTGATGTTGACGGTGCTGTTACTGTTGGTGATGACAGGGTTATCAAACTATTGCGCCGTGCGGTCTCTGTCTCGGCGGATCAGATGTTGTTGCTCGATTTCTCGGCCGGAAGTGGTGATGGGAATGCCAACATCTCCCATCGCAGATGCATGTTCACTCCACTGATGAAAGGTGCAGACAGGGATGAGATTACGTGTGGTCTTTACAAGCTGCGAGTCAAAGTCGTTTGGTCAACACTGCTAATGAGATGAGGATGATGCTACAGTTCACGTTTCAAACTACGCAGTTTAAGATAAGAAGAGAGGCAACCTCTCTACATCTGCGAGTCTAAGGGAAGGGGCAAAACACTTTTTTTTTCTTTTTAATTCACAGGTGTAATTCACAGGTAAGGCAAAGCGCTTTCTTTTAAAGAAGCATCAGGTTCATCTTTCTTTCGTTAGTTAAGCCACCTTTTTCTAAGAAGGATTTTAGTAATTCTGGATTAATAGTACTTAGAATGGATTCTCATATTGAGAAATTCTGTCTAGTGGCTACCTGTTATGTCAGCACGTGTGCATGGCCTTGATTATCTATGATCCTTGGGTTATGTTGATACTTCTAAGCGTGTCCACGAAGGTACGGACCTCGGCGCTGGCGGGTGCGCCGGTCCTCCGCCTACACGAAGCGCGATGCCAGCCGCTGGAACGTCGTGGCGTGCACGGGAGCGCCGCCCTCCCGCGCCACGGCGTCGGCGCACGCGACGTGCAGCTGCACCAGACGCATGCCACCATCGCCCACCTCAGCCCCGTCCATACATTCCGAAAACGCCACTGGGGACTCCACGGACGTCCCTGAACCGCTGCTTACAGACACGACGACTAGGCGGCGGCGGCGGCACGAGCCTGCAGCCATGATGGCCGGTAAGGCGAGTCTGCAGCCACAAGTCTTCTTGTACATGTACGACCGCGCGATGAGCAGTTAGACACCGAAGTTGCCGATGCAGAGCATGAGCAGCCAGAAGAAGTCGTCGCGGTTCATGTCGTCGGGGATCTACCCGTCCCGCGCGCACCGCGACGGCCACCTGCGCCGCGCGCGCCTAGTTGCCCGGCACGAATGACGTCATCGACAGCCCCGAGCAGAGCAGGGGCTCTATAACTTGCGCCTGGTCGTGGAAGAACTCCATCTGCAACGCGAACACCTCCGACGCGTCCACCACAGGATACAATATCGGCAGCGGCAGGTACACACAACTGAACAAAAAAAACATTTTCTCTCCCATCCCTTCGTCCTCCTCCCTCCCTCTCACACTGCTCCTCCCTTTCCCCACCTCCTCACCTGCCCGCGCAGCCAGAGCTAGCATGCCAGCACGGGGAGCAAGCACGTCCATGGCGACTAGGGATCCGGGGCTCCGTTCTATGCCGTCCTAATAGTTGTTCTCGCCCGAGGAGGAGCACCGCGATACGAGCGCCAAGGTTGTCTTCCTCAGCTCCGGCGGATATGCCGGGCTAACCAAATCGCTACACCCTGCACTACCGGAGTCCATCTCTGATCTGATGAGCAGCAAAGCAACTTCTCTCTCCACAGTCATCCATGCTCTTGCCTAGTTCTAATACTTAACCCAATTTCATTTTATATTGAGGATTTGTCGCTGTGGTCATCCTCAGCGCCGACCGTGCACGTCGTTGGTCAATCTCGAGAACGACCATGGGCAACTTCTGGCCGGGTCAACAAGCGGGATCCCCGGGAGGCGGCGGTGTACATGCCATGTTGCCCATGCAGGTGCAGCTTCTGGCCAGAGATACACCTCGCGGAAGCGATGGTGAGTACCTCACCTGCGACGTCGCTGAGGAGCACACCAGTAGTCGAGTACACAGCCGGGTGAGGAAAGTTCCAAGGGACATACTAGCTGTAATGTCCGGTGGCACCCTGTTCCTTCCCTCAGACGCCATGGTCACCGGCGAAGTCCACCCCCTGTTTCCGCTGGCGTCGAACGCAAATGGAACCTGGTGCACGGTTGCACTGAAAATGCCTTCCTCTCTCCTTCTCTCCAAGTAATTAAATCATCCACTGTCTTCATTGGACATAAACGGAAAACATGTCGCTGTAGTGTACTACTCCCCTCCGTCCCAAAATATACGATGCATTAGGATTTGAAAAAGATTTTGAAAGTATACTTGGATCATTAACTTATTTTGTCATATATTATCAATTGCTATAAAATCAATATCGTATTAAAATATCTATAAAATACAGATCTATTGATACAATTTCTACATTAAAATATATGTATAATTTGACTAATTATTGATTAAAATTTACAAAGTTTGATTTTTTTAAAACATAATACGCTTTATATTTTATGAAGGATGGAGTACTATTAATACGAAGGTCAAGATGGTACTTCTTGCTAGCAATAGCAGCACAAAGTATAATGGCTAACCAAGTCTAGACCGACATTATTTTACCATTTTGCTCTTTCGTCGATTCGTGGCCTCGGCAGGATGAGGTCCAGATCCTGGCATTGAAGCCCTCGTGGGGTGAATAATCTCAGTATCGGCCCAAATTGGAACGTTGGGTGTTTGAATGAGCCCATACGCACTGAACGGGCCGCCCGTGTGTGGCCGCTATGCAAAATACGACTCGATCCAATTCGTTTCGTCCATCTTTCTCTTTAGAATCCTATTTTTTAATGTGTCCACTCTTGGATTCTGGAGTCCTGGACTGCACAAGATGCCTGGTCGTGGTCCTCCTGGATGGAGCATATGGCAAACCGCGGCACAAAGAACATACTAACACACCCAGTATTTTCCTCCGCAACCAGAATTTTCCAAACGGAAGGGCATTTCCTGATCATGATGCTACTTCCAAAAGCCATGTCTTATCTATGATCACTATAGCGTGATAAGCCTTGTGCCGGTTGTGATCAACAAAGGGATGCGAAAAGCCACGAAATTCCGTGCCGCCGAGCGCTTTTTCTTCGGAAGTGGCGCACGCATATGACATATTTTGACATGCACGCGCGCACATCCCCGTGATCCAGCACCACGGCCGGCGTGACCACTAGAGCTGTAGAGCAACACAGCAGTGGCACGGCGACATGGCATCCATCAACCAGAGGCCCACGGTGACCACCGCACCGCACAACGCGGGGCGCTGCTCGCACTGCTTGCCTACTCGCTTCACCTCCAAGCCGCAGCGCAGGCGACGTCAAGAGGAGGGAGGGAGGACCAGACCCGAACCACAAATTTGCCGAATCGCACGCACGTCCGGGGCACAAGTGGTCGGTGACGACGAAAGGGGGAAAGGAAAAGAATGGGAAAAGGAAAGATACGATACGCATCGAGAGAAAATAAAAGTGAGGGGTGGCTGGGAGAAAAGAAGAGGGGAAGAGGGAAGCCGGAACGACTGGCTGAGGTCACTCCGGTCGCATGCTCTTGCTCCTCTCCTCACAATTCACACCCCAACAAAAAAGATGGCCAGGAAATGCATAAAGCCGAGCGCGGGCATAGGAAAAGGAAAAAACATAAATGGGCAGCCCCTCACCTTGGGATGCATACAAAAGAGCGTTGGAAATTGTTAGGTGCACCACCCCACCATGGATGTTTGGAGTTTGGTGCCCCTTGTGCAGGAAAAAAAATGTAACTACTGAAAACTCGTGGACTCTGTTTTTCTCCGAAATGAAACTTACACGTAAGCTTCAGCTTCTCCGGCGATCCTTACAAGTTTTATCCCCTTGTTGTCTTTTTATATCCAGCAAAATAGATTAGATGTACGGTTGTCATGATAATTAAGTGGTAATGTGCATACAATCTGACACGTATCTTGAATATAATCACCAATGGTAACCTCATGTTTTTCGATAACAAGTTTATGTTGAAACGACAGGAGAGTTAAATAGCATGCCATATCATAATAAAACAAGCTTATGTGAATAACTTGTGGTAGAGAGGACACATCATCAATCTCTTCATGTCATAATCATGCTAGTATTACTACTGCATCACCTGATATCATAAACAAGACTCAAGTTAGATTACATATAAGTCTCGCTAATATATTACAAGACGGAACCAACAACCACTATTGTCTTATTTGGTATGGACATTTGTTCCAACTCAATTTTATGGATAATTTTTTCATTCACAATCTTATAACTTATTAAGACTTTTTAGCTGAAGTTCATGTTCTATAAATAATTGACAATACTACATAAGCTAGAAGGATACACATCATACCATCTATATTGGAGTCTTTTTTGTTTGGTCTAGGTGTCTTTTACTTACACTAACCCGCGTAATTTCGTTTGCCTCCAACATTTTTAATTGTGCTCGAATTTTTAAGGCGAATCAAACCAAAGACAAGCAGTCCGTACAACCCAAGAGGCGCGTGTTATCACCGCAACGCAACGCGCGAGTGCACGTAGCAAACCGCGTCCCGAAAGGAGGGGGAGAGAGAGAGTAGAGAGAGAAATAAATACGAGGGGCAGGGCCTCCTCTCTCTTCTTCTTCTCTACACCGATCACTCGCTCCCCTCCCTCGCCGGAGCCCCGGATGGCAGCAGCTCCGTCCGCCGCTGTGATCGCGTGATGGACGACGCCGCCGCAACTTGCCGCCGATGGACGACGCCGGAAGGGCATCCGCTCCCGCCTCGGTGACGGTGACGGTCTCCGCCGCCGCACCCGCGCCTCCCCCACCCCCCGCCACCACCGCCGCCGCCGACACGACCTCCCCCGACACCGCCGCACTATATGAAGGTTAGGGTTTCCGCTTCTCTCTCCCCTCGCGCTCCAGCGGTGGTGTGGTTTGAGGAATTGGGGTTTCGACTCTTAATTCTGAGTGTAGGTTAAGTTCGGGTGCCCAGTTTTTTTTCGTATTTATTCGTGGAATCACTAGCTGCTCCCCTAGTATTCTGTCGTGGACCATGGAGTACTAACCGCACTGAATTAAGTGGTACCGAAAGCTGTTGTTTGGTATGGTGCGGTGATCTTCGTGTCGGCGTGGAATTGGGGGTTTTGACGTTGTGGTTGCATTTGATTGTGTTAGACCTTGAGGAGGTTATTAATTTCGAATTTCCTTTTTTTTTGTTTTTTTTTTGCTCTAGTCCGTCTCGCATCTGGTTTTAACGGATGCTTCATTAGAATTTTATTGGAACACCACGGTAAGATATTAGTGATTTAGTTAGTTTCAGGGATTTTGTATTGCACGAATACCGTTGCTAGTAAAATGTGGATAGTTTCATAGCTCGAGGAGACCTGAAGTGAATATTTCACATTGCACATTTGTTGATCTCATTTTTCCTAAGTTGCTGTGGTTTCTAGTTAAGTGGTAAGCGGTTGTGCAATGTTGATTGCAGAGGGGATGTGGCAACAGATGGCCATGAACAGCGGTGCCACTATGCAACCCGGGCCATATCCTGAGCGGCTGGGTGAACCGGACTGCACTTACTACCTCAGGACTGGATTGTGTAGATTTGGCATGAGCTGCAGGTTCAATCACCCTCCGGATAGGAATCTGGTGAATACCCGCTTTTCCAAACTACTTTATGTGCCATATTGTTTTGTATCACCGGATATTTTGCATATTTTCCAGTATCCTTGTTCTTAGGTACATTGGCAGTATTGCTAGGAACCATGTGCTGTTGGAAGAAAATTGTCTTTTAGCGATGTATTTCAGTTGCGCCACAGAACAAAATGCAAGAAGTAATGTTTGAAAAGCAGTGCTATGATGATGTGCCTATATGACCACCTTGATATTTAATCCCTTTTTCCATTCGGAAGCGCACAAAGATATTGGGACTAGTATGCTGATGATAAGGCTTTCTCTAGAGTGTTTGTTAGTCTAATGTGTGGTTTGAAGTTTCTGTTAATCGACTATTCCTGTCCTCTGGTATGTCGCGGATACATAATTTGTAAATATAATGCACTAATAAGCCGGGTTTTATCTTGCAGAGTGTCAATATGATTATTTTCCCTGTGCCCCATGCTTCTATTTTTTCCATTTTGTGGTGAAATTGGTGCTATTTGCCACATGTTGCCTTGTGCTTGTAGTCTGTTCAATCTTTTAATTAAACATGGTGATATGATCTTGTAAGCATAATTTATGAGCTATTGTCTGTGGTTATCACTTCTTGCCCAATCTCCCAAAATAGAGTTAGGTAGTTAGCTCAATTCCATATTGCAATAGCTAATGGAACAGAGGCAGCTCTGTCTCATAGTTTGCTGCTTGTTACTCCTGCGGGCTGCTGATATGGGCTTGTTCTTTAGTGATGCTTTACAGTAGTGGCTGGCAGTTTTTCGTGTAAAATTGCATCTTTATTCACTGATCGTTGTTTCTTTACTTCATATCTCATTTTCTGTTCTCAAGTTATATTGGATCTGTTTAATGTTAGGCTATTGCCTCTGCCAGAATGAAGGGAGAATATCCTGAGAGGGTGGGACAGCCTGAATGTCAGGTAACTCTAATCACTAACTCTTCTTTTGAAACATGATTTAGTCATAAGTGTTACCTGTGGCGATGGTTTATTGGTTAACAGTGCTTAAGTGAGTCACTGTCTGACTGGCTTGTTTTTTTTTAATTTAGGATGATTTTGAGAAATTGCTTATCTGGTTCACACACATAAAAAAAAAAAAGACAAGAGTATTCAGTGTAGTTCATGAATCCATGTAGTTTGAGATAAGAGGTTAAGGTTCTGGGCACTTAGTAATTACCGTGGTTCTTAATGGGTGTTTCATATTAAGAACTACATGTATTGTCGAACATATGCATGCAGCTAGAAAAGAACTCATAGACGATCTGCTTAAATTTTCTTTAGATTTCTCTGAACGATAATCCAGTTTGTGATTGTCCGCCTACATTAGAAAGTTGGCTATTTTTGTTTGTATTGACATTTCCCTGGCTTACATCGTTGATCTTACAATCTATAAGAGCTTTAGGTATATGTCATGTTGGGCAAGTGCTGAATCTGAGAATAGCTGAACATTTTTCCTGTAGTACTTTCTGAAGACTGGAACATGCAAGTTTGGGCCTACATGTAAATTCCACCATCCCAGAGAAAAGGCTGGAATTGCAGGGAGGGTGCAGCTAAACACGATAGGATATCCACTCCGCCCGGTTCGTTGTTTGTTGACTGTTACATGTTCATCTTTTCCACATTTGACTGTTTCTTGTACTGAAAAGAATCTGTTTTATTTTTGTAGAATGAAAAGGAGTGTGCATATTATTTAAAAACTGGACAGTGTAAATATGCAAATACTTGTAAATTCCACCATCCAGAACTTTTCAATGCGGTGGCTTCTTCACGTGGTTCTCCTATTTATCCTTCTGTACATTCCTCTGCAAGTGCTGGTCCACATTCCTATACTGGAACTATAGCAAGCTGGGCTTTTCCACGAGCTTCTTTTATTCCAAGCCCTAGATGGCAAAGTCCTTCGAATTATGCACCAATGATTGTACCTCAGGGTCTTGTTCAAGTGCCCAGCTGGAATTCATATCCTGTAAGTCCATTTCCTTTAGTAATGCAACGCAGTAATCCAATTTTCACAATCATGAAAATATTTGCATTTATATTCTGGCTTTGCTAATTTCATTAAACTAGACATTGAGAGACTCCATAGAAAAACAGGGAGTGCAAAAGTATAGTGTCTGTACCAATATTAACTTGTTTTCCCCACTTAATTGATTGCCTGCAAAGTGTCTGTCATGCTATTTTTTTTCTAATTTGTATCATAATTTATGACACTGAAACCTGTTCTTACATAAATTATCATAGATTATGTTTAGGGTTGATAGTGGTGATTTTGCTTACCTCTAAAGGGCAAACTGCCATCTGTTCATCTTCTCAGAGTCAACTGCAGTCGCCTGGGGCTCAACAAACCTATGGAACTTCTCAACAAGGTGAAGCCAGTGCAGGAAATCAGGGAATGTTATCACCCTACAGATCTAGTTCGTTTCATGTGCCTCAATACGCATTGCAGAGAGAGAATGTATTTCCTGAGAGACCTGATCAACCAGAATGCCAATATTACATGAAGACCGGAGATTGTAAATTCGGTGCAGTCTGCAAGTTCCATCATCCTCGGGTGAGATCACTGCCTTCTCCTGATTGTGTCTTAAGTCCAATGGGTCTTCCACTACGTCCAGTAAGTAATTAACCAACCCTTCTCTATTTCTGCTCTATTGATCCTTTGCTCAGTATTTTATGATTGTTTTGCTAAAGTTTAGGTTGCTTGTATATCAATTTGTTGATTGATGCATCCCCTCATCTCTTTTTGGGAGAGACTCGGCAGATGTAGTTCTCAAAGGAACGCCTCCTCGTTAAGGCTATTCATTTACACAGCTGTTTGCCTTTTCGGCAGTCTGAAGTGGGGGCAAAGATGAATTATAAATCAAAGTTGTATTGTGTGTGTATAAAGAGCTGATTCGTGGTAAATAAAGAAATTGAAGAATGTTTCATACATGCTGTTTCTCAGTTAGATGATTTCTGCTAACGATGACAGATTTCTGCACCTAGCAATAAATGTACACAATGCTAAAAAAGCTAAACATGCAGATTCAAGATCATTAATACTTTTCTGTATCTGTTGGTTGAGCTCTATCATATCATTAATACTTTGAAGGCTCGGCAGCTAAACCCACTTTGATAGACATGTGTCATTGTTGATGCCTGGAGACTGATTAGAGCATTGAAAATATACTGATTTGCTAGGGCTGGTAGTAGTGTTGAGTACTGATTTGGTAGCATACACTATATTTAGCTGTTGAATGAACATTGCATATTCTGATGTCTGCTAACTAAAAGAGAGTGTTTCATGCCTAGGCCTTAGCTATTCCTTTTGCTGTGGTTCCTTGAATAGTCTGTTATCTTGATTGTCCTGTGAGGCTGAGAACCACCGCCCTATTTTTATTTTGTCAGGGTGAAGAACTTTGCAAATTCTATTCTCGTTATGGCATCTGCAAGTTTGGCGCCAACTGTAAATTTGACCATCCAATGGCTACTCCAATGGGAGTCTATGCGTATGGTTTCTCTGCTTCTGCTTCTCCAGCATCTGCTTCAACTAATGTACCTATGGTTCGACGTCTTCTGGGATCCCCATCCAGTTCTGGATACGCATCCTAGGCGTCTTTCACGGTTGACCTCCTTTGATGTATAAAATCCGCAGCGCTGTCTCAGGCGCTGTGAATGTTTCCCCTAACTCCCCGGAATCAAGTTCTGTAAATTGAGTTGCTACCGGAGATGTACAGCCTTTTTTGTTAATGCAGATCTTTGGGAATACCTCTAGCAATCCGTATAATTTTGCAATGCAGACTTCCAGTTTTCAGGTGCCTGCACTATTGACACTGCTGCAGCTATGGTTCCTAAGAGTTGGTGAGGTAGGGAATGCTGTGAAGCAAAGGAGCTAAGCCTGCAGGTGATAATTTTTTCTGCAATCCGAATTGTATCATCACATGGACTTTTTTTAAACCTACGTACAGGTGGTGTGGGCTGTACCAACAATAGGCTGATATTGGGATTTCTTTTAGCTGTGAATTGGGAGAGTTTATGTTGATTAGCTGCTTTCAATTGTTTATCCCTACAAACTACAGCAAGATAAACTCAAAACTGATTTACTGCAGATCCTGAAGCATGCTATCCACATGCTCAAGACCCCAAACTGCATGGTGAAGGTAAAAGGGTGATCAAAAGTCCACCCCAGTGCGGCTGTCACATCGGCACCATTATTCTTGCACACATGTTTCTGAGGTGAGCAGCCCGCCCTCCAACAACTGAAATAAATGTCGACACGATAAGGTGCCTAACCTGGTCCGACCACATTTCTTGTGGTCAGGTGAGCATACGCGCTTGCCTCAAAACTGTGGTAAGTTGAAGAAAAAAAAAAGGAAGAAGAAGAAAAAAAAAGCGACTGATTTCTTTGTAGACATCGTGTGCAATCTATGGGTTGTGTCTGTTCCGCATTCACCAGTCTCTTGCTCTCTTGACTCCTCTAGTATGTGTGAAGTCTAGTGTGGCTCGTTTGCAAAGTTGGCATTGAATCGTTTACTCCAAAATTCATGTACAATTCGTTCGTTTTCTTTAACCGACCTGTCCTTCGGAGAAGCAATCATCTAGTCATAATTTACATGAGATGAAGACTAATTTGACGGCATCGCCAGTTTGGTGAGATGTCTTCGGTGATTTCCTTTTGTTTTCGTTGTAGTCTCGGTCCCACGTTCAGGTTGGTTGTACAGTGAGGCGTGGCACTTGGACTGGCAGACCTGCTGAATCATTGCAGGATCTCCCTGTAACCTGGTAAATCCAACGGACTGTCAAGATTGGGATCTCGCTTGGTATCAAGTACCCGACAAATTCGTGACATTAGTCCATCACACATGTACTGCTGAAAGACGGACCCCACCTGCTGGTGCACTGCAGAACCATTTGCCGTCAAACCTGTAGAAATCACCCGCATTGCATTGCTTTAAAATATGTCTAACACCATCTTTAACATATATTTTAAAAATATGTCTTCTATAATATTATTATAGTATTTTCTAATACTATTAGAGTGCTTCTATTTTCTTATCTTTAATAATTATCTTATTTTTTATTTGTTATTACTCTCCTTTTCACTTCTTACGGCTGCCTTTGCCTTTCCGCAAATTTGCGACGGCTGCCTTTGCCTTTCCGCAAATTTGCGGCAACCTCGTTGACGTCCGCTCACTGTAGAGGTAGGTACCGCCTCCGCTGGAGTCGCTTGCGGGTCGCATCCAGCGGTACAGTGGTTCAAGGAGCGATGGTACACTACACGATTGCCCTTATTTTTTATCCCATGCCCGTTGGGTCAGCACTCCGGCTCCTCCTCCGGTTCACTGTGCTGTTCACCAAAATGCCACAGCACTGTCGCACGAGTCTGTGACACCAGCTGGTGCGTGTGTGCACGAAAGAGACCAGAGGAGCATTTTCAAATTATTTTATATGAGTTTTTATATAGCTACAACGTATATTTTATATGAGTAAAAATAAAGTGAGCTGATATAGTAGTTTTGAAAAGAAGAGTTTATTTGTTTCCATAAGCAGCTGTAATAGTCATATGTCTACCAGTGAAAATATTTAATTATCTATATAGATAGATATAATTACCGTGCACACCAGAGAGATCAGAGGTCTATTTACAAATCCAAATCTCCCATCCCGAGCCGTGCCATCTTCACTTCACTTGCATTCCCAGTTTCCCTCTCCCGATCCCTCCTCTCTCTCCCGGTCTTCCCTTCCTTCTCCAGCTTCCATCTTCCCCAACCCACCCATTCCTCACTTCAAATCCCCAGTGCGACTGCACTCGCCACCACCAATCACAGCCCAGGCCAAAACCCTAAGCAAGCAGCCATGCCCAGCCTCCTCCTCCTGCTCCTGCTCTCCTCGGCCGCGGCCTCCAACTGCTTCCAGGTACGTCAGCGTCCTCTCAACCAGCCCGCCCCCCTGATCTAGCTTGGATTTCGTGCAATTTCGCTCACATTGTGCCACCCGCAGGCCTCTTGCGCGGGCGCGGAGTCCGGGCCGGCCCGGCGGGAGCTGGTGCCGGTGGCCCCTGCGCCCGAGCTCGGGGCCATGGTGCTGAGCCTGAACGAGACGCGGCGGCGGCTGGGGAGCTTCCAGCTCTGCGCGCCCTGCACCTGCTGCGGTGGGTCCAGGGGCGCGTGCGAGCTCGCCCCCTGCTGCTACGCCATCAACTGCAACATCCCCAACCGCCCCTTCGGGTACTGCTCTTTCACGCCCAAGTCCTGCGACTGCCTCGGCTGCAACCTCTGAGATGGCCCTTGCGCGCGGGATTAATCCATGAGCGTGAGAGAGGGGGAGTAGAGTGAGAGTGGGGTATCGATGAATATATATAATTCCCCACCGATGCTTAGTTAAGTGGCAATTGCTATTGTTTCTAGCTATTTTGCTGTGATCATTATTACATGGTGTAGCTGCTACACTCGATTTGGTTGACAAAAAAGGGGGTTGATTTGGAGATCAGTACTAGTGTTTTGTTCTGTGATCTTTGTCCTCTGCCCATGGAGTTTAATTTTATCTGTTTGCAACACATGGATGGGTGATTAGGATACTCTTGTTAATAGCTGGAATACTAGTTTAGTGCAGAGATTTTGTGCCTTTTATTGGATGGTATCTCTTGCGTCTCAGGCCTTTTTGTTTCGGCTTCGGATTGTGGCTTTCAGCTTTTACAATCCGAAGCCGAAACAAACGGATAACTTTTTGTCATAGCTTTTCAGCTTTTTACAACCCGCTTGTTAGAATGTGGGAATCCAAGAAGATGGTTTCCCTTAGCTTTTCACAGATTGTGAAAGTCTATTTTATTGAACTATCCATAAAAAAAAATTAGAATCTACAATTTAAAAGTTTTTCACAATCTAGCTTTTTACAATCCACAATCTACAAGCTGCTTTTCAAAATCCCCAGCTGAAACAAACATGCCCTCAATCCATGTCCTGGAATGTGATGGCTGGCCAAATCCTGCCAGCTCTTTTTCAAAGCAACTAGATTCACGTGACCATGTCTACTCATTGCCCCCTTTGCTCCTCCCTGTCTTCACTAGAAATTTACAACTCTTACCTTCGTACGTATGTGCCTCTCTTGTTGTGTGGTTACAGGACTCAGAAATACAGTCTATGGTGATATGTCATGCTTAAGCAGTACAATATTCTGCTAGAGGAATCATTTTCTTTCCATTGCTTTGGTCATTTTGTATTATGTAGGATATTTGAGAAGTTGCGTTCTTCATATTAGCCATCAATAATACATGCAAATATTATTAGTGTGATTTATGTCCGACCAATCCACTTTTGTTCTACGCTTATTAAAGATATTTTTCTTGGTAATTTGTTTAAAAAAGCAGCATTGATGCTATATATAATGCCCTGTGCATTTCAAATTGAATTAAGACTGGTGTATCGATGCTCCTGCACACAGTCTGTCTATTTGCTCACATAGAAAAAGTGAACATACATACGCATTCATCATATGTCCATGCTTCTAAGTTGAAACTATGTTACCAAAATATGAGTACTGAATGCATCATCCGTAGTTTTTTTAAAAAAAAAAATCTTCTGGCGTTCAGCTGACTAGCAATGCTGATATGTTGCTTGAATTAAAAAGAGTAATCTATATACCAGACGAGTTTGTGTATTTCCACAGCATAATGTTTGTTGTTTTTTTGCGGGATGTTTAAGTTGTGTAAAGGTAGAAACATTCCCCCCAAAAAAAACTTTTTTGTGCCTAAGTCGTGCATAGTCACATAACAAAAGATTAGCTCATGTGTAAATCTCCCAGTAGTCATCAAGATACAACTTTTTCTCCTCATCTCTGACTGTTGGCTGCAGGAGTACTTAAACTTGCATCTTACTTCGTCACCACTGCTCTTCCTCTTGTTGCCACTCATGCATGCAATCTCATTCAGAATATAAAAGTTCCAGGCTTCAGTCTTCAGTCATGATTACACGGTGACTTTTGACCTTTACACTAAACTAGGACAACAATAGACTGCAAAAGTTAGTATGCAACTATGCATGGATCTCATCTGGATTCCATATTTTTCGTTCTGCGTGGAATAGCCTGTAAACCATTCTTGTCCATAGCTGTGTGAGCCTGTGATGTTGGTTAACTTATACTATGATGCTACCCAAAATGTTTCTGTGAATATGTAGTTCTATATGTGAAAGTGACAAATTTCTCCAAGTCGAGATGAATGGGCATGACAAAATTTCTCCAATTTGACACCCCTGACATATAATGGAGTCTGGAGAAGATGATAATATGTGCTGAGAAATGATTAAGCATTCTGTGTTCCTTGTGGGACAGAGTGGCAGCAACATTCCCATGTGCACAGGGCATCAGCGGGACCTTGTGCCAAATACTCAGTAGGAGACAATGTTGATGCATGCTTAGTTGGATTCATTGATCATGTTTGACTCTTGATCCCTCGTGCTTGAGGTATTCCATGTCTGATTCAGCCTGCCATTGTTCGTTGACGTTACGGTCTCACTGACTACCGAAATGCTCATCGTAGCATCACGAATGAAGTCTGTGCTTCGATTCGCCCTAAGTTAACGTTAGCTACGAAATTTTACAGGCCAACTTTTGGCTGCGCGTGTATGTCACGTAGTGCTTAGCAAAATCCTGGTAGGTCAAATCTTAAAGCAAAGAGTTGTGATAGAGAGTACATAGAATTTGACGCTCTTGTCACGTACGCAAATGAGAGGCATTGCAAATGCAAACCCGGCATTTCTGAGAGGCTTTGCAAACCTGGCATTTCTGAGGTAGGACACCCGGGAAATTTCATCCAAAATGGCTGAAATGCTAAGCGTAAAGAAACGCATACATGTTCCTAAAAAAACGCATACATGAACTACGTCAGGTGGGGTTAGGCTGTCAGCGATCTCATCATACGAATAGTGAGAGCATCTGAAAAGACATGAATAGCTTGTCGAACTGCAAAACAGAAGAGGACCACAAAGAACTCTGCCACTTCGTTCAGCACAGACGCTATTTACATTGCTATAGTTTGGCACTCAAACAACATTACAGACAAACATAATCTAAAGCCTCAACAACACTCGGATCCGCATAAGCATCTGCTTCAAATGGGAAAGAGAAAAAAAACTCACTTAGTAAGCAAACTTTAAACCTATTTAGAGCCTTGATTCAATTTAGGATGCGATGACACCGCAATGCAGCAGCAGATTAGAGTCATAATGCCCATGGAGAAGTACAAAAGTATAGAAGCAGCATGTGTTGGCAAAAAAGAACTGATAATTATGGAAATGTTTAGTTAAACGTGGTAAGCTAAATACTACAGCCTGCAGCAGTTCTTATCCAATCTACATACCAAGATACATCTCTTCACAGCAGCTCACGCATGATGCCTTCAATACATTTGATCTGTAACCTTTCTTGTTGATTTTTTGCTTTTCTTTTCCTTTATTTATCCCAGTCATTCTGCACACACAATCCCAAAGAGAAAGAACAAGGGAAGAGAGCATCAACCTACAGAGCAGTTTTGAGGAGGAAACATAGGAGCGGTAGATTTCCATTAAAACCGGCGTTGCTTTGCTCATCGTTTCTACCCAAAGAACCAGATAGGCAGAACCATCAAAATATCCATTTTGGAGAAGACTGAACAATGCTCCGTCGAGGCTTTGTGGGCTGTTGCTGTTCCATAGAGTTCCTCTTCTTCATAGCCGAGGAGACTGTTGGGCTCAAATAGTCATGACTCCTCTGTGGCAGAGCCGTGTTCTGAGAGTGTGTCTTCCGCACAGGGATCAGTGTATGCTGCTTTCGTAAGTACCCGTTTTGTTTCGCCGAGGTCCTTGGAGAGCTCCACCTGCTGTAGGTGACACAGCTCTGGCTCCTCCCAACATGCTTTTCCCTGGGGCTTGGAATGTTCCTGCTTTCCATGGTTTCAGCTGAGTACATTGTTTCCTCCTCACTGCTATACTCTTGATCTCCATACTGCAATATCTCAACGGGTGACGAGCTCGACTGCCCCTCACTGCTGCAATCCTCGTGCCGAAGAGCTACTGGAGGGTCCCTACAATCAGCCTCATAATTACGGTGCCATATGAGCCCTGATGGAAAGCCATTATCTTTAGATTGATTTCTAGGCTTGGATGTTTCGACATTGTTCTCATCAGAAAGCATTTGTTTCAGAGGCAGTGGTAGAAAGATAGTCTTGGGAGCCCTGGGTGGGATGTCCAAGAGTTGAATTGGTGCAGCATCCTTCTGAGCCAGACAAGAACTTTGCCTTGGTGACTCGTATATTTCTGGCGTTGCAATCCCCTGCTCATTGTTTGTGCGCAGATCAACTAGATGATTAGCTTCATGCGAAATCCTTGCGGTGGCTGAGCTTCCTGATGCTTGCTGACATTTAGGCTTTGAACAAACGGATGCATCATCGTTCTCGTCGTCAGGCTTGAACACAAGATGGCGAGTGAAAGAGGTGTTTGAGTGATCACTCCTGCTGGACATCAGCCGAACAAGAGGTAACTTTGGCTTGCTAACCTCGTCCAAGCTGCCCTTCCAATGCTGATACAACCAATCGCAAACTACAGATATGGGGATGCCGAATTGCATTTGGTGATCCTTCTTCCATGAATGTGAAGATGATGAGGATGCCGAGGACGATCGTGCAGTGGGGGAAGAGGCCAGCTTCATCGGATCACAAATCATGAACGCTAGGTTCCCTTGGGCATCGAAACCAGCAGACCCAGGGCACCATGTCACCCCATCAGTTGCAAGCTTTAAGAGGTTGTCTGTGCCAATCACTACTTTTCCCTCACCAATCACCAGTTCCTTTTTCCCCGTATGCCCCAGCACGTAAACAACACTACCATGATCTAGGCTTGGTTTGCAGGATGTTTTCAAATAGTGAGGTTGCTGACCCTGCAGAGTCGGGTCGCTCTCTGTATAATCAAGCCCCACTATTGTAAGGTCAAGAATTGAGCTGGTGATGAAGAATCTGCACAAAAACAATCATTTCAGAGAGAGCGCAAGGTTGGAATCAGAAACAACATTATCAAAGAAGCCGGTAATGAAGAATAAATTGAAGCAAAAAATCATACAACAAACAATATAAAGTGCTACACTTTTCAAGCAACTGTTTCTGACTGAGCCCGGCGGCAGGGCATTTTGGGACATACCGAAGTACGCCCGCCTGCAGGTGGGCCCAATGAGCCCGGAGGCGTACAACATGGCAAGATGCGGACGTATGAAAAACAATAATAGCATCAGGCCGATTTAGTAAAGTTTGATGACATATTTTTAAACCATAAAAATTATAATGGCACCAATCTAATTAACCCAAGTTCATATGGCATGACATCAAATGAAAAACTAGCACGCTTTGAACTTTTCGCGACCCAGGATTGCTGCTCTCTTTTTTGTATATATCATGACCCACTTATTGCTTGGGGATGTCATAACTTTCTTGGATGTCCCGAAAAGCCTTTCTAGGGAAGAAAAGAAACAAAATTTTACCCAGTTCCAACAAGCCAAAACTAAAAGGCAACCTTCTCCAAAAAACCAATGCCAGTTTCCACAACTAAAAGGCACCCATTTACACTGTCCAGCTAGTGAACACCTGCTTGCCTCTTTGGTTGGCTCTTGTCTCATAGTGCCACGATCATTACAGCGATGATCGCACATACTCTACTGACTACCGAATAGCAACCCCACAAATCACTAGCAATTCCATATCCTAATCAGCCGCACTACAGCTAATCATCACCACCAGCAACAGTTTGCCCACCACCACCGACAATTCTGCCCAATGCCGCCGCGGGGGGTCCCGCTCGGTAGCGACTGGTCTTGCTTGTTCGGTCACAGGCAGAGCAAGCAGATCTCAGCCTAATCACACTGCAATCACCGCAAAAACAAGCGCTCGCGCGCGTAGAGAGGTTGCGGTGATTCGAATGGGGTCAGGAGGTGGAAGAAGCATGTAGCTCACCTGTGAGGCTCGAGGCGGGCGGCGAGGCGTTCGTGTCCAAGCAGCGCCTCGGCGTCCTCGGCGGCGGCCGCGGACGGCAGGTTGCCGTGCGTGGTGAGCAGCAGGTTCCGGTGGATCAGGAGCCCGCTGCCATGCCCGCTGACCGCGGCCAGCGCCGCGGCCTTCGCCGAGAAGATCGCCGCCTTCACGCGCTCCGACCTCACGTCTCCGCCGCCGGAGCAGAAGCACCACCCCGCCCCCTCCCTCCACACCCCCATTCCTCCTCCCGCGACCCCTCTGACTAAAACGAGCCGAGCAGAGCAGAGCAGCTTAGCTAACGTCACCGCGGCCCCGCTGCTCCCCGCCGCATTCCTCCGCGGCGGCCGGAGCTGGTGGCGTCCGCCTCTGCACGGCGGCTTCTACTGGTTGTTCTGTTTTGTTTTCTTCCCCATTGGGAGCAGCAGGTTCGTATTAAAGCTGCTGACCACACTGACACCTCCTGCGGCGGGGATCAATCACTCCTCGCAGAACAACCCAAGTCCAATGACGTGTGGGGTCTCCACCCGATGGGTCCCCCTGTTAGCGGCTGTTGATATGCGCGGGTGTTTGGGACCAAAGGTGGTATTGGTGGGCCTTAATTAGGAGGTGGTGCAGCGAGCTGTGGTTTTCGGGTGGGAGGGAAGTAGGGGGAGCCTTCTCTGCTCCGCGCACCGACGGAGTGTAACGGCGCGTGACGGTGACAGGTGGGCCCAGGGCGGCCGTGCGGCGCTGAGCGGTGGGGCCGTCGGCGTGTCCGTGGTCTCTCGGTCACGCGATTAATCGGCTTCGCCGCTCGGCGTAACATGCTTCTAATGATAACGCCATGATACCTTTTGTCTCCGGTTAGCTTCAAGGGTGAATCAGTTCTTATAAAAAAAAAAAGGTGAGTCAGTGCAAGTGTATAAGACGGCGTAACATACTAACATGCACTGTCATATGTATTGATATGTAATTTTAAGATAATTTAACACACAACTTTTACAATGAGTTGTTTTTTCAGTTGCCTCGTATTAACTCTACAACCATTTAAATTGTGTATCGAATAAATACATATTATAGTTATATGATAATAATAACTTGTACAGTGGCGTGGAAGTAGTCTCACAATCCTAAATTTTAGTTTATAAAACTGTTGCTTTGCGAAATAATGATATATTTCTCTTACCTTCCTCTCTCGTGACCTATGAGACATATGTCGTATACCAATGTATTTGCCTTTAGAGTTGTTCGTTTTTATGTTGCTCGGATAGTCAAATGCAAGATTTTTCACAGTGATTCTATTTGGTAGCCATTTGGTCATGTTGGGTACAGCTAATTTAGTAATTTGTATTAGCATATGTTTTGCTACATAATGTTAGTTTGTCAAACGTGGCTGATGACAGTCCCATCATTTTGAGATTGTACATATACATCCATTTGTAATATTGTGCGAACAGTACCTGCCACCCAAGATCGCATGTGGAATTTGCAGGAAAATGGTGTCCCCCATGCCCCAATGATCCAGTTGTTTACCGGTACCGGTGCTGGCAGAACGCGCACGAGGGGACCAAAGCTGCGCTACAAACCAACACGGAAACTGCGCCGGCAAAGCGAGATGGATGCGATCCATGCAGGTAGCCCTACATCTCTGTTCTGTAAAGAGGAAGGCATTCACACCGATCTTTTATCTGGCAGACTGGCATTTTTCCCCTCTACAATGTGTAGTATCTGAGTATGCACGTAAATACACACTTACCTCTCACACACGCACATCTACTTATATATCCTAAGTACATATCTAGACCTAGAGATTACATATAGAGACAGTAGCATTTTTATAGATCGACGGAATCATCTAAAACTCCGTAGACGACAGATATATCATAATCTTATTATGGCTTCACGTTTAAAAGGTCAATAGCGAAATTAAATATAGAGATAGAGTCGGATAAAACCCGGGTTCGATCCTAGATATCAAAATCCGAATGGCAAGGCTTGCACCTGGAGCCGTTAGCCAAAGAGCCAAGTCCTCGCAGACTGGCATCCCTGATCGCATTCTAAGTGGCTACTGGCTGTGTCGCTTTTCTACAAGTGAAGAGAACAAAATTTAATCTGATGAAAAATAGATGCAGCTGATGGAAGACTCTTTCTTTTTAATATAACAGACAGATTTTTTGTTTTTTAAAAAAAGATGTGTCTACATCCCCTGATCAAAAATTCATCCGAAAAGCCATGCAAATTGCAGTTGAGGAGCTAGACGTGTACAAGTATCTAGGCAAGTGGCGTGGCCTCAAGTAGAACAAGGCCATTACAAGTTGTCTAGTGGTACGTATGATGTACCCGTCTGAGACGAAAGAGCACGATACGTTGATCAATGGCATGCTCACTTGCGCTCTCCATACTTGTACGTATGCATTACATAGCCCTCGAATCACATATGTTCCTAGGAATATAACCAATCGATTGGCCTTTGGCGTGTCGACAGTAATTACGAAAAACACTTGGCTAGAACTAGGACGTGGTTTAGTCTTAGCCTAGGTGGAGCTTGACTAGGCCATCTCGAACCTAAGTGGATGGAGCTATTTCTCCTGTGTTTGGTTTGGATGGCCAGATCGGCCCGTGCAATGAAGCTTGTGTTTGGTTTGGTGATCTAAGGCATTGGCTTGCATTGTGTTGGACTGAAGCCTGTATTTGGTTGCCTGTCTCCGGCTTGATCTGCTTACTAAGGACTTGATTAGGTGAAGTTTACTGGCCCAAAAAAGGGTATATTATCGGACCACTCGGAACCTAAGCGCGACTGGTCACCTTCTCACTCACCATTCGTGCGATTGCGCCCTTCTCGCCCCCCCCCCCACTCCGATAGGGGATGATTAGGGTTGGATAAAGGAAGATGATTGGGGAGATATCGATTGACACACCATGTTACGCTATCGCCATAGGAAGCATCCAAGGAGGAAGGTTTGCTGAGAAGGAAATAGCATTGGTCGTCGATTCCTTGGGTGTCCTCTTGAGGTATATTCCTGAGGAATGAAGCCATTGAAGAGAAGGAAAGAGTTCCGAGGGAGAAGGACGAGGAGGTGAGGAGGACCAAAGTGTGGCAAAGAATTTGTGTTGCATGTACCAGGGTAGGATGAGAGCCGAAGTAGAAGAAAAGAAGAGGCGTGGATGATGGTGATCTGTCTTCTTAGGTTGTTAGTGGCCTTCATGTTTGGTTTTGTGCTGCAAAGGAAGAAGTGAAGCTTGGTAGTTGTGTTAGGCAGTAGGTAGTTTGGTTTGTGAACTGGTAGTGCTCATGTCTGCTGTCTGAACTGGATATGTGTCAATATATATGGTAATGGCATGATATGGTATCAAATTGAGGTTGTTAACTGGCAGTAGTACTTACTTTTGATCTGAGGTGATTGTCGTCCTAAACATTAACATCAGGTACACAAGTCCGAAACACTGGTAGCAATATCATTATCAAGTCTAACTTCTCAATTCACCAGACACACAAGTCTGAACCAATTCTTACATTAGATAGACCTTGCATACTAGAATTACAATTAACAAGCTTTGCTCCTATTAGTATCACATCTTTACATGATAAAGTCTTGGTCCTTGTGTGCTTCTTCTCCTTTAGGTCTTCCACCTTCTTCTGGCCATGTACTCCAAGTGTGAAGGACTGAACAAACTCATTGTAAGCTTGCACTGCTTTCTCCTTTTGAATTGAAGCCCTTTAGCATGAGTTGCTGAATCCATTGCCATTGTAAGCTTGGCAATGGCATGAATACCAATCTGCATAGACACCTGGTTGATGGCCATAAAATACAACATACCACTTCATAGTTACTAAAAAAGTTGATAATGCACAACATAGATCATCATTTCATAACATTAGAAATACAACATACCAAGGACTTAACATGAAAACATGTAGATATCATTAGGTGTCTCAGCACCACATCACATCACAGCATACCAAATGTTTATATGCACCAAAGGTATCACAACAACACATCGCAACATACCTAGAGTTTGAATGCATCTATCACCTGTATTAAAACAATATATAAATGGTGTTCAGGTCTCATCACTAGCCTACTCATGTCAGCAAAGTAAGCACCCTAAAAATGATTAGGTGGGTGGTGTTAGCCATGAAGCTAAAAAAATGGCCCTACTGTCATCATTTAGATATAATAGTGCTTGCCTAGGTAAGTCTTCATCTACATAGACCAACTCAATTGCCTTGTCCTCAATTAGGTGACCCAGAGCATGCATGAGAGCCTCCCTTTGAATTCAAGAGTCCCCATGATAGCCTTATACTGTGAGGAATCGTCCAAACAGTATTCAAATTAATCATTAGAATGATCATTTACTTAGTCACATCCACAACGATTATTTGAAATATCATTCTGGTTGTCGCGGTACGTGTTTTGTGTTCAAGATCGGAACACGTATCTTTCTAACATTTAACATCACAACACAGCTTAATAAAGAGCGAGTAATTGAACTGATATTACAAGTTCTTAAGCATCCATAATTTCTTACAATTTACAACAAAAGATAGCTAGGAGGAGATAAAAAAAATAACTCAACTCCTAACCAATAAAAGAAATCTACGCAGCGGAAGACTAAAGACTATACAACAAAGAATGATGAAGTTATATGCCCTTATGCTCCATCACAAAAGCACGACTCTTGAATAGTTGCCTACTCATGCCTGTCACCACCCTCGGTAGACGTAAAGTAGCTAAAAACTAACTCCTCCTCATCGGTAGCACCTGAAAGAGCAACTTGAGTATGAAAGTACTCGCAAGACTTAATCCATAATGGGTATAGATAGCCCAACTCTAAGGATTATGTATTTAGATATTAGCAAGAATACGGTCACATGGTAAAAAAAAATCATATGCGAAAGCAAATTTGACATGAACATGTGTGAGCATCTATGCTAGACCAAAGTAACATTCTAGCATATAAACCTTAATTGAACATATATAAAAAAGGAACCATAGTAATACTGTCCATAAAGAACCATCTCAACCCATCAACCACCTCAATCCACATTCGTAACTCTACGATTTCTGCAAATAGACAAAAGCATACTCATGACCGAGAGCACGATATTTCGAAATGTTTTTACATCCTGCAGGGGGTATAACTTTATCCACACAACTTGAGGACCATACGGCTCGTACGACCAAACAGGTCCACACAAGGGGTACTCATGTCAACCTTTCTTATACCGGAACCACACACTTGCACATACCTCTATGGCACTGAGGTTACCGCAAGTGTATCTCGGGCACCTCCTGCTCCTCGCCACCTTGTTTTTCCTATTCTTTTTCTCTTAGGCGTCATAGGGCTATAAGGCAAGCGTCGGCACAGCGTAAGAAAATCGATTTGTCTTACCATTAGATCGATATGCGGTTAGTACGGAAAGTGCTAGAGTCAACTACAACAACGATCAGTACTTAAACGACGTAAGCTACCTACGGTGTTTGGGCTCCTCTCCCGACCTACCTTGGGAAACTCCATATCAGAGTAGGAGAAAACACCCTTACACCGTTCACATCTCGTCTCATCCTCACTACTCATCTAACCCACATCATAAACCCAACACTGTTATCATTACAAAAGTAATTACACCTAAACCTTGCTAATGGGGGTTGAACCATCGCTCAATTTCTACCGAAAAACCTATGCATGGCTAAGCATTTCGATTGACCTTCAATTTAGACAACAACAAGTTAAGCCCCGATTACAAGGATATGGATCATCAATAACTCAAGACGGATGTGTAATGCATCAACATATGTTCTACCCATACAAAACCCGATATTGACTTAATAGCATGCATAACATACATAAAGCATATTTTATCACATTATACATATATGATCCAAATTAATGGGAGAAACATGCTTATATGCTTGTCTTACTGCTCAGACGGTTGTCTGATGCTACTCAAACAGAATTTACAGAACCCGTGTGGCTCGGTGTCACTTTCAACCACACTCGTCTCACACTTTGGATCCTCGTTCACTAAAGAAGAACGCGTGCAATGATGAGTATGAATGAAGTGCACTAATTGCTACAATATGCATAACAACAAGATAAAAATACAAGACATACAAAATAATAGCAAACTTTGCGATCTAAACGACTTCGAAAAGTTAACAAGAGGCCGAAGACTTCGGATTGAACTCGGAACATCCGGTTTCCGTAACCTCTGAGTTGTACTCCGGACGAGGGTTCTCGGTTAGTCATTTTTTAATTAACTCGGAAGGTCCATGCTGAGTCCAGATATTCCGGGTTAGGCTGGAATTTTCGGGTGAGGCTCCGAGCGGGGGTGCTTGGTTAAAAGCATCGTGAATTACCCGGAACTTCCAGGTGGTACCCAGAACCTCTGAGTTGGGCAGACTTGAGCCTCTCGATGATTTTCCTTGGCCGATTCAACTTGTATGTTAAATCTATCCTACATAGATATACATATACACTATACAAAGGGTTCTATACTCGACTTGCACCCTAAACCCTAACAATTTTTTAGCATAAAGCATCGGGGTTTTCACTGGGCTACTCGAACTATTCAGGTTCTACCCGGACTATACGGGTTGGGATTGAGAGCAATTTCTACCAAGAGAACTTGACTGAATTGCTTTGCGAGCCTCACCAAATAAAAGAAAAACATGTTTGCGATAGTTCATAGAGTCTAGAACTCACTCACCACCCTAGCAACACGATTTCTAAATCAAATGTCATCCAAATCCCTCTAAATTGCTCCCGAGCTCAAGAACTTGAGACATTTTCAACCGTAGCTAGAAATTTAAAATCGACTGACCAATTCACGCATTCTTGTCAAGGGAAGCCTAAGAAACTTACCCAAGGTGCTTGTGAAGGTTAATGACCGGTGGGTGACGAAGAAAACGGAGGAACCGCTCGAGAAGAGGAAGAAATCCACGACTTCTCACGCTTTAACCAAGAATACCAATAAACATCAAGAACAGCTAAATCTTCTGAGAAAACACAAATGAATTGAATGATGGGAAGCTTAAGAGCTTGTGATCGTGTGGATACAACATGCGTACCTCGGCTTTGCTTCTGGAGAGAGGAATCCGAGTAAAGAGTGAGAGAGCTCGGGTGGGAGTGAGAGGAGGGAGGTCCCTGTTGCCTTGGCCGATTGGGAGGGAGTGGGTGCACGGGGAGGGAGAGTGAGGGGAGTGGGTGAGGGAGTGGTTGGCCAACACATGTGGGCCCTATTTGTTATAGACACAAGATATTTTTAAAGCAAATTTGATTCTTTTGTCTCCCGAAATTCTTTCTCTCAATCGATTGACTCTGAACGAAGTGCTCTAGTGTGCCAAAATAAATTGCTCAAATTTAGGCACGATGCTAATGACATATTATTAGGCTTAATCACATGATTATGGATTTAGGACGTGACACATACACACCAAGACAGCCTCTGAATGAGAACTCTCAGATACAACAATAGTAAAACCCCAAATTGGATCAGTCAAGCCAAGCATGAGGGCTCCCTCCTCTTCATTGCACCTCCTTTTCCTTTTCCCCAGGGTTGGAGCTTCAGTCTTGCCCTTGGTTCTAGAGGTTTTAGATTCCTCAGGAGGTTGCGGAGCTTCAGCATCTAGTTCAATTGTTTCAGGCTCCACATAAGGTTGCCCAAGGGCCTCATTGGAACCCATGGCAAACCTGCCAGTATGAACCCTACTACCAAATATCATTTGCATTTGGACATAGTTAGGAATGGGGACATTGAGGAACTCAGCATCCTCGGGGTGGTCCTAAAGTCAGAATTTTGACATAGGTAGGAGGCAGTTGGGAGAGTTGGTGAAGTTGACAAAGCAGTTAATGTGAATCACAAACTACAAAGTTAGAGCTAACCTTGGTATGCCCTTTGTAATGCTGAGCTTCTAGTGTTATCATGTAATTTTCCTTGTCCCACAAAGCCCCACTCAACTCCTTCAGCCTACAGATCTTCATCCACTTAGCGTTTCAAGGACTCCTGACCACCATACAGAGGTACCTTGGAACCCTGCCCTGACTGCATAGCCAGCATCTACCATGTAAAATTTACCTAACATTTAGAAACCAATGGATCAATTCAGTAATTTTACCAAAATGCTTACCCCTAAGGTTGTACTTCTATTACCTCCAGGTATCCTTAGGCCATCCTCCCTTTGTAGGGCATCAACTAGGATAAGGGCATCATGAGCTGACCCCTCCCATTCATGTAGGACATATGTAAACCTGAGATCAAAGTCTATAGCAGTAAGGACATTTTGAGTAGTTGCATGCTTTCTTCCAAGGCAACCTTGTATTTGCTGGAAACTTTAGCTAGGACATGGGTACCATCGATTGCACATACGTAGTCCTATATGAAGTAATATGATAATTTATTAATCAAGTTCAATAAATGAATTGGTTAGTACCAGAATGTCAAATAATCTATACACTGCTTCAAACCTTTAAGTAAGGGTTCCACCTACGGTTATTCTGGATTTTTCTTGGAATGACAATGGCAAGAGGAGTGATCATCTCATCTCTCCGTTCACCAACAACATACAAGACTTACCAAAGTACCTACTAATAGTTTCAAAGGACCTCCTAAAGGTTAAGTTGATTCACCTAGACCTTTGGTTGTGACCTACAACATGTAAGAACATTGCAACCTGCTCCTCAACACATGTATGAGTATTATCCCTCAACAACCCCCTACTATGGAACAAGTCACAAAGTTGGAAGAACGAAGCCCTTTTCATCCTAAGGAGATCCACACACTAAGTGTCAGTAGAGTGGTAGATGAACCGTAGGTTAGCCTGCCTCTCATGATCTCTCGCAGCCAAAGGGCCATATGTCACAGATGGTCTACTTAGAGAACGACATCTGAACCTAACAAACAACCAGGCTGACACTACAATTACGAGAGCAACGCCCCTGAGGATGAGACCACGATGCCTGGTAGCAATATCCATGCATAAAGGCAAAAGATATACACAAGAATTAGTGCAAATAGTGGTGCATATTAAGGTGTTGTAATATTGACTTCATAAGTAAAATAGGTCATGACTGCAAATCAACACCGATTACACATGAACCCTAACAAATCATATGGGAACAAAGTAGATCTACAACGATTAAACCTGAACCCTAACAAATCCACCCACCAAGGTTCAAGAAATGCGTAGCAACATCAAACAAGCAATGCAAATCCAACAAGATACGAAGACAAACAGAGGAGAAAGAAGAGGAGGAATGAGTATCGCACATATTCGGTGCTCAAGACCAAGCACCAGGCACCAGGAAGGCAACACCCTTCTCAAGACCTACTAGCACAAGTCACCTCTCTGGCAAGGAACGATGGATCTCATGTAGCAAGTCCAAGCGGAGAGGAGAGCGAATTGGAGGCGGCGTGAATGAGGGCAAGCGGTAACCTTAGCGCTCGCCTGGGAGGTCATTGCCTGCACATCTCAGGCCAACGTGGAGCACCTCTCGTGGTAGGCCCTGCATAATCCGGGCCTAGCTAGATAAACGACCAATTTGGACGTCCAGGTCTATCCTGGCTTAGCAGCCCTTTTGCATTGGGCTGGCTTGGCTAAGTCCCTTAACCAGGCAACCAAACATGTGCATTCTGCATTGGGCTGCCCTGGCTAGGGGTTTAGCCAGGCAACCAAAAACACCCTTAGACTCATCCTAGTGAATAGTATCATGTTGCTATATCCAAGACTATCATGTCATATGAAGAGAAACAAGTTGGTGTGTTGAAATAACTCCTACAATGCATAGTACCATATTATTATTTTCTAGGTGTACAAAGTCAATAAATTGTTATGTGTTTCATTAACAAATTCTTCACATGATACAACACAATGCAACCTACACGGTTTCTTAGTATAGGATATTGTGCCCAAGTTGTATCTTGTACAAGATACAAGTACAAGATACAACTTTCTTCTATCTCATCTTTAATTCATTGCCATGTAGCAAAAAAATCCTACGTGGCATGTAATAATTATGCACGATATAATGCGCTAAAAGGAGCCTATATGGCCATTTAAATCCATGGTTACTGGTTACCTGCCAAAGCAATGAGACTCGGGGTTTTATGCAAGCAAGGTTATCTATGATCATTTGCCCTCTTAGCGCTAAGGATTTATTATTCACTATAAGTTTGTATTTGAGATCGAAGCAAATTCAAAGCATCGGAATTCCAAAACACTCTCACCCCAAATAGGATAGGAGTATGTATTTGGAAATCCAATCGGATCGGATCTGGACTTTCTGATTTTTAATTGTGACCTCGTCTCCTCCTCCCTCGAATAATACATTGGCACGCCCACAAATTAATGACAACCACAATATTTGTACATACATGTACACGATATGGGTACTGGATCCGTACCATGTATATACATACAGTGAATTAGTAATAACTAGTTATAGGACGACCGTACATATAGTCAAGTACACTATCTGCACCCTCCTGTGATATGACATGACGCCTTAGCTGGGTACAGTACAACAACAATCTATTTAATTTGTTTTTCTCCCACTCTTGAGAAATAGAGATCGGGTGCATCACGAGTAGCCTTGCACTTGCATCGCAGTTGTAGTAGTAATTTTTTGTCATGGTGGTGGTGGGAAATCTTCACTTGGAAGAAGGCACACCTACCAAGGTTCACCGCCCTAGTACAACCAAATGTTCCAGGCACACAAATCCGTTATTCTAGGGGTTTAAATCAGATGTTCCGGAGCACGGGAGCATGAAGCATGGTGGCGACGCGACGGTAGCTCAGAGTAGGAGGAGGCGATGCAAAGCAGAAAACACAAGTGGCGACGACCAAGAACGAGAAGGGGTAGTAGGAAGGAGGACATGAAAGCACAACGGGGAGAATTGGAAGCCAATGAGGAGTAGGCAAACACGACGAACATCGGGAACAAAAAGGAAGGAACGGGAAGGGGAGAAGAAGACGAACCGTCGAGCGACTCTGTGCCACGAGGTAGAAGGAGAATTGGAGCAATGCCCACCAGCAACGAGTGCATAGGGGGTGGGTGAACTTGGGTTCCCAGTTGCGTAGGCGACATATAATATTTGTGGTGGATGCCAGCATTGTGCTTGTGTCTCAAGAAAGGAAAGAAAAAGAGTGAACACCGTCTGAACTCAGTTGCTTTCGGATTCTGAAAACGTGTAGAGCGAAAGCCTGGGGTATTTGAAACCAGTCTAATATCATCATGTGAAATTTTGGTTTGACGTTCACGTGCTTAATTTCATGCCAGTTTCTGATTAAAAAAGGTTTTATGCGAGATCAAACACGACCCATTTATCCATTAAGGCAGACTTCAAACTCTAGGATTCATGTGAGCTCCAAAAATTCTTTGAGCTAGAACTCTACCAGACAAGCCCTATATATTAATGCTCCTAGTGAAATTTATAGTTTTATGTGTCTATTTGGAGTAGAATATTCTCAAACCAAAGTAACACCTGTGTTGGCTCCGACGTTTGTCAATAAGCTCTCCTCTCGAGGACCTCCCATTCTCTTCAGACTTTAATTGGTTCTTCCTTGCCATTGCATGATCTTTTAGATCTGTGCCCATCATCTTCATCTTTGCTTTTGGTAATGTTTCGATGAGCTTTAGAGCTAAGGTGGTTCATCAGCCTGTGGAGGTGGAGGTCATAGTTCGTAGTGGGTAGTAAAGGGTTTAGTGCCACCATTGATGGTAAGATTAAAAAGAGAACAACGGATGATCATAGAGTGCTAGAGTGGTGATTCCTAAGTTGCGGGTTAGAAGGCGGTAACATATTTGATTGTTGTGAGCTCGTAAGGTAAGGAAGCACGGTGTCTTAGGGAAAGGGGTCAAGATGTTAATGGTGAATAAAAAGGTGCAAGGCGACAACATCGGGACAAAGGACTAAAAATGGTGGAGGTGAATGGCAACAAGTAGACGGCAATACCGTTTGGGTTGAGAAGGGAATACATGTATATCGAGGGGGGAAAAGGAATTAAAACCCTTTAATCCGAGTCTAATCACCTAGTGGTACAAGCCACACTTATTTTGAGAGGGCTCGAAAGTATTTTAAGTCACAATTAATATTCAAGTTTAGCACCTGTTTTTTATAACGGATTAAAAACGTCTAAAATGTTACTTCCTGCTCTCGTTCCACACAGTTGCCGCATTTTAACTCCGTTTACGTAGTCCTCCTTTTTCATGTGTCCAGCAACGTAAAAGCACCAGCCCAAACAAAAAACAAAGCCCCGTATCGTGTCCCCATTAGGGATAATAATCGGATGTGGCGAGTACATGTATTGCTCATCTATATCTATATTCGTCAGGTTTTACCCGCCCACGGGTATACCTGTGAACGCCTATGGGTGAAAAGCGGGCACCAAATCCGTCACCCGCGTGTATGATTGGATAGGGCGGTGCAGGGAAAGGTGGGCGGGTCGGAGCGATGTAGGATCGAGCGGAGTGTTGCGGGGCTGGTCGGGGGCTCGAGGCGGCACAACGTGGGGCGGAGTGGCGCAGTGCCAGTCCAAGCGACACTGGGATTCGAGATGGTGCAATGCGAGGCGAGGAGGCACGGGGTGACGTGAGACTCGAGAGAGAAGCATTGTGCTGGGAAATGAATTGAGATTTGGAGGATTGGGTTGACCCACCTGTCAGATTTATTTCACAGGTAAACGAGTTTCGTGAATATCGTTATGTCTTATCCATATCTATTTACCCGATAAATAATATTTTTTATCCACAAACATACCTATAGATACTAAATACCATCCATATCTTACCCATTCGAATATTTACTATCCATATCCTTAACTGTACCAGTTTACCCATCAAATTGCCATCCCTGTCTAACACCCCCTCCCCGGCGCCCTGGCCGCCTTCATCGCCGTCTTCCCTTCCCCATCTCCCACCACCGCCTCCTCCTGCTCCTCCCCGTCCGCTGACGTCGCCACCTCCCATGAAACCCTAATCCCCCAAAACCCTGACCCGGACCAGCACCGCCTCCGCCTCCGCCTCCATGTCGCCCCCTCTCCAGGCGCCCGACTACAAGCACATCACCGAGGAGTGCCTCCGCGAATGGAAGGGGCAGTCCGCCGGCGCCTTCCGCCACCCCGATCCGGTTCCCATGGCGCGCTTCCTCTATGAGCTCTGCTGGGCGATCGTAAGCTCCCGACAGTTCGGACTGCCGCGTGATTAGGTTTTGCTCAGCTCGCTGGTTCGGTCGGGCTTCTGTGCTGATTGGGTGTGCTCGGCTGCGCAGGTGCGGGGTGATCTGCCGCCGCAGAAGAGTCGGGTGGCGCTGCAGTCGGTGGTGTTCGTGGAGGAGGCACGACGAGAGGAGGAGCTCGGTTCGGTGCTCGCTGATATCATCGCCCACCTTGGGCAGGATGTGAGTATACGCAACTCGTTTTGCTGCCGTGTGGTGGTTACTGGTTAGCGAGACTGTAATGGTTCTTTGGAGTGCGTTTGATTATTCAAGTTTCTCGGGGCTGTATCCAGTGTTTTGGTGGTACTAGGTGCGTGAGTATTGGACTGAATTGGTCACTTTGTAGTGCGTGTATTACTTGTTGTGCCAGCTGAATCGGCAATTTAGTTGATTTGTTTTGGTAGTTTGATGATGAACAGTCTATCAGTGGGGTTGGATAGGATGCGGTAGCTCTGGACATATTCTAGGTTATCACTTTTACTAGTCTGTCATGTACTCATGTACTAACAGAGTGTTGTTGCGAAAAAAATCAGCTGAAGTTGTAACAAAAACAAATTGAATCAATGCTCTTCGAGGTTAATGCTTCAGTACCACCTTTTGGTAGAATAGAAATGAACCAGATGATTGTCAGACAAACCTATTATGACATGACCTAGTCAGTTTTTTAGTTCGCTTTGTAAACATGAATGTGCCTTCTACTAGCAGTATATAACTTTTCGTTGCAAGCGATCTTTTGTAGACATTGATGAGCTTCTGCGCTAACTGTAGAAAGCTTGTTCAGATAAGGAAGCAGATTAAGGGACAGAAGCTTGTGTCTTTCTTTAGTTTCTGGTTAGGTGTTCAAAAGTCAACACAAGTGGTGCTAGATGTCCTTTTCAGTATGCTTGAGCCGAAATCGAATTATTCTGAACGTCCACCAGTTACCAAAAAAGATAGATTGTCTTGTGGCGTCTCTAAGAAGTTCTGTTTTATGTGATACTTCCAACCAAAAAAGGGACAGTAGAGATGGTATTGTATAAATGCAAATGCTGTAATGCATAGTCTATTGCCATCTTCCCATCTCCAATCATTTCCTTTGGATCTTTTCTTGCCCTTGGTTGCTTTGTTATTTATCCACTGCAATTGGGCTTTGACCTATGTTTTGTTGCTTTTTCCACCAATACGACCTTTCTCACTTGGTAATGTTTGTTCCTGTTGAATCTCTGTTTAGTGGCATTCCTTTAATAGTCAGGCTGACTACTTCAATCTGCAGATTGCAATCTCCGGTGAATATCGCAGCCGTCTTGTCAAAATGGTAATAAAGCTCTCTTAGTTCTGATAACCTAGACACAACTTAAGTAGTGCAAATGAACAATTCATATTTCTAGGTATCTACTTTCCTTTTGCTTAAAAAATGTGGAGCATTCATTAATTTCCATTTGAATACTCTTCCCTGCAGGCTAAGTCTTTTGTGGAGTCTTCAATTATTGCACCTAGGCTTCTGCAAGAGCGGTGCGAAGTGAGTATTGTTATTCCTTGTGCTAGCGCGCCACATCTTTGTTGTCATCATTTTAAGATTAGTGTTCGCATAGACGGTCGTCTAGCATGTCTAGACGATTATACGCTAGTCACGGGGTGACCGTCTGTCTACATCTAGCGTCTAGGTGAACATTGTTTAAGATAAAAGCTGATATATGATTTCTATTTTTCCTCCACTCATGGAATTGAAGGAAGATTTCCTCTGGGAGGCTGAACAGAGTAAGTGGAAAGGCCAGGATTTAAAATCCAAGGAGGTACGCATAATGTGCTAACGTGTCATATTCAATTAATATTGTCAGGATTTCACATCGATATCTTTTAATGTCAATATCTTTTTGTGGGGGCACACATGGATTATAATTTTTTTGAAAACTCATATTACAGTATATCATGATATATTCATGCTCATACTTTCTCCCCCATAACCATGGTTCTTCAGCAATGTACTTTTGCCTCATGTTGTTGGTAATTTATCTATTTATTTTAACATTTACTGTATAGTTGATTGATGCTTCTTTCAAATAATTGGCAATAGGTTAGGGTCAACACACGGCTTCTTTACCAGCAAACTAAATTCAACCTCGTACGGGAGGAAAGCGAGGGCTACGCCAAGTTGGTATGCATATCTACCTGTCCTGATTTTTTATTATTTTGTTTCGTTCTTGTGGTGATTGCAGAATGGCAACATATTTTTTATTCCAAACTTGGGTCATCCCAATCTTCTACTTGTGCTGTTTCGAATCTTCTACAGTGTTTTGCTTGATACACATCTAGTTTCTACACTGGGATTCTTTAGTTGATTAGTTGAATACTTGAATGCCCGTTGTTTCGCGGATTCGAAACATCTCGCTTTCGAATTGTGTGTTTGAAACTGTGTATGTAATATTTGCGGACGTGCCAGTATACAGAGTATACAAGAGATAGGAGACAATGTAATGAAATTGTTAACTTTATTCATTCATATTGAATTTATAAAGTACATATTTCGATTACAAAGTTTTACTCCACAACGCACACGCTATCTGACTATCTGATATGCTGCGATTGCTTTGTCTTGGTTCCCGGGGCTTCGTGAAGCTCTCCGGTTAATTACACCCGTCCTCGGGCTACCTCTGATTAAGCTGCGCTGGCGGTCGTCATATAAAGGTCGTCTCCGAGTCTGCAAGACTGTAATCACACGCAACAAAGACTAAGCAAAGTAAGCGTTAGAAATCAAAAAGCGGTAGAGAACGAGAATAACAGTCTAGGATGAGCTTTTGGACTGTTTATGTATCCCGGGTCATCATCGGCCACGTAGGCCTCAGAATTGTGTATGTTCTACGAAGAGGTGAGCTAGGAGCGCGACACGACACGTAGCTTCTACTGGAAGAAGCAGCATGGCCACCACCAGGAGCTCCGACGCCGTGCTTGACTCACTAACTCCCTCTTCGGGCCTGGGACTTGTCCTCATCGGCCGTCTCCGAAGGCAACAAACAACTGACGCCGCACAGGCAAAGCCACAAAGGCGGGGTGATCACTTGTGGGCCACACAGGCTCCAGCCACATAAGCATGTATTATTCTGTGATCGGTGTTACCTGACAGCCACATAGGCACTATGCCACAAAGGCAAAGCCACAAAGGTGAAATGGAGATCACTTGTGATATCAAGGGCAAGCAACAACAAGCCTCTGCAACATAATGAAATATCATAATATCATGGCCACAACCTCTGCGACATGATAAATAATCAGAACAACATGGCCACTATATAGCAAAATAAAGCCTCTGAGCACAGCATTAGATCACCCACCATATGATAGCATGGATATAGATCACTGGCTATTAACACTGCATAACTATCAGTACCATCAGTAGGGATAACCCAAGAACTGAAGCTTTCATGCCAATCTCATCTCATCTGACAATACAGAGCTACCACTGAACTTCAACAGGAAACAAATAGTATAATTGAGATCAGCAAGAGGGCAGAGTAGGCATCAGAATCAAGCCAAGCTACAGTCACCCTCACAGCATAGCACTACTAGATGATCATTAGCCATAGTGATACGAATGATGGCAACAGGATAGGGTAGGCAGCAGACTAGAACCAAGCCACAACCGCAACTTCTACCATCAGCGGAACAACAGACAGAGGGCTAACAAAAGACATTAGCCACCAATATGAGCATCAACAAGCCATGTTCAAACAACAGTCAAGGAATCACCATTGCCAAAAGCATCACAGGAGAGTAGGATGCTCAGGCAATAGCAAGGCCGGCCTAGCACATAGGCACAACGGTGATCGATGAGCGAGTTATAGTGGCTGGGCCATCAGTGAGGCACAACGGCGCGCATGCGGCACGAGGGCACGCACAGACAGAGAGACAACAAGGCTATCACGACATGCAGCTAGAGCCCGGAATTCACTAGCGCGTGGCCGGAGTACAAGACTTCAACGACGCACGTCTGGACCTGGAGTTTCTTACGGCAACGTAGCCTGAGCTCGAACGTCCACGGCACAAAGGCCGGTCACATAAGGCGAATTATATCGGCAGGGCCTCAGTTTTTTCATCACTGGCCACGGGCACGGCAACATCACAACGAGCACAAAGTGGCACGCACACAGGACAGACGGAGTAATCGGGGCCTCAGTTTTGTCATCACCGGCCCACGGCGAGCACAACGGCACGAAGGCCGGGCCATCACAGAACACCAGAGAGGAGCAGAAGGGGCAAACACGGCCAGGGATCACCTCGAGTTGACGTCATGGCGGCGGCGGAGACGGATTGGCAGCACGTTTCGGTCAACGTTGGGGCAGCAACAAGGGATCGGCCTTTCCTCGTCGGTACGGGGTGGCTAGGCCACGGGCGGCGCAATAGGAGTGACAGCGCACAGCCGGAGCAAGGGCGTCGTCCAACAGCGGCGAAGGGCGATGGCGCAGTGTGGCAAAGCTCATGCGTTTTCTCCAAAACTCCTTTTTTTCCCCTGGGCACCCCCTCCCTGCACCCTATATAGGCACGACGCGGGGCTCCCCCACGAGGAGATAAACTTGAAGCCAACCTCAAATCCGTTAGGACTTCCTGAGTATTACAACCGGACTCCACGAATCCGCGAGGATACCCGATTGGGGAAGAGGAGATTCCGCCCAAATCTGGTAGAGATAGGAGGGGATTCCGTTGGGGATTGGAGATAGAGATGGAGGGGATTCGGTTTGTTGGAGATAAGGAGGAAGGGGAGAGAGGGCACCAGCTCGGGCGGCTCAACCTGGCGGCGGCGCGCGCCAGAGCCAGCACGGGAGCGGCTCAGGGAGAGGAAGAAGGAGGGTGGCCGGTGCCTGGGCCCGAGCGGGAGAGAAGGGAAGGGGGGCTTTGGGCCGGGCCGACCGAGAGAGGAGGAGGGGAAAAGGCTGGCTCGGGCCGCACGGCAAGAGGAGGGGAGGCCGGGCTGGTCCGAAAGGAGAGAGGCCAGCCAGGCCTCTCCTCTTCTCTCTTCTTTTTTTTTTGTGTGTATAAATACGTACACGGGGGATTGCGCACAAACACGGTAAAAATACCGTCGTACACCCGTGCTTTACTATGAATAAAGAAAATCATAACACCGTACCTTGAGTCATATTTGATGGTCTTGGCCACCATTGCGTGCATTGTGCCTCTGGATTTGTTTCATGGTTGGAAGTGCATGCTCAGCTCTTGCACTAGCCTGACTGAACTCTGCTGCAGCATATGTTGCACCTCGAGTGCCGTGACTGGTCTGCATCGTTTCCTTAGCCTGCTGCACACCTGGTAACAATTGACTAATCGAGATGACTGAGGGGATGAGGAGGGGATGTTGAGAAGCCAAGGAAAAGTATATGCGAGAGTAAGGAGTAGTTTGTTAGGATGAGGTCAAAATTTGTCAAAATTCTTTTTTTTGCGCTAGAGTTTCATCAAGAAGACAGAGGGGTGAATGAACCACCACCACCAACTGGAACATTTAAATTAGTTGTAGACAACTGCACTGTTCAAGAGATGTCTGTTAAAGTAATAAGCTGATGTTGATGTTTAATTGATGCTAAGGAGTGGAGTTTAATTGCAAAACAGGGGGAAGCTACAAGTTTGTACTTCCCAAAGCATCTGCTAGAAGCATGTTCGATTCAATCACGTTCAAAAGAATTGGGATGTGTGATTATAATTAGAAATATACTCGCATACTGTATTTATGCATATACATTTGTATAGAAAATTACCTAAATGATTGTACATTGCAATTGTCTGGGATTTTCTGCTAGTTTTACTCTTCACGTAGTTCCTCAAGGTTCTTTCGTGATGCTTATCGAAGTTTAGCGGTTCCTAACCCTACTTATCTGTGTGTCAGGTGACACTCCTTTTTCAAGTTGGCTCAGATCTGGCATGCCAGAATGCTTCTTCAGTTACAATCAGCATTATAAAGGTTGCCATCGGCATTAATTTCTCCTATGCTATATTTTTAGCTTGTAAGCAGTAATGTGTAATAACATTATTGTTCTTTTTGTGACAGTCATTGATTGGTCATTTTGATCTGGATCCAAATCGTGTATTTGATATTGTGAGTCTTCATTTGCTATGCCATTGTTATTAATGTTGGAGAAGTGTGTTGTTGAGGTTGTGCAATTCTGTTGTTCTTTTCTTTCTGCAGGTGTTGGAATGCTTTGAACTCTATCCGGATAGTAACATCTTTTATCAGCTCATACCTCTTTTTCCAAAGGTATTTGTTCCAGTAGAATCAGCAGGCAATATGTTCTAGTCATAATTCATGTAGTATTTTCAGTTTCTCACCACATCTTGCAAGTTTCATGTAGAAGTTTCACCATATCTTACAAGGTTGTTGCCATAATTCGTGTACCCCCTCCAGTCAAAAATACTTGAATTTTTGGACATGACACGGTCTCCAATATGTACTTTTGGCCACTATTTTCTACTAGACTATATTAATAAAATACAATACATTTATGAGATTATTAATGTATTTTTCGAGACAAATCTACAAATACGTTTTTCATGATTCTGAAATAAATATTTTAGAAGTTATTGATAGTCAAAATTTCAAAAGTTCTCCGGATCTTGTCCAAAACATTAAGTATTTGTGACTAGAGGGTATAGTATTTTCTCCATATCTTACAATTTCCTCTATTACAGTCCCATGCTGCCCAAATTTTGGGGTTCAAATTCGAGTACTATCAACGATTGGATGTCAACAGCCCTGTTCCATCTGGGCTTTTCAGAACAGCAGCTTTGTTGGTCAAATCTGGTTTCATTGACCTTGATAACGTGTATGTTTCTTATATTATTTTATGCCAGTGAGTTTGTCTAGATTTGATTTGTGTCAAGATGGTCTACCCAACTCAAAATGTTGTTTTTTCTTTAATCTTTTATCCTTACTGTGGTGAACATTTCTTAGTTATTTCAATTCTCTTATTATTTGAATATTTTCAGTATTATTAGATGTCTTTCAGTTCATTTTCCTCAAGTTGTGCCAAGCATAGATGTTGCTGAACCAAAGGGAACTTGCATGAATAGATTCCACTTACTGTAGTCTAAGTTCTTGTTTGTTTTTTTAGTTTTTATGTTGTAAAACTTGATTTTACTGCCAGAACTATTTATTGGTGAATAGCCTTTTTCAAATGTCTTTCATATGTTTCATGACATATTCATGACTTTTGTTTCAGGTATTCTCACTTGCTTCCAAATGATGACGAGGCATTTGAGCATTTTGACTCTTTCATTGCAAGAAGAATTGATGAGGTTGGTATTCCTTTTCTTTATTACTAGTACCATAATTTATTATTGTTTTATCATCATCTTTTTAGTTGGATCTTGTGGGTTTCATCTCTAGCCTACCCTAAGTTGCTTGGGACAAAGGTTTTGTTGTTGTTGTTATTGGTATTCCTTTTCTTTGTTGAAACTTTGACTGCGACTAGATAAGGAGAGTGACTATGTTGTGTTTGTTACATACATTTTCCCCACCATCCACTAATCATCCTAGAAGGACTGAAAGGGACTGGCAAAAAATGTTGGAGGGAAAAATCGATAACTTTTTTGTAACTAAAAGCTGTATGTACTATAGTCATCCCTTTATGTATTATATACTCCATAATTTTGTTACACATTGCTGACTAAGTACCTTTATAATGTTATGCCCCTTTGCCCTTATAAAGGACAGAAAGAGCATGAGTCCTTTGTTTTTTAACCTGAATAATTTTAATTCCACATGTGAATTTGGTCTTACATTGCTGCTATGGCTATATTGATGTCCCTTAAAGTTTTATAGGACATTATTGAAGCTACGACTTACGAGCTTAGTCCTCTTTTTCTTGACTGCAGGCTAATAAAATTGGCAAAATCAATCTTGCTGCTACTGGAAAGGACCTTATGGATGACGAGAAGCAAGAAATAACTATCGATTTATACACAGCTTTGGAGATGGAAAATGATTTAGTTGGGGAGCGAGCCCCTGAGATGGAAAAGAACCAGAAACTTGGGCTGCTTCTTGGTTTTCTCTCTGTGCACGACTGGTAATGTACATGTGTGCCATCGTTTTTACTTGTTGCATAATCGTACTGTGAAGATATTTAAAACCATTTCTATTGAACCTTCATAGGTTGTAATCACATTTCTGCAGTAAATGCACCAGTAATTTTTTTGGCATCTTTTAAATATTATCGCTTTTTAATTGTACTGTGAAGATATTTAAAAGCATTTTTTTAGCCTACCCCAACTTGCTTGGGAGAAAAGGCTTTGTTGTTGCTGTTTAAATATAACTGATTGGTTTCTGCTGTTCTTTGCCAGGTATCATGCACAACTACTCTTTGAGCGTCTTGCACACCTGAATCCTGTTGAGCATATTGAAATTTGTGATGCATTATTTAGGTTTGTATGTTCCAATGATTTTATTTCTTGGTTTTGTGCAGTATAACATATATTCATATCTATTTTCACTTTATGCAGGATGATTGAAAAGACAATGTCTTCAGTCTATGATATAGTTTGTCAAATGTACTATTACTTCCCTCGTAAGAATGATGCTGAACAGATAGGCACATCTGTCCTGTCACTAAGTTCATTTGATCTACCGAAAGAGTTTTTCCAAATGCTCACTGCTTGTGGACCATACCTTCATCGTGATACTCAATTATTTCAAAAGGTAATTTCAATCTTTCTACTGCTGCTCGCTATCATGCTATACTTGTTGCTGCCATCTGTATATAATTGATGATTTTGTTCGGTGCAGTGATGCTATATATTATTGATTTGTGCAGTTAGAATTCTTACAATAAATGAAACCACACTAGGAACCTTTTCATTGCATCTATGATTGTCACAAGTCATGACTAGAATTTCACTCCATGAGTTGCATTGTTGTAATAAACCAGGAAACCAAAAATGTCACCCTCGGTGCCTAGTTGTAACAAATCAGTAGTCAAGTTTTGCAGCTTACATCACAAAATGTTGTAATTGTGTACTAGAAAGCATTTGAGTAGGGTGTGGTATGAAATATCTTTGCTTGCAAGTTGCAATTTTGCAGTTCCACATGGATATACTAGTTGCAAAAAATTTTGGGCATTGTTTATATAGTGATCCATTCTTCATATTAACTTTTCAGGTTTGCAGAGTATTAAAAGCATACTTCCTCTCATCAAAAGAGTCAATCCGTGCATCAAGCATAGTTTCTCCAGAATCTCGGATTGAAGAAGCACTTGGATCGTGCTTGTTTCCTTCGTTGCAGCTTATACCTGCTAATCCTGCTGTTGATATGGAGATATGGGGGGTTCATTCCCTCCTTCCTTACGAGGTTTGTCATATTGTTTCATTTTTGATTTGCTGCTCTATTCATGTTTTAGCAATTTGGTATCTTCCATGTCCAGGCCCGCTATCGTCTATATGGTGAATGGGAGAAGGAGACTGAACAAAACCCAATTATCCTTGCTGCAAGGCAAACTGCAAAGGTCACCTTTTTATTCTAGATAAGGTTTTTCTAATCTACCATTTCATGTCAAGTTTTAAATTCACGCACATCCGTATTTTTAAATCAGCTGGACACCAGAAGGCTTTTAAAACGTTTGGCTAAGGAAAACCTGAAGCCGCTTGGCCGCATGGTGGCTAAACTTGCTCATGCAAATCCTATGACTGTGCTTCGGACAATTGTCCAACAGGTATGTGGAACTAAGTTGTGTGCATGTAATCACTTATTGGGGGTAAACTTATTCAATTTCAGAAGTATCATACACTGCAAGTATATCCAAACGGTTAGGAATAGCAACTTGTATTCAATAGTAGCCTATGGGGGCAATATATAGTGTACATGAGGGAGTACAGGATAAGGATTCTAGTAACCTATACGTCAGGAATAAGGGCTTTCCTAACACCCTCCCTCAAATGCAAGACGTATGCAATAACATTGCATTTGAAAGAGATGACACTAAGTAATAAACTTACGCTAATACATAAAAAAGTTGTCTCTTCAAAGCCGTCATAAAGTGGAGCCTTGGTAATCCTGTCGAATCAAAGCCGAAGAAGTGCAAAGCGGAGTACAGGAGTAGAGTCGTGATGATAACAACCAAAGAATGCCCTTGGTCAAAAATCGCAACAAAGAGACGCCGAGCAGCAAGACGACAAAAGAAAATTGTCACTAGAGCTACGAAAAGACCAAGATGACACAATAGTGCCCTAGATCTAGATGATGCGTAGCAAGACAACAAACAAAGTTGTCGCTAAAGCTACAGAAAGATCTATACTGATGCATCAACAACGACTGGAAAGAAATCGACTAATGGACGAAGAAATATGTGGACTCACACATCGTAGACGAAAAGACCAAGATTACCATAATACCCTTGACTATTATACCCTTAGCACCCCCTCAAATCAAGTTACTGCAAGTTGATGGGCTAAGGGCCGTGAGTCCACCAGTGTTGATCAAAGGCAGGGCCTTCTTTACCACCTCCTGGTGACAGAGTTGGTCGAGAAGATCAATTGAACCACCAAAAGAGTCCACAATGCTTATCAAGAACGCTTCAACCTTCTCCATCACCATAGTCTTCAGATTGCAGTAGATTACACAACATTGGGATGGAGTCAATTACAAACTGGGAGCAATCTGTAGGGACCTTCCTGCAGACATTTGTGATAGCTGACATTGCAACCCTTTGAATACTACCAGAGAAGAAGTCAATGTATGCCAGCACAACGGTGATCATGCGGGAGCAGAGCACGGGGAGAAGGCCATGGCAGACGATGGCGTCAGCGACACGCGGCATGATGTTGCACAGGTATGTGATGGTGCGCACAGAGAGCAGCATCATGTCAGGGTTAGCCCCCACGCCATCGCTGTCGTTGGCAAGCTGCACCAGCGCCCGCGCGGCCGCCTCTATGGGGAAGTAACCCCTGACGTTCGCCGCGCAAAACGAGAGTGCCTCGCAGAGCTCTATCAGCGCTGCCACCAGGTCACGTGTCGAGTCGGTCGGGCGGGATCCGGTTGAGAAGGCAGTCGACGGATCGGGACTCGGCGAAGGAGGCGCGTCGGGCGTCGTACAACGCATAAGATGGCGAAGCTCGGGTGTGCGGACGAGCGTGTCACTATACCGACCGAGCGTCAGAGCCCAAATTGGCCGACAAAGAGAGAGAGAGAGCCGATAGGAGGAAGATGGCTGGTGGGTGGAATAGATCTGGATTTGGTCGAGTTGCAGCTTCCATGAAAAAAATCCTAGCTCTGATACCATATTAGAAATAACAACTTGTATTCAATTATAGCCTCTGGTGGCAATATATAGATTACATGAGAGAGTACAGGATAAAGAATCCAGTAACCTATAGGTAAGTGATAATGACTATATTCCTAACACAAACATTATATTTCCTTAGGAAATCTATGCTATTGTACCTCTTTCCCAGCAACTACTGCTATTTTTGCAAATGGCGTTTTTTTTTTTCAAACTAATGCCTGCTACCAGCTCCATCCACTCCATAGTTGGGCTTTTTCTGACACCAACCTGACTATAATCCACCATGGGTTCTTTCAGCCTACTTGCTGTTGCTTAATGAATGCAAGCCCCTGCTGCCTCTGCTAGTTCGACACTGGCAAATATCATCTCAATGTGCATTAGATCTGCCAATGGCCATGATGTGCTTTCCTGATGCTGACCTCGCTTGATATGCTGTAGCGGTATATCTTTGAATTGCTACCATGCACCATTTAATATACACCCTCCAATGGTGCTCTGCCATAACTACATCCTCCCATATGATGCTTTATAATTAGTTACAGTAAGCTGCATCGTACTGCACTGCCTAGGGTGGAACTTATATGGGAGATTAGTCAAATCTTGTAGGACGTAGAATCATGTTTATCTCATTAATGTCAAGTCATCTCCAGGTCTATTGTTGTATTGTTGAACATCAGTTCAATTGACAACGGGATAACTAATGTACAGAAGAAATAGACCCAACTAATAAGGAAACTAACTACTATTATCTCTAATTTTTAACTAACCTTTGCACTGTGGGCACCAAAATCTATCATTGTTGGCTGCGTTGATGCTGGGAGAATTGTAATGCAAGGACACAAAATTCGTTCCGAGGGTTTCTATGTTGTAATGATATATTTTCTAGTGTTGAATTTAACTGTTATCTTTGCAATTTAGTGATCCTGGAATATAATTTATAAGCACCTGTTGAGTTGTTTGACTATGTTATGTCAATAATTCTTCTATGTGCTTTACCGATATATTTACATTTGCATGTCACAATTTGCAGGTTGAAGCATACAGGGATATGATTACGCCAGTTGTGGATGCTTTTAAGTACTTGACTCAGGTATTAGCCGTGATTTTGATATAGGTTTTATTCATATGTTTACACTTGCTATAGCCTTGTTTGTTATTGTTTTGTTTACAGCATTGTTTAATTGTATTCATGCATGATTCATGAATGTACTAGTACTGTTTTATTGTATCGCCTGCAATTATTTCGCACATGCCTTTGGATTGTTATCTGCTATATTCACAACATTGTTTAATTGTACTTCGTTTACAGCTGGAGTATGACATCTTGCAATATATTGTAATTGAACGCTTGGCTCAAGGTGGTCGTGAAAAACTTAAAGATGATGGTCTGAATCTGTCTGATTGGCTTCAATCTCTTGCATCCTTTTGGGGCCACCTGTATGTACTTTTGACTCCCAAGCTGTTATTACATTTTGGTGTTTTGTACATGTGATGTTGCTTTGGCACACTTGATTACCCTTTGCTAATCTCTGTACATTCATGGGTCCGCCTATTCAGTTTTGGATTATAATTGTTGTGATCCTATTTCTGCAGCCATCATTAATGATAAAGTTTGTCCTGCTACTTACCTTGTTTTGGCCTGATTCATTCTTACAGGTGCAAGAAGCATAATGCTGTGGAACTGAAAAGCCTTCTCCAGTACCTTGTTAATCAACTAAAGAAGGGCGTGGGCATCGAGCTTGTTGTCTTGGAGGTCTGTTGGCTGCTTTTTCGAAGCTTCTTGCTGCCTTGGAATTGTATGAGTCTGAAGCCTAACATGATTAGTCACGCAGGAGCTCATTCAGCAAATGGCAAATGTGCAGTACACCGAGAACGTGACCGAGGAACAGGTTGATGCTATGGCAGGAAGTGAGACTTTGAGGCAGCAAGCTTCACTATTTGGGGCAACTAGGAACTATAAGGTTGTGAGGCACAAGCTTCTATCTCAGTACATAAGCTTCTATCTCAGTAGCGTATTAAGGTCAAACTATTTTTTTTTTTTTACCAAAAACTTCTTTTGCAGGTGCTGAGTAAGTCTACAAACAGGTTGAGGGATTCATTGCTTCCAAAAGAAGAACCTAAACTTGCAGTTCCTATGCTACTGCTTATTGCTCAGCATCGATCCAAGTAAGATTTTTATTTTTGAAACTTTTGATGGCAACATCTACAATTTTCTGCTGTAGTCTCTCTCCACACTCATGCTTTGTTGGCCTGGGCTCATATTGTTTTAGTTTCCCTTCTAGTTTCTTGATGAAGTGTCTTTAGTTCTAGTGTTCAACACGATAACTGCTAGAGTACACATTAGCATGTATTAGGTTGTATCAGCCAATACCAGGAGGGTGGTGTCTCTCCCCATTAAAAGGTATAGTTGATGATAATTTTAGAATCTTTTCTATGAGTTGATGCTGAGGAGTTAATTATGATCTTGTTTGATGGAACCAGTGTCAGACATCTTGGTGTTTGTTTCATGACCTGTTTGTTTTAAACCATACAAAAGGAGATGCAGAAAATGGAAAATATGGAGTAAATACTAATGGAAATATTCACACCAAGGAAAATAGTGAGAGGACCAACCATCGGATGGCACGCTATAATATGATTTGGCAAATGTGGTGTTAGATTTTCCACAACTGCTTACAGAACAGCACAGCAACCACAAATAGTCCCTTAGTCTGGACTGCAGCCCCCTGATAGGAAATTCATGTGTTTGCTATAGATCCTGTCATATTCAATTTTTGCACCACTCTTGATTCTTGATAATGACATTTTTTCCTCAGGATCATAATAAATGCGGATGCCACATATATCAAAATGGTCAGTGAGCAGTTTGATAGATGCCATGGAATACTTCTTCAATATGTTGAGTTTCTTTCAAGTGCCATAACTCCAACCACCTATGCACAACTTATACCTCCTTTGCAAGATCTGGTTCACAAATACCACATTGAGCCAGAGGTAATACATTTGGGCTCCTATATGATCTGCTCCCTTGCTCGCTGTAATTTTTTTGTGTGTTTTGGTCCGCGGGGTGTGTGTGTGTGTGTGGGGAGGGGGGGGGGAGGGGACTTGTTTCATTAATGGGCTTCAACTTGAGTAAACATGGTGGAACTTTACTTTAAATCCAGGTTGCTTTCCTTATATACCGCCCAGTGATGAGGCTTTTTAAAAACAATAATGGAGGTGACACTTTTTGGCCTCTTGATGATAACGAGGAAGGAGAATCTATATCATCTGATGATCTTATCTTGCATCTTGACTCGTCTCAGGAACCAATCATGTAAGTCTTCCATGATCAATATGATCACTTGTGACAATTGTGCATGTTTCTCATGTCATTTTATTTGGTTTGGTAGAGATAATATGGTTACACTATAATTGCAATCCCTGAACACCCTGTAACCTGGATTAAATTTTACCTTTATTTTAGTAACTTGAGCCATTTGAAATCTGTACTTGTAAGATTCATATTTTATTTCTGCATTTCGAGTATCTATTCAGTAGCATGGATTATCAGTGTATCACACCCTGAGTTATTTCATTTTCACCTTTTGCCTGTTTTGCTATTACTACCACCATTTTCCAATATTTTCTCTTTAAAGCTATGGTGGAATTGCCATCTCTCATTTATGCAATCTTGAGGTATAAAGCTAACTAACTGTTCATTCACCACCATTCCTTATTTATGACCTTGAAAACCCTCAAACTTCGGATATGCTTGCTTACATGTGATGTTCAGTCAAGACATTGGTGATTTTCCTCGGCAGAAGTACGAATATAGAAATGAAATAACAAAGAAAGGAAAGTTTTGAGTGAACTATGCTTGCTCCAGACCGTCAAAGCACAATTACAAGAAATTTGTCCCTCCTATTTTCCCCTCCAAAAATTCATGGGAGGATCTTTTCATCCCTGTTAGGTAGTGGGAACTAGCAACTCTACCTTGAAGGTTGAACTAGGAGTTAATTTATGCAGAAATCCATGAATCTATTTTTCAATCCTCGTTGAGGTTAACATTGGTTCAAATTTTTTTCTATTTTTAACTAAGAATGACAATTTTTTTGACATATTCCATGGTCTTTTAAGTTCTTCATTCACATGTTCTCTGTATTCTGTCTTGCTACAGGTGGTCAGATCTTCTGAACACAGTCCGGTCAATTTTGCCAACAAAAGCTTGGAATAGTCTTTCACCAGATTTATATGCTACTTTCTGGGGCTTAACGCTCTATGATCTTCACTTCCCAAAAGATCGTTATGATACAGAAATCAAGAAGCTGCATGAGAATCTCAAACAATTGGAGGACAACTCAGATAACTCTAGCATTGCAATTTCACGACGTAAGAAGGACAAGGAGAGAATCCAAGATTTACTTGACAAATTGAACAGTGAATCACAGAAGCACGAACAACATGTTGCATCTGTGGTCCAAAGGCTAGCTCGTGAAAAGGATAAGTGGTTGAGTTCCAGTCCAGATGCACTGAAGATCAACATGGAGTTCCTACAGCGTTGCATATACCCACGTTGTGTTTTCAGTATGCAGGATGCTGTATATTGTGCTACATTTGTCCAAACACTGCATTCACTTGGGACTCCATTCTTTAACACAGTCAATCATATTGATTGTCTTGTTTGTAAGACCCTACAACCAATGATATACTGTTGCACAGAATTTGAAGCTGGCAGGCTTGGAAGGTTTCTTCATGATACATTGAAGATGGCCTACTATTGGAAGGTATTTTTTCCCCTTAAGGTTTACAACAAATTCTTCATTGTTGTATTCATGGTAACAAACGGGAGTAGCACATGTTATTGGACAGCTTGCCTCTCGGTTATTGTGTCTTTCTAATGTTTCTTAATTAATTTTACCTCCAACACTTCGCAGAGTGATGAATCTGTGTATGAGCGTGAATGTGGAAACAAACCAGGTTTTGCAGTGTACTTCAGATTCCCAAACAGCCAGCGCGTATCTTATAGCCAGTTTATTCGAGTATGTTTTATCCCCTTGAAGTTATATGTACTGTTGCATGATTTTTTTCCCGGTATGTTTTGTCGTTTCTCTTGTTTAATAAATTAAATAAAGATCACGATAGACCTTCAATCGCAAAAATTTAGAAGATTTTAAGTCAGTCTGTATACTTGTAGAGATGGCTTTATGGTAGAATACTGGTATGGATACGCCGATACGGTAATAATGACAGTTTCCAATAATTCTCAGCGTGGTATCTTGGTTACATAACACTTTTAATAAAATAGAGTCCAACTTGCGATCTTTTTTGGGTGCTAACCTTATATATTCAATTTGATCTGTTAGACGAGGTTTTAATTCACCAGATTTAGAAAGATCAGAGGGGACACAGATTCATAATTTTGCAAAGACCCCTTAAAATTTTTGGAACCTAACTATGTTTGAGGGGTCCGGCCTCCACAAGTCCACCTGAATTTGGTGCATCAAACCCTTATCCAAGGGCTCATGTGGGGTGCTGTTGTGCTAACACTAATCCATGTGTTTATAGAGGACTTACCTATTGTCATATATTCAAAATATAATATTCTAATTTGCAATGCAAAAGATTGGCAAAGCTCCAGAATTGAAGGAAAGCAAAGTTATTCTGTTATCTATGAAAAGTGCCTTTGGCACTTAGTTATTTATTACTTGTACCGTTGTCATCAAAATGAGAAGCAACCAGATCCTAAATGCACTGTAATTGGACTGTTTTTTCTCTCTTAATATAATGATACACAGTTCTTCTGCATGTTCTAGAAAAAAAGATCCTTAATGTGCTGTCTCATGTTCAAGATAGGTTGGATTACATAGTAGAGTTTGAATGTGTGGGGGTAGGTAATAGAAGTGTAGTGGCGTACTATAGCTTCCACAAAATGTTAAAAGTTGAAAATGATAGAGGAAGATAACATCATAATCAGGTAAATGTAAATCCCGCCATTTATTTATATTGATGAGTATCTTCCACTTTTTTAAAGGAATTTCTGTTGTATCTTCAATCCATGATATAAATTCAATGTTGTTTTATATTACTCAGTATGTTTTGGTAGCTGCTATTTTCGCTATATATTTGGTCATGTTGACGTCCACTTTTTCTTGGAGAAATTTCCTTATTTGCCATTGGAAGATAAGGTAATTCTCTATTTATCATCCCACGAAATAAACTTCCTTATTTGCCACTGCTTCTAATTTTATGGGTAAAATGGACGACAGTGGCGAGGAAGGAATGAAAATTAAAAGCAATGACAAATAAGAAAGTTTATTTCGTGGGATGGCAAATATAGAATTATCTTATCTTCCGATAGCAAATAAGGATTTCTCCTTTTTTTTATTGGAACTCTTGTTGTATCTTCATTTATTGCTATTCAATGTACTTTGAAATACCGATTAGTATGCTTTGATACCTGCTTGTTAGGGTAAACACCGCCTGAAGTATAGCCGGGCGGCATTGGTTGCTAGGGAGGACTAGGGAGGAGATATTAGACTATAGGGAAGAAATAGGAGAAGTGATTGGGAAATAGATTGATTTCTCTTGCTTGATCCCTCCCTTAATCACGGCTGGCGTCGTGTATATATAGCTGGCCAGGGGATGACCCAACTGGCCTACAAAGTCCTAATTCAAATCCAACTATAATTTATCTCTAATCTTATCTCTTAACTTTTATTTGATTTAAACTAACAGATCTCTAATCTTATCTCTAACTGAATCTGATTCAAACTAACAAACCAATCTAACTAATCGTATCTCTAACCAATCTGATCTCGTGCTATAATACCGCGGTTATCTATATATTCCTGCACATAACACTGCTGTTCTCTATATATTGTCATGTTGACCTGAAAAATCAGGAAATATGGCTTTTCAACATTTTTATTTTTTTCAACTATTTGTATTTTTGAAAGGTTCATTGGAAGTGGAGTTCAAGAATCACCAAGGCACTTAACCAATGCATGGAATCAAAAGAATACATGGAAATCCGAAATGCCCTTATTGTGCTAACAAAGATATCTACTGTATTTCCTGTTATTCGTAAAAGCGGTGTCAATCTCGAGAAACGGGTGAGTCCATTACCAGTCATTATTCATGTTATGCTGTTGGTCTATTTCTCATCAACCTTTTTGACCAGGTGGCTAAACTAAAGGGGGATGAGGGAGATCTTAAAGTTCTTGCTACTGGTGTAGCTGCTGCTTTAGCTGCTCGCAAGGTAAGTCCTACACTGTTCCTAATTGGTATCTCCCCCTCCTGTCCAGTAGGTGACTTCTATTTGTATACAACATGTTCAAGTCCAATGCTCTCTATTCTGCAGAGTTCTTGGCTATCTGAAGAAGAGTTTGGCATGGGCCACCTTGATCTGAAGCCAGCAACAGCAAGATCTGTGCCTGGTAAATAGAAACTGCAAAAGGTGTTTTTGTTTAACCTTTGTGATTAGCTTGGGCATTTCTAATCTTTGGATGTCCTACAGGAAATCAGTCAGCAGATCCCTCACTGGCAAAAGATCGGAATGTTCGTGCAAAGTCTACGGAGAGAAGGCATGAAAAGTCAGAAGGTGCTACAAAGCCTGATGTTCAACAAAAGAAGAGCACTGTGTCTGCAAATGGATCTGATAGTCAAATACCATCTTCCTCTGCACAAGGAAAATCTTCAGGGGCTGTACGTGTAGCGGATGAACCTCCAAAACCTTTGTCTGATGAGGGGGTTAAGGTTTCTACGAAGCCTACTTCAGAATCTGAGGTATCTCCCAGTTTTGCATGTGGATAATTTATATTTTGTTAATTAGTATGGTCATCATACTTCACTCGAATTAGATCGAGAAGGAAAACACTAGAGTACTTAGCAAACACTTTGTCACCAAGTACAAGTTGGTTCTACTTAGACTATGTATCTGTATCATTATGTAGCATTGGTCAATCTATATCATTACATAAACTAGTGCTGAGAGTTTTAAAAGGTTGACCGCACAAATCCCATTGCAACCTATATTTAGTGACAGTAGTAATTTCTTCTCACTCCATTTTTATTGTCACAGATTCTAAATATCGGTTGTTGAAGCTAATTTGTTAGTGCCTGATCCATATCCTTTATAAAATTTCCATGAAACACGTCCCAAGTCTTTAGCGCTGTTTAGATTTTGTCATTTGTATTGAATAGTTGATAACAGTAATTGCTCAGCTAACTAAATATGTATCGCATGGAAAAGTTTTAGGTTCTCGTATAGTTTTAGGCAACGCCTGAAATAAGGTAAGGAGTGGGGAGGGGAGGTAGCTTCACAACTCATTACATTTGATTATTGACTTCCTCATTGGCATATCTTGTCCCGAAAATTGAGTATTTCATATTCATCATTAATCATTATGTGTGGATGTGTATCAGTGAGCAATGGTGTATTGGACATGAGTTATTGCAATTTATTTCAATTGTTCTTTTATACAACAGACAAGGGCTCCACAAAAGCGTGCTGCACACAATGCTGGGAAGGTATTGAAGCATGATGTGGCAAAGGAAGATTTAAAAGCTGGAAAATCTACGAGCCGGAATGTAAATCAACAAGCGTCTGTTGTTCTTGATGATAGAGAAGTATTATCTCAGGCAGCTGATGTTGTCCAGGATACAAATTCCACTAGTAGCAATGGTAACTTGCATCCAGTGCCACGAAAGGTTTCAGCATCCTCCCAAAGAACAACAATGTTGGTTACACATAATGGAGCAGCTAATCCCACTGGTGAGTCAACTGATCTGACTGACTCTACTGTGAGACAGCAAAAAAGATCTGCTCCGGCTGAGGAGCAAGATAGATCAAGTAAACGGAGGAAAGGAGAAAATGAACCTCGAGACAGTGACTTGAGTGAACACCATATAGACAAGGAATTTATTTTTGACTCACACGCAATAGATAAATTTCGTTCAGTGGAGCATGAGAAGAGTGCAACTGAGGAACAAAACTTAAGTAGGGCAGAAAAAATAAAAGAGAAATTTGATGATAAATATGACAGAGATCCTAGAGAAAAATTAGATCGACCTGAAAGGCGTCGTGGGGAAGATGCTATTGAAAGATCAACAGATAGATTATCAGAGAGGAGAGAACGCTCTATTGAAAGGATGCAAGAGAGATTTACAGATAAAGCCCCTGAAAAAGGAAGAGAGGATAGAAATAAGGATGAGAGGAATAGAGTTAAATATGCTGAACCTTCAGTCGACCGGACACATTCTTCTGATGAGCGGTTCCGAGGGCAAAGTTTGCCACCACCTCCACCTCTTCCCACAAGCTTTGTACCCCAATCAGTTGGTGCTAACCAAAGAGAAGAAGATACTGACCGAAGGGGTGGGAGCACCAGACATATTCATAGGTCATCTCCCAGGCGTGATGAGAAAGAAAGGAGGCAGTCGGAGGAGAATGCTTCGTCGTTTCAGGATGATGGGAAGCACAGAAGAGAGGTAGATCTTCGTGATAGAAAGCGTGAAGAGAGAGATATTTTATCAAACAAGGTAAAAGGTGTCTTTACTGGTTTACTCCCATCTGGTGTGTGACTACTGTGTGTTCTTTTCGGTTGTATTGGTACAGTTTAATGTCTGTTTTGTGCTCGGTTATTGTTAGCTGCCATTTGACAGCTGAATAAGTCTAATGCTATAATTTCACATATGTGCAATGATATTTTTGCGAGTTTGCTGTGTGTATAACTTGAAGAACCACACGTTTGACTTATTAGTCCTTCGTTGATTGTATAGGTAGATGACAGGGATATGGAAAAAGGGACTACTATGAAGGAAGATAGCGACCCTAGTAATCCTTCCAAACGGAGAAAAATTAAGAGAGACCAGTCTTCTTTAGAAGCTGGTGAGTACGCACCTTCTGCTCCACAGCCTCCCACCCATGGAGGTAGCTCGCAATCATTCGATGTACGAGAACGAGAAAGAAAAGGTGTAATTTCACAGCAGCGTACCTCGCATTCTGATGACCTTCCTAGGATGCATGGCAAGGATACGACAAGCAAGCCAAGTCGTCGAGAGGCTGACCAGTGAGTTCTAAGAAGAATAATTTCTTGTTGAAATATGCATCGCAATTTGCAACAAATTTTTTCCTTGCAGTTTTCACTGTGCTTTCCATTGTTTTAATTGTCATGTTATAATAATACACTTCTAATTTCTAGGCTTGTTGGACTCTGTTGACAGAATCAAGCCATAATGTCTTAGCTTTTACGACATTTTCACAGGAGTACCTATATTCTACACAAGCTACAACGCTTTATGTAAATCTAGGACATTATTTTCCTTTTCTGGATAAGACTATCTAAGAATAACGAAACGTTTGAACTTTTACAGAAATTAACTACAATACTCCCTTCAGTCATTAAACAAGTGGCACTTTGTGCTTCATGGAATCATACTATCCTTTGAACGTCAATATCTTTTTGTGTATTGAAATTGAACATTTGGAACTGATATGGATAAATCCGTCTTGAAAAGTAGGTTCGTATTATTTCAATTTTGATGTATTCTACAAATATATTATGATTGTAGTAGTCAAAGTTACATTTTGGGGATCATATCAATGTCCAAAACGACACTTTTGTGCTAGTGAGAGTACACTTTAGGAATTATTTGGGTGCCATGCTTTCTAAAAAACATGATCATGCAAGAGTGATTTTGTTTGCTATTCGCAGTTGAAACTTGTTTTTTTTTTTGTCTAACTAATATGGGGATAAGCAAATTTCATTTGCTCGAAGCTGAAAATCCGAAGAAGGAATGAAATATCCTCAAAGAACTATCTACGGATAGAAGCGCGTGGAAGTTAACAATCCCCGTGCCAGAACCATAACTTATGCATAAATCTCCTTGTACCGTCAGTGCTTTTATTTTTTACTATTACTATAACCTTTATTATTATTATTATTGTTTTCTCATCATCTTTTTAGTTGGATCTTATGGGTTTCATCTCTAGCTTGCCCCAACTTGTTTGGGACAAAAGGCTTTGTTGTTGTTGTTGAAGCTGAAAACCCGTGTTATGGGAAAAAACAATCATTTCAAGTTTTTGAGAAAGTGCGTGTAGCTAAATCATGGCTCGTCTAGATTTTCTCGCGCCATAAACATGTCAGCTATGTGACCCTTTTGCACTCTAGTCAAAGTCTCAGACTTGCCTTATACTTGATGTCAAACAATGCTTCACCCAGAATCTTCCATATACAGCACATGTGTGTGCCCCCATCGTCTGTCAAACAAACTAGATATATTCTGGATCTTCTGGAATTACATGTCAATGCATCTGATCTAATGACAACCTAGCTACCATTACTTCTCAAAGAACGCATAGCATGCCAATAAGTTCCCATGGTAGAAGATGGAAATAAAACCTGTTGGCTGCAAATGCCTCCTTGATCTTAAACTTCCGACTCAAATGGTACATTTTAGCCAAATATTGTTTGGGTAGAACTTGTTAACAGATCATTAAATCCAAGCAGTAACATATACGAAAATTGCCATATGCCATCGACCATGAAAATGACAAGTGGGGCCACGTCTAGTGATCCTGCATGCTTTTGACACACTCGGTGATGTATTTGGCAAACCCTGACATTGTCGGTATGAAAGCAAATTTCCCTGCAACAGCTTGTTTTTCTTATTAGTTAATTTTCCCTGAAATTGCTGTGATCCTTTTAACAAAAGAAAAATGACGACCGTCATCCTGGTTTATATGTTTGAATTTTTCATAATAAATTGGTAATATCTATGCAAATGAAAAGGAAATATCACAATAGATCAGTTAGCCACATATATTAATCCTGGATACCTCCAGTCATAAAAGAATAAATTTTGCAGCATTTTATTATTGCCGTACAATCTTCTTTCAATTTTTTGTACAGCATTTACTGTAATGTTTTTTTTGCGAGTAGCATTGACGGTAATGTAATATCTTCTGCCTGACCATTTAATATTTTGCAATGATCAATTTCTTTTCTTGAAGGATCCTAACTTGGTTAAACTGCAGAATGCATGAGAGAGAATGGGAAGAGGAAAAGCGATCAAGAACTGAATCAAAAAGGAAGCATCGGAAATAGTTGATCAGTGCTAACATGGATTCAGTTGAACTTCATAAAAGTCTCCCAAACACAGGAGTGGATGCATGATCGAGAGCTTCAAGTTTACGTTTTCCTGTAGTGAGAAAACATATTTCAACATATTGCAGACCATTCATGGTGTACCGCTGGTGCTGGTGAGGAAGATGTGAAGCTTAAAGCGACCTTAAAGCATGTCTGCCCAGTACCGGAAATAGAGCTGCCAATGCGTATTTAACATCTGGAGATGGGCCATGTTTAACTTCATACATTTCGTACTGTAAACAATGTGGAACGTGGAGAAAATACATATGGGTGGCATACACTGATTTGTAGTTTTGTACTGAACATGGATGAGTGGATCACCCTCCGGCTATTTTGTATTTTATTACTAACTGCCATCATGTTTATTGTACGAAGCATTTGGATCGCCATTTTTTACACTATCTAGGAATAATGTAGGGGGAAGCATGATTGAAACGTACATATTGTGGTCTGAATGTTTTCTTAGCTATTTTCTGTTCGGGTTCACTGAAGTTTGCACTGAATTAATCGCGATTCATGCTTTGCATAGAGCTGTTGTGTTCTTCTGGCTGTTGGCGATGTCGTTACTTACCTGTAGTGTGATATTTGCCAACATGTTCGGAAGTATGAGGGGGGAAGATGTACTCCACTTTTGCTCTTCCTGTGCTTTGCTTAGGCCCTGTTTCGAGTGCAGAAATTTCATACGAATTTTGTAAGAATTCTACAGGGAACAGTTAAATTTATGTAGGAATCAGGGAAACATTCTTGTGTTCCTAATGGACCTTAATGATTAGCATGGTGAATGGTGACACGCTTGCCGGCGCTAGTGTGTCAGGCAGTGCTAGAATCCGGGAAGAATTATGACCTGGCCTGGCAAGTAATCGGGCGGGTACAGATATGCTAATCTCTCAAAATTCTTCTAAATTATCCACCCTATGACAGAGAGAAATGTGTATCAGCTAGATCAATCAGAGTAGGCAAATGGCTCAAGATCAACGATGATTCGTCGCAGGGATAGCTCGGTCAGGGACTACTACGAACTTCACGGGAGGTAGACAACATTAAACGGCACCTGGCTGGCAGTCCGGGCGCGCAAGCAAAATCTTGCATGGTCGGGTGCTTGTAGTATTTTTTTTTTCTTTTGAAGTTCCAACATGTACTACAGCACAGCATCTGAATCATGTAAACACAAACTCTATGAAGAAAGAAAGTATCATGAATTTCAGGCAAAAATTTTATTTTGAAGTTCCAACATGTACTGAAGTACAGCACAACATTTGAATCATGTAAACACAAACTCTATGAAGAAAGAAAGTATCATGAATTTCAGGCAAAGCGATGAGTATGTGTTGATGACATGTTGCCACTGATCCGTCGTGTCCTCAGTTCTCTTCCTGAGGTTTCGAGTCTCTGACGGCACAGTCACTTCCGGCCCTGGTTCTTCTTCTGTTTAGCTGTCGAACGGCCCAGTTGCATTCCGAGACCAAGAAATCAAGAAATTAATGACAAACTCCCATTTGAGATAAGAAGAAAATCAAAGCACAAAGAAGTGGGGAAATTGATTACATGTCCCAAATAATATGTACGAAATTGATCATATATCCCGGCTATACCTCTATTATCCAATACAAAACTTTGTTACAAACTAGTCCGGTAGGATATAGGATTAAAAGATGATTAAATTTAGACATTTTATTAAAGGTTGAACAACTTTAAGACGTACTATCAAATTTCCGCAGAACAACTGAACAAGCATTGCAGCAGAGAGAGAGAGAATCAGAGACAACTGATCAAGTGATGATCAAATGATTACCCAGTCTCCTCTTGGCGTCGGATTTGGCGAAGAATTCTGCCCACTCGTCCGTTAGCACAAACACCGGCTCCTCCTCCTCCTCCTCCTCAGCTTGCTCCGTGCGCAGCGCCGGCTCGGGATCCAAATCCTCCGTCACCTCTCCTACGGCAGCGGAGGACGGCTCCGGCTGCCAGGGCGCCGCGCTCGTGTAGGCGTTTGGGGAGAACAAGGGAGACGGGTGCTGCTGGTGGTGGTGGAGGTGGGCCGGCGGCGCGGGAGCGGGCGGGTGGGCGCCGTGGTGGTGATGGTGGCAGAGGTGGATGTGGACGTGGTGGTGGTGGCGGGGGTCGAGGTGGAGGTGGACCAGGTGGTGGCGGCGGGGAAGGCCGGGCTCTGGGCGCGGCGGATTCATGGCGCCTGTCTCGTCGGTGGAGGTAGCGGTGGTCGGCGACGCTTGTAAATACTAAATCCAGCTTTTGCGCGAGTCAGGACCAGGATTAAGGATCCTCAGTTTGAATAAATTAGCAAAAAACTAATAAAATTACAAAAAAATCGTGCTTTCAATGCTTAATCTGGTAGTATCATTCCCATGTCACAAATTTAACCAATCTGACTTCTAAGAAACTGAAGTTTGAAAAGTTTGACGGAGCGTATTATGTGGCAGCATCTACCCAGTACTACTCATCCACATCTTGCTATTAACTTTGATGAAAATTGGCCAAAACCTGACCTAATGGTTTGAATTAATCCGTAATCTGTTCTGATGGTTTGGGTTTGTAATACCCATCCATGTTTTCTGTGGTCAAATTGGCATTAGTCCTTTCTATTGTAGCACGTCGTCTCCGCTGGTACGAATTTTGGAACAAATAACTCGTATGAACCATGTGCAATAGAACAAAGTAACTCGGGACAAGGATGAAGTACTCGATGAGTACCAACGCAGAACAAGGACTCAGGTTGTACCAGGACTTGCACCGTAGACGTATGATATCGAGCTGGACCAAGCCATCACAGGCAAAAGCCAACGGCACAACTGAGGTTCATACAGTGTTTCAGTCAAACAAATTCTGCTACCAGGAGTACAAACAACCACAAAATAACATGGGCATCCGGAGTACAAACAACCACAAAATAACCGTACTTGCCTTCAACAGGAAAGAGATTTGCAACAATTCATGACCAGACACATAGACCACTCCCAGTCCAACGGGATCACGAGATGACTGCAGTGCAATTTTTTGCAAAGTAACTTGAACCACAGCTAAATAACCAGAATACACAACTTACCGGACAACACTCCAGACCGCAATAAATCAAGTAATCCGTCTGTACACATTGCAATAGATAGGCATCTAAAGTAATGTGCGCAAATTATGTTCTTCACTCAGGAAGATACAGGAGACTTGCATTTCCACTCTTCAAAACAACCAGTAGGCAAAATTCGGTAGCACCAGATTTGCACCTAGGAGTTCAACGATATAGTAAAGCATGAAAAGGCTTTCACATAAGCCACATCAGGTCCTAAAGTTCATTATTTAAAATATTTTAATTTATCAGCGCTCTTCTTAATAACCACCACCCTGGCCTCCAGCACCATAGCCTTGGTTGCCTCCGCCACTACTGTAGCCACCTCCGCCATAGCCACCTCCACCACTGTAGCTTTGGCTCCCGGCAGGTCTCTCGTTAGCGAAGTTCACACGGACGCTACGCCCTTGGAGTTCCTGCAAGTTAAGGATATGCATTATACACCGACATCTTACAAGGGAATGTATCAGCCGTCGGATAGAAACATTCCAGCACTATACAGCACAGCACGAATTGAATTGGATTCCTCAACAAGGTAACATCTATCTGGTGATGGTATCTTGACCTAGCACTTGTTTCAGACCTCCTGAGTTTAGATGAATACTGCTACAGCAACTCTAATTAAAACACGGCAGCAGAGGTCTAGCTTTGACACACCTGACCGTCCATGCTAGATACAGCACTCTTGGCATCTTCACTGTTGCTGAAGTTCACAAAGCCAAAGCCTCTTGACCTTCCAGTCTCCCTGTCCGTGATCACCCGCGCTGAAATATGAAAATTTAACATTTTACAACAGAAGCACAATGCCAAAGTAACCACAGTGCAACAGCAGAGCGAAATGAATCAATATTATTCGGTCAACTGCTAACACATCACCACACATAGCATTGGAAGAACATTTGAATGTATATACAGACCTTCAGTAACCTCTCCGAAGCTGCTAAATGCTTCTCTCAGAGACTGGTCATCGGTACCCCAGGAAAGACCTAGCCAAAGAGAACAGAACAAAAGTAAACCAAAAGTGCTGGCTCGCTTGTATACATAAATCAAATGAAGCAAAACAACAAAAACTCACCACCAACGAAAAGCTTGGTGGACATAAGCCGAGCAGCATTGAACACTGCAGGCGATGAGCCAGCGGATGCGCCGCTCGTCAGAACGCTGTGCCTTAGAAGGCTGCCGAGCTTGTTGAAGGCCGCCATTGAGAACTAAATCTGCACAGATAGGTACCAAAACATCTTCAGCCACCAGAGAAGATGGCAAATCAGAGAGACAGACACGGGCAACCTCGTAACATCCCTTAGATTCGGAGCCCTTGCACAGGAGGCTGTAACAATGTATGGTAAAACTGCTATTGATAACAACTTTTTGAACCAAACTTGCCAAGAAACATATCTAATAGCATCTAAGGATTATCTCACAGCGTACTTGTATGGGCTTTTAGCATAGAAGGCATGAAAGACGGCGCACCAGCGAGACTAACCAGAACCAAACGGACCTAACTAGACACCACAAATCGCAGCGAAATCAGAGGATCTGACTTCTTTCCGGCGAGGATCTCTGCCACGTTACATGTAAAATATACAAAACCCCAGATGGAAGCCTACAATTCGCACCACCACGACACCGGCCAAAATACTTCACCAACAAACATATAAACAGCACGCATCTAAGAAATCCCACTCCCATGAAGGCAAGAACCACGTGTAAACAGCACGCATCTGAAATCCCCTTTCCTCAACCCAGGGATCCAACTTTCCCCCTTCTGCCCCGCCTAAAGAATCGATCCAATGGAAGGCACAGCGCAATCACCAGGTCCACCGCGACACGGAGAGAGTAGATCGGACCAAGCTGAGCATAGCGGTGGGACGGAGCCGAACCTGAGGGAGATGAGATGGGACGAAGCCAGACCAGGAGGGTGGGAATGGGATGGGGGCGAGCGGAAGCGGCAGAGGCGCGGCTTGGGGTTTAGAAGAGGCGGCTAGGGTTTTGTTTGTCCTCGCGCTGCCGGGCCAGTTCCGACTCGGCACAAAATATCTCTTGCTCTCAACGCACCGAGCAAAATATCTCCTGGCCGGATACACATAAACTAAGTAAACTGCCACGGGCACCCGACTCGTACCAGAAAACAAATCTCCATTTCGAAATATAATAACAGTTGAACCTCAAAAAATTCAAGAAATTTCAGAAAAACTCAAGAAAAATAGTAAAAAACATAGAAAAAACCGCCAAGCCATGCCGTGACATGTTGGTCCAGCGTGTCATGTCAGCCCAAACACGACCTAAAACAATTATAAATAAGTCGTGTCGTACTTGGGTTGTGTCCACGTTAGCGAGCCGTGGACTGATCCATTAAACTTGACCCATTTGCCAGCTTTATTCATAAACTCCCTTTCTTTTTTTCCAAGCTTATCCAGAGGTCAATGGCCATTTTATTAGATGTATTAGTAAGAACTATGACGATTAAAAATGTTTTTTAAATTTGATCTAGTGGTGTTTAAGCATATTGTGCAATGAGATGTTGGTAATTCGTGATTCTAAACTTGAAACACAGGCAACCCTTGTATCTGAATAATTTATGTTGTACTTAGAAAAAAACATATGTAGTTTATGTTTACCGACCTGCTACTTCCCACAAGAAAACAATGCCGAGTTATCTCCACTTTAGCCAAAAAATACAATTAACAAATAGGTGGAATTTTCAGTTTTTTTTTAAAAAAAAAGGTTCTTCATATGTACCGACTTAACTCTTGTTTGTGGTTGCTAACTCGTGTTTGCATTGCATTTCCTTGCTGTTGTGAACCGAATACACTGAAGTAGGACCCACAAAGCTTTTTTTATTAGAAGGGTGACTTCTATTAGATCAAGAGAGAATCTACGATTTGCCATCGAATAACTACTGATTCTACAATCCGTCATCAAATAACTTCTGTTTACTTCTATACCATCGAATAAATGTTTCAGTTCCTTATATGCCATCGGCTTCCGATACTACCCTCCGTCACTGTTCATGAACAGTATGAACAGTACCGAGAATAAAAAAAGTCACAAAAAATATGTCGATTTTTGTGCACGCTTTATAATTCATAATCAACCCGTTTTAACTGTATTCACCTAAAAATACTGTATAAAATTTAAATTAAAATTTCTCAAAATGAGCTACTTTTGTAATACTGTGCATTACAAAGAACTAATTTTTTCATCGCGGGAGATAATTTTAGAAATTATTACATCATATTAGAGGAATATTAGTAAATTTTCTCAGATTTTTTGTAAATTTTTATGAGGCTTAAAAATTGCAAGAAGTTACAAAAGTAGTACATTTTGAAGAATTTTAGTTTGAATTCTATACAGTATTTTTAGGTGAATACAGTTAAAACGGGTTGATTATGAATTATAAAGCGTGCACAAAAATCGACATATTTTTTGTGATTTTTTTTATTCTCGGGTACTGTTCATACTGTTCATGAACAGTAACGGAGGGTAGTATCGGAAGCCGATGGCATATAAGGAACTGAAACATTTATTCGATGGTATAGAAGTAAACAGAAGTTATTCGATGGCGGATTGTAGAATCAGTAGTTATTCGATGGCAAATCGTAGATTCTCTCTTAGATCAAATATAGAGCACACATATTACAAAGAGAAAACACAGGTTCTATCGTCGAATTTCATCTCCGATTGACCGTTATGGAACATGGTCGAAGAAACCGAAACCGAAATTTACATTGACGAGTAGGGTCATTAAAAGCCACTAGTTTTTTAGCAGCTACCAAAAATAACATCTTTCAATCGGGATGTATTAAAAATGATGAACGCTTAGACAACCTTACTGGCCAGAAAGAAATCTGGCGCCGTCAAGCATGCCAATAGCTTAGAAAAGGAGAAACAGCACCTCCGATGAGCACGTCCTCGACTTAGAGTTGAAGGTAGTACCCCTTCACATAGATACTGCACAAACCAAAACTTACGAAGCCAAATCCAAAGACCACTATCCTGTCGGTGGATTTGACTTGAAGTAAGTCATACCACATCAACAGCACTATCCTGTCGGTGGATTTGACTTGAAGTAAGTCATACCTCATCAACAGAATGCCAGAGAAGACATCAAGGACGACATTGCCGCCTCTATCAACCTCCTGGAGGGACAAAAACTCCTTCATAACATCACCAATGTCGTCGATAAAAAGGAGAAAGTAGCAAGAGCTCCCATGCACATATAACACCATAGGAAAATCTGTACATATCCCGAATCGGTCCTCGTCAGAGAAGTTATCATCGCCGCCCACCAAAAGGACCAAACGAGAGCAAAAATTCCCATACGGCCTATTTCCCACGGAGAAACCCTAACTAGCCTATCAAAGAAGCCTATACTATCTAGTATTTATAGATCATTTGCTCAAAAACAAATGTACCGTAAAAACTAAAAAATTGGTTATAGGATTTTTTTAAAACAAATGGAATTTGGTTTTGATTAAACTAGATCTCGACATACTCATAGGACAAGTTCCGATTAGGGTGCTCGGACCACGTCCTTACGAATTGATTCAAACTCAAAGTGTATCCTAAATACTAATAATTTTTCTAGAGCAATCTTTCCCACGCAACCAGGTTTTAGGTCAAATGTTTTGACTCGCCGCATGCTTGCTCATGTGGCATATACAGCTGCATATGTTGTTTCACCCACTGTGGTAAGCCGGTGAGGTGCCAAGCCACCATGGCACACGGCATGACAAGCATGCGCGGATCTTCCTATGACTCGAAATTTAGATCTGAGATCCTATGACTGAATTCTTGCGCACTCGAGAAACCGATTTGTTCTTACGTTTTTTATTTAATTTTCTTGTTGAAACGAGACACAGACGGGGAACCCTACTTTACAATATTATCTTTACAGTTTACAGCTAATGGAGGGTGTTTAGTCTTATCTTTTAAATCATGTAAGTAGTTGCAGGCACTTCTATTGCTGAACTCTTATACAAAGCATGAAGACTTTTCTTTTCCTGACTTTTTGGCGCTGATTTGATTCTCTACAAGAATCAAAGCAAGATTGAACATTTGAATGGAAACCACTTATATTCAAAACTCACATATTTTTATGTGTTAATCATTTTCACATTATATTTTCAATCTCGATGTAATGTTCTGATAGTCTACATTGTTAACATTATTTTCTATATGGGGGGTGTGTGGTTGCAAGTATTTTATTTACTCCTAGATTGTGTATGGAGGCAACTGAATGTATGAACACTTCTTATGTGCTAATATGTAGGAAATCGTCACATTGAATTGTAGTGATCTGATATGCACAAACTTGCATCCACATATATTCAAATAGAAATTTAGAAAATAATATGTCCTTTCTAGGAAATTAGTGTTCCAGCACTATTTTTTTATTTGATGATGGGTAAAATAATATTTGAAACAATGTCGAGAATATAAATTCAATGCAAATGTAAATTTAAAGAATCGCACAATGACGAGAATGATGAGCAACGTAAGTGAAGCTTAAAGTTCTAGCAAATTTGTAAGTCAAACTCACATGAGCTATACATAAATTATTATTAACATACCTTGATTCTAATTTACTCACCAAGATTTCCTAACTCAGCTTCAATTGGAACTTAAAAGTTCCACCACAGTTTCTCATAACTTACTTCAACAATAAGAAGTTTAATAGGATTGACGATCCAAGGATAGCAAAGAGGCTTAACTTCTTTTCTTTTGGAAATAATGCCAGGAGCCCTAACTCTCGCTTAACTTAGAGGTGCGTGTCCGGTTTTGACATTGTCATATTTGATTACTTGATTTATGTTAATTAAGAATATAAAATATATTTATATAATTTAGAAATCATAGTTATACAAGTGCTTGTGCGTGTCACACGTGCTCGATTACTAGTTACTGCTAAGTAGCGTTGCTTCGACATTTCTGGTATTTAGTTTTTATCGAAGAGCATAGATGCACATCACAGCATGGTTACATACTTTTCTTTTAATGAATGAATGGTCACATGATTACATTTCACCATGGATCAAGAACATCAAAGTGATCACACCCTGTGAGATTACATCATGCCCTGACGTGCTTAATGACATATCTGACAGCATCGAAGAACGTCTCTACCGAACTGACCACCGTGTTCTTGGCCACCTCCCACGCGTACCCGCACACCTCCACGGCGGCGTTGAGCAGGACCTCGGGCCTTCCCCTTGCGACCTCGACGATGCTCTGCACTGCGGCGCTGTTTGACGACGCGGCGGCCTTTAGCATGCTCGCCGCGCCGTTCATCGCCAGCGCCAGGGCTTCGACGGCAGCGGCGCAGACCGCCATGAAGACCTTCGTTGTGCAGTCTCTGGCGGCGCAGAGGAAGAAGTTCACGGCGCACCCCGGGAGCTGGATGAGTCTGAGCAGGAGCACGATGAGCACGGCCGTGCCCTTGAAGAGCAAGATGGCGGCGTAGCTGGTCAGTGTGCCCAGCCCTGCGATGAGTAGCTTCGCCAAGGCTAACGCTAACGCCATTGCTCTTCTCTCTCCCTCTCCTTTGATCGATTGGCTTTGTTTGATCACGACAAGTTCTTAAGAATCATCAGAGGAGAACACAGAGATGTGTTGTTTGAATGGGTACGGTGTTTCTGTCGGTTGACATCGATCTTGAGTGGCAGACCACGCATTTGACATCTTGACTAGTCGTTCGGGCTATTTGTTTTATTCAGGTCAGCTCTAACGATTGGCGGGTGCACGAATAAAATGTTTATTCAGGTCAGCTCTAATGATTGGCGGGTGCACGAATAATCATTCTTGATACCGATTCGTGTAGTCCAGAAAGATCTATGCCTTATGTTTGATATATATCGAATAATGGTACAGATTGATTACATATTAGACTTATAGTTTTATTAAAGATACAGGATGAAATTAGAGTAGGACTCATATAACCCAACCAACTTATAAATATAAGAGGAGAGTTACTGTTGTAACCAAAATAACGACATATCGATAGATTCGCAAAAGGCAACGATAGCTCTATCGGGACCCAAAGCTGCCGATGTTACAACCATAGAGAGGAGCGTCTATAGACATATCTCGGGATGTAAGCCTCGATTAAACCTCGTTAATAAGTATCATGTCTCTGATGTCCTCTATGATTGTGTATATCTTCTCGATATATCAATTCATTGCTTCCACAGGCTAAATTTCCTAACAAATGGTATTAGAGTCGCCCTGAAGCTGTCATACGCGAATATCCATATACACTGAACTTGAGTTATTGTCTTTTCCGCTCAACGAGAGCTGCCTGACGAGTCTATCTTTACTCAGACCCACCGTCTTCCAGAGACATTACTATTCCTATAACTTCAGACTCCGTAACTTCACCTACAATTATGCATCATTTTCTCAAATCAACGTATAATCTCTTCGAGTGAAATCATATTCTTCTTTAACCTTGACACATGTCTGACTCCCCAAAGCATGTAACTCTATTATAAATCTTGATTTTGATAACACCTACTCTAGCAACATGATACCACATGTCATCACATAAGTAGATAAAACAATAATCACTAGATTTCATTAAGAGTATTGCTCCCTGTTAGGGGTCATATGATAAAAGCCAATTAAATCCAGCATACACGCTCCTAATTGACTGCATTCTTAATGCTAAGAACTTTAGTGTCACTTTTCAAGTCACACATAAAAATTACCATATTAACATTGTTCTTCTACTTGGCTATTAAGTTACAATCATCCGATGTTATTACAGTAGCCTCTTGCCACTGTCATGCTCCACTTCGCACCGTATGTGTATTGCACGACGTCTTGTAGATGTATAATCCTTACATCTTTACGTGATCTTTCACGTACTACCTCTAGATACAATCCAATCATGATATCGGTACTACTTATTAGAGTACGTAACAGTCTGTCCTAGCTCACTATACTTATAAGCTAACGCCTTAACCTAGATCTTAATGTGCCTGCTAAACAAACAGGTACAACTAAAACTTCGATCAAAAGAGACTAGTATAATAGGTGATGAACTCTTCATTTTTTAAGTCGTACTCTTTCATCATCAGACTAAATTCAATGGCTCAACTGGACACGGTAATTTCACCATCTACGACAGATAGGTTTCGATTGCTGTATTGCTACAGATAGGATTCGTTTGCTGTCTTGCTAATAACATCCTTGGTGCTTGTAATGAAGCTGTCACTCTGTCAGTAACTTGTGACCAAATCTCCTCCTCTCGCTGATCACAAGTAGTTCTGCATCTGCTGGAGTACCAGATACAAGAGGACCGGATTTATGTTTATTGATCGGCATATAATATGTTGGGATAACTACAGTTCTTCTGAACTCTGAACCTGTCAAGAGCTTTCCATGGCTCAACGGCTGGCTCGCAGAAGTCAGACAATGCCGTCGGTGACGACTTCCCCTGTCATATTTTACTTCGTTAAAAAAATCTTTGTAGCGGATGGCCTGTGCAGTAGCATTACCTCCTTATTATGGAATTAATTATGAGTTTATGACACTAGCGAAAATCCTGTTCTGTGAGCGCGCGCTAGCAGCCTAAGTCATGCATCCTACGGTCCATGTGAGCTCACTAGTTCTGATATAGAACTTTTTTTGCTAACTTTTTTTAAAAAGTTTTGAGCTAAAATTTTGCTCAAAAGTTAGAAATTTTTTTTAGAGAAGTTTTTGAAAATAGAAAGATGTAAAGGAAAAAAAAATTCTAGAAAAGAAAAGGAGAGGACTATCGGAAAAGGACACGAGCAGACTTTTTCGTACGCGCGTGAATTAGCACGGTCCTGACACTAGCTATTCCAAAGAAAAGGAGAGCTAATTGCATTCGTGCTCTTGCATTAACCTGCTTACCTGCAGAGACATTCCAGATCTAAGTCAAGGTCTCATGAGCATCAATCTGCTTGCTACTCGTAATGCAATACATGTTTGTTGTCGATCTCGAATTTCGTTTTCTGATTCTTTTTTCGATGTGGAACTTGTAGCTATCTGAATCCCGAAGAGCTTAATAGCTGCGCACTGTGAGAAATGAACTATTTGATGCGGGTGAAGAGACACGGAGAGGATCGAGATGCTTCAATCACGGTAAGATCATTGTTGCATGATTGCATCACTGCAAGTCCTGCCTTTTTGTCCTGCTTTTTTGTTTTCCTTTTGTGATTCCATTTCCTCCAGCCGCCATGCAGAGAACGAACGCCAGCGCGTGTGGCCAGGGCTTCAGAATGCCCGTGGTGCGCCGTTCGCGTACTTCTCGTGCCTGTCCGGGGCTCGTCGGAGCGGCCGTAGCGGGCGGCGAGGAAGGCCGGAACGAGGCGGAGCGCCCACGTCCGCCTCGGCTGGAGGAAGACGATGGTGTGGTTAAGGTGGAAATTTGTGTAATACCAAGGGACTATTTGTTGTAACTATTTCTAATTTCTAGCCTAGAAATTAGAAGTTAAAACAAATAGATTTATTGGAAAGTAATTTTTTAGGGAAGATTTTTCTAAGCAAATGAATTAGAAGTTGAGAATCTAATTAAGAGTAGCTGAGAAAGCTAAAAAATTATTGTAAAATCTAATAGCTAAAATTTAAAAATAAATTTTAAAAAGAGTAAAAAACATAGCTTTTTAGAAAAGATAGAAACAGAAGAACAAACGAACAGACAGTAAACCACCTAATGCTCTTTTTCAAAAAATGAACCAGCCAGATCAGGTAGAATGAGATCTGGGCCGCGCAAGTTCGATCTAGCGGCTTTAGTTGAACCCATATAATAATCGCGATCTAAATAGGGGTTCATTTTGTTAAGTTTTAGGTACACAGGGAGTTTTCAAGAAAAATACCCCAGCTGCTTCACTTATGTCGCAATCTGTAGCGCCTATGCCTGATCGAACGGCTAGAAGCGATCGAAAGTATCTTTTCCAAAAATAACCTTGGAAACGAGTGTTCTTCTGCCTTCTCGCTCAGAAGGCCGAACCACCGAAGCCTGAAAGGACAATGATGTCGCCTAGAGGGGGGGTGAATAGGCGATTTAACAAAAATTCAACCCTTTTTACCGTTGGCCTAAACTTGCAGCGGAATATAAACTAACGAGTTTTTCACAAAAGAAAAACCTAAATATGCTAGGCTCAACTAGTGCACAATCACCCTAAATAAGTGTGGAAATTACAATCCTAAGGTGACAAAAATTACTCAATTCTAGCAAGAGATATGCAATAAAACTTAAATTGAAAAAGGCTGAAAATACTGTTCATATGCCTGGAATTACTGTTCACCCCGGAGTCTCCGGTGTAGTCCGGATACTCCGGTGTGTACAGGTCCGGAAACTCCGGTAAAGTCCGGATTCTCCGGTTTCTGTACAGAACAGAGCCCGAAACTGAATAAAATTAATGAGTGGAGAGTTCTAGCTCAAACCAAGTGATGTCGTGTGTTCCCGGAGATGATTCCAAGTAGATTCACGAAGAACCTACACTCAAATACACACAAACAAGTAGATCGAGCAATATGCACAAAGATTTGAGCAAGAACATAAAAGTAAGGAAACAATAGAGGAGACACAAAGATTTGTTTCCCGAAGTTCGGATTCACCACCGTGAATCCTACGTCTCCGTTGAGGAAGCTCCAACGAGCCGGGTCTCTTTCAACCGCTTTCCTCTCCAAGCTCGGTCACACTTGAGCTCGGTTTCCACTAACTTGATCTCTTTCCTTCCGGAGGCGAGATCGACCTTCACAAACTTTCCGCGGCTCACCACAAGCACGGGAGCTCACCGGCGACACCTAGCCGGCTAGGAGGCTTCACCTCCAAGAGTAACAAACGCTTCGAGAACTTCTTGTCAAGAACTCAAGTGCTCAAGATTGGATTTTAGCTCACTTGCACTCAATCTTCCAATCTCTCAACCCAACTCACTTTTCTTCTCAAATCACACACTAGAATGGAGTGGGAGAGGTTCTTTTGGCTCTAGAAATGTGTTCTTTTCGTGCCCTTCCAGCAGCCCCAAAGGATGGGGTGAGTGGGGTATAAATAGCCCACTCCAAACAACTAGCCGTTACTGTTTTTGACAGAACTGGCCGGAGTATCCGGTGAACACCGGAGTATCCGGCCCTAAATCCAAATACGGCGTCAGAACGGTCACAGAATGTGTCAGAACTAGCCGTTACGCTCTTTTCTGGACTTTTACCGGAGTATCCGGCCTACACCGGAGTCTCCGGTCGGCACTTAACCCAGAAAACAGCCCCAGAGACTTCCCGGAGTCTCCGGCCACTCCAGGTACCGGAGTATCCGGACTTCACCGGAGTATCCGGACCTCACCGGAGTCTCCGGCCTTTCCAGGTACCGGAGTCTCCGACCTACACCGGAGTCTCCGAGTACAGCACAGCTGACCTCCGAAAAACGACGATAACTTTTGATTCCGGAGTCCGATTTCGACGATTTTGGACTCTATGGAAAGCTTATTCAGAGGGCTACACATCCCAACTGAATTCATGGCCTAAAGAACATAGGATCAAATTAGGAACACTCCAAAACCCATTTTGGATACTTCCGCACTTTCCGCTCCGGACTCTTAACAACAAACTCTCACTTTGGGTTTGGTTGGGAACTCTTGAGCACTGAGACGCGACAATTAGCTCACGTTGCATCCCTCTTAATAGTGCGGCATACCTATACTCAAATTCAAAGATAAATCACATTTGAACCAATTTGAGCCTTTTGAATACTTTCAAGTACCGCTTTTTACTTTCAAACCTTTGAGGGTTGCCAACTTCTATAAAATCTTTGCTCCATCTATTCTTGATTCCTCATGTGATTGATGCGAATCACTCATAGCTTCTCATGGCCTTGCACGGTCCATTGGCGCAAAGCTTCACTCGCTCTTCACCACCGCCTTGGTCCTTCGACGCCAAGCCATTTGCTTGCCCTTCACCACGGATGGTCCATCGCAGCCGAGTCTTGCTTGCCCTTCACCGTCTTACCATAGAAAACCACTTTGTATTCGACATCTTGAAGAAATTCACTTTATCAAATATGGAGTCCATTCTTGTTCTTCACTCTTGGCATATATGATTTCAATTCAACTTATGACTTCTTATGGATCCTAACCCCAACTCACTCTCAAGCACAAAGCACATGGGTTAGTCCATAAAATCTAAATGACAACATTTATACCTTAAGTTACTTGATCTCGACAAGTAACTTATTAGCCTTCATGCATATTGTCAATCTTCATATAGAACCTAACCCTACTCATTCTTAAACACATAGCACACGGGTTAGTCTATAAAACTCTATTGACAAGCATACCTTTAGTTACTTGATCTCCACAAGTAACTTAGCTTCCAAGCTTATTGCTAATCTTATTGAGCTTCTTCTTCTTCTTATGAGCATCACTAAAATCTCAATGACTTTTGATGCAATTATTTGAACTCATGGCATTTCTCAAAGAATCCATGCTTCATCATTTATGCATCTCCTATGGAATAACCTAATAGCAATTCTCAATATGATTGTTAGTCCATAAGCATTGTCATCACTTACCCGAGCATCACTTTGAGCTCATTCATCTTGATGCATTTTCATTCTCCCCATTCACTTAAAGCTCATCGATATCTCATCCATGCATCACCTATGGAACAACCTACTAACAAACTCAACACCATTGTTAGTCCATAGGTATTGTCATTAATTACCAAAACCACACATAGGGGCTAGATGCACTTTCAATCTCCCCCATTTTGGTAATTGATGACAATCTCACTAGATGATTATATTTGACAAAATTTAAAGTTCTAAGTATACATATAATCCGAAGATGCATGTATACAAAGAACAAGTTTTGAAAATATCAAATATCACAAAGATATTTGAGATTGCCAAAACTAGTTTTACTAGCATCAAATACCACAAAGGTTTTGATGTTAGTAAAAACCAACATATGTATATAATAAACTCCCCCACAATCTATGCATGTGTGAATGAATTTTGAATATCATTGCATATATTGTCTATCTCAAATTTTGGATGGAGTTTTCTTTATACATATCAAGCAAGCATGATGAAGTATGTATCAAGATGAATATGCTCATGCAAAGAAAAACTTTAACCTCATTTCTCAAAGGCAATCATACAAATTCTCCCCTAATTGACATCTTCCCCATATAAGCAAAATATCCTTCATAAGCAAAGTCCTTTTACAAAATATAACATCTAGTCCAAATTCTCCCCCAATTGACATCAATGCCAAAATGGAATCATCGAAACGAATTCTCCCCCAATTTACATCAAATTGGTAAGAATTAAGTAGGACTTGCTAAAAGAGAAGTTTTTCTCCAAAACACCATTAGCCCTATCCCACAAGAGGGAATCATCGAAGGCTAGTGCATGACCTTATATAGTGTAAACTCCTCATAATATGTGTATTTCTCATAGTTTGAGTTAAACCAAATACACTTATCTAATTACGAGCTATGTGAGGAGAACAAGCTATACAATAGGTCAAAGGGGTTCAAAGAGATACCAAAAGAGATTTCAAAAGGAAATACCAATTAAAACTTCAAAGATATCAATTAGATACCTACAAGAGATACCAATTGAAAAAGATACCAATTAAATTTCCAAAGGATATCAATTGAATACCTATAAGAGATATCAATTGAAAATTCAAAGCATACCAATTGAAACAATTGAAAGAGATACCAATTCAAATTTAAACTAATTCAATTGAAGGCAAAACAAGCACGAGTCCGAAATAAATATCCAAAGCACAAGTGCAATGAATTAGGCTCTAAGTTGAACATAGCAAAATTGTTGACAATATAATGAATTTCTCGTTTATCACAAAGTGTCAACATCACATGAGCGTATATGTCCAAAAGAGCAATTTAAAGCGGACTAAGAATCTCAAGTAAAAGATTTTGCAATTTTCATCAATATTGCATATATGAGCAACTCAAGCATTTTTTATGAAAACTTTTGCATATTTGGGATTGGATGAATCATAAACATGATTATAGAGTTCCCACAAAAATATGCTACTTCAAATTGCTCATATTTGCAATAAAGAGGTTTTAAGCACTTGCAAGAAAAACACATTTTTGCAAGACATTTTCATGATATGATGCAATCTACAGAAGATTGAATCTTTAAAATTAAATGCATAAATCAAGAACAAATTACTTGGAATGATATTGATTGCTCACTTTGATATGGTCCTTCTCTTGATTCCAATTGAAATTGAAGGAGATGATCTTCTTTGTAGATACCAATTGAAAGATAAAGACGTTCTTCATGAAAAATCCAATTGAAAGGACAAAATCATCTTCATAAATTTCAATTGAAATGAGCTTCTACTTGAAAGGACCTTCATTATGATTAATTCAAGCATCCAATGCTCCTTCATTGTACCTAAAACTCATTCAAGTACAATTTGATCCCCAAACTCATTGGGTCCAAAGAAGTTAGTGAACTCATCACAAAGAGCACGCTCTCTCATAGATATGTGCATATTGATATGACATGGATATGATAATAATTGAAGTTCATACCAATAGATAGAAACCAATTGAAAATATATACCACATGAAAGTATACCAATTGAAATCAAATGAAAGCTCTACGCACCTTTTAGACAATAAAAGCACTTGAGAGAGGCTTACTCTAAATATAGGATCAAAGAAAGCAAACATGCTATCGATTTTAACATTTAAGTCAAACAAGCATGCTCATCACTTTCAAGATCCGATAAGGTATAATTTGGACAAAAATAGCATATTAGACTTGAAAATACCAAATGAAAGACAATCATCAAAAGGTTGTCCAAATTTCATCTAAGACAAAGATCAACAAATGATCGCTCTCAAAGTTCAACAAGTGAACTAAGCAAGATTTGAGCATATAAAGAATAGAATTGCATTCATGCTCAAAAACTTATCTCAAGCAAGTATATTGAAAATAATTCAAGCATTGAGATAACAAGCTTATATGAACTCCAAGAGTAAAGTTTCCTTGAAGAAACCAATATTTCTAACATAGGAGTTAAATGAAATCTTTCACATAGAAGGAAGTCACTTGAAAACAAGAATTGAAACAAAGATGATCAGCAAGGATTACCGCTTGTATTATTACCAATTGTAAGAAGACAATGATATATGGAGATATCACAAGTCGGTAATTGCAACAAGGCATGGATCAACTTTCTTTCAGGAAGCATGAAAGAAGAATTTTAGAAATTAAACACAAGCTTCAAACACATTCCTCTCAAAGTCAACTATTACAACAAAACACAAATAAAAACAATAGTTGATACAGTTCTGTTGAACTGACCCGGAGTGTCCGGTGAACACCGGAGACTCCGGGTGACACTCAGTCGCCACACAGAAAAGACTCGGAATCTTTGCCGGACTCTCCGAGTTCTCCAGACACCGGAGTATCCGGTGAACACCGGAGACTCCGGTCCTTTTTATCAAAAGAATAAATATTAACCGAGACTCTCTGGCGGAGTCTCTCTCGGAGACTCCGGTAAAAATATTTTCTCCTACCGGAGTATCCGGGGAACACCGGAGACTCCGGTCTTTTTCAACAAAAATAAATGCTTAACCGAGACTCTCTCCCGGAGTCTACCTCGGAGACTCCGGACTAAAAACACCAACTACCGGAGTGTCCGGTGAACACCGGAGACTCCGGACAATGAAAACAATTATTGATAAAATCCGAATGAGAAATGATTCAAATTAAAAATCTTGAGATTGAAAAGGTCACTAGATAAATACCACGAATCTCAAGTTTCAATTTAAACCAAAAGCGGATCTATTAATGGATTCTTGCAAAAATGAGCTTTATATGAGCTTGACATACCACATAGATGCTAGATAAACAATAATATCAATTCTAAATGGTATTGCTCAAATGTTCACAAATTATGGGTATTTAAGATGCATAAAGCATAATACTCCCCCATAATGTGATAATCCATTAATATCTCTAAAAGAGAGCCAAATAGAATTCAATAAGACGAGTAAGATCAAATAAGACTCCAAAACCACTATCAACACATGAAAGTGGAATGCATCCTACACATACTAGTTGACAAGAGAAGCTAGATGCACTAGAAACAAATTCATAGCACACTTAGCAAGCAATCAAGACATGTATAAATATGAAACGAGTAAGCATGGCAAGATTGCAATAAAGTCTACACATGCTAGCATAAGCATAAGCTCCAAACAAGCATAGATACATAACCTACACATGCAAAGAGCTAGAAACTTCCAGAAAAGTGTAGAACAATAAATCTAACACAATGAACAAGAATATGAATTTAAGGCATTGTGATAGAGAGTTACCTCCATAGAGTGACATTGGGCAATAATAAACATAATTCCACAAAACTTGACTCTTTAACCAATTAGATAAATCTTTAAATAATTAGCCAAGTCTCCAATGCCCTCTATTTTACCAAGAGACTAAACACAAATTTTACTTGAAGAAATATTAGTCTCAAAGCACAAAACATAGGATGAGCTCCCCATATATATGTGCATCCAAGTACTTGAATTACTTGTAATATGCACTTAGTTCATTCAAGAATCTAGAGGAGTTTACCCTATATTTTGAGTTAAGGCACAAAAGGAATTTACAATGGAAATACTTGTGCTAAGAATGAACTTACAACCATGAGATCATGTAAATTAAGTTCATCTTCCATAGCCATCACAAAGTATCCATTACCTACAATATTAACAAGATCTTGCTCTACTAAAGAGCCGTTAAAAGCATCATATTACACAAAGTATAAATTTTTGCTCAAAATTTACCTAGCCACATTCAAGTGCTCACAACCAAGAAAAATTGAATATTTGCACTTATGCTAAGCTAAGTGGCTAGATAGCTCAAGTTAGATACTTGTTACCGAGATATCATTGAAGATAGAAATAAAACAATAATCCACACTCTTGGCACTTCTTTCCAAATATCATGAGAAACCCCAATTTGAAAGATTCTTAAGATGAGATATTCAATATAGTTCTTCTCAAGTAAGCCAAGTCTTCAATACATCTCCAAGTACCTATTTAGCAAATTAAGCACTTTGTGGTACCCAAACCATGTTGGGTCCTTTAAGGTTAGTCACAAGAGACTTAGGCACCCAAATGGCCTTTCTACTAGCAAATGATGAACTAATCACTTTAGTAGCACAAGTACCACTCTTAACATTCCTAGGCAAATATTGATCATTATTTAATGAGTTAGGCTTAGGAATGTTACCAATGGGACAATTCTTACCAATATGTCCCTTAGCCCGGCAAATGTAGCAAATGCGGTGCTTATCCTTGCAAGATGCCTTCTCATCTTGCTTCTTGCTTGCTTCCTTGCTGGTGAGCCTCTTTCTTGATGACATAAGACCTTCATTCTTCATGTAGAGGCATGATGCAATTTCATGTCCCTTCTCATTGCATCCATAACACTTCCTCTTGCTTCTTCTTGTTTTCTTCTTTGGAAGTGTGGTATTGTCATCAACCTTGTTGGAACACATAGAGGCATAGTGTCCCATGCTTGAGCACTTGAAGCACTTGATATGAGCTATCTTCTTATTGGATTTTGCTTCAAGTCCATGATCTTTGTGCTTCTCACTTTTCCCTTTGCTATCAATATTACAGGCAATACTAGGAAAAATATTAGCTTTAGAGCAACAAAGATTAGTAGGCAATTCATCATTGGATATAGAATTGTCATTAAATGAATTGCTAGAACTAGCACATGTTAAATCGATATTATGCAAAGAATGTGTGCTAATGTCCACATGAGGTTTATAGGATTTTACCGTTGTGATAATTACCTCATGAGCTATTTCTAGCATGGCGTGTGAGTCCACAAGATTTTTATGAGAGCACACAAGCTCATCATGACTTTCTTGCAAAGCCACATGCTTGCTAGTAAGCTTTTCAACTTGAGCCTTTAGCTCAATATTTTCTTTCTCCAAAGATGCTACATACGAATTAGAGTTAGTAGCACAAGCACTCTCAATAGGAGAAATAGTGGATTTGTCCTTAGATAAAACATTGCAATTAGGACATGATTTTTCTAAATCCACTAGAGGCATAGCATCTAATTTATCAATCAAAGAAATATGCTTAACTTTAAGATCCCCATAAAGATTAGATAAAGAACTATAGGATTCTTGAAGTTTTTCATATTTCACATTTAAGGTCTTAAGCTCTTCTATTTTCTCAATGAGGAATTCCTCTTGCCTCTCGAGGCTTTCCTCATGGCCTTCTATTATACGCAAGAGCTTGATCATTCTAGGCATATTCTTTTTGCTCAAAAGATCAAATCCAAGCTCATCACTATCACTAGCACTAGAACTAGCATTAGCATTATTAACCTTACTTACCGCTCTCTTTTTACCTTTTGCCATAAGGCATAATGGAGAATCGGTGTAAAGGGATGAGCATCTTGAAGAGGTGGATGCTTCTCCACCTAGGCTTTGTCTCTCATAGACTTCTATTTCCTTCAAAAAGTTAATCTCACAAGTACTAGTGGAAATAGATGCATCGCTATGAGGACCAAGAATTATATCATCATGATAAATAGGAATTTTAGCAATAGATGATATACGAGGTTTAACAACATTACTAGATATGAAAATTTCATTGCAAGTGTTGTTAAAGTCCAAATGAGAGATTGGGCACTCACTTATCACACTCACCATTTCATTACCTTGCTCATTATTAAATGTTGGTGAAGTGGATGACGGAGTGACATCCTCTTGGACAAAAGAGAAAGTCATTTGGTGCTCTTCATGGTGTGATGATGAAGTAGAGCATTCCACAAATGACGTCTTTGGAAGAAGTTGTTCTTCATCACATTTGGGCTTGTCATATCTTTCTTTGAGAGTAGTCCAAATGAGATGAGCGTCCTCAAGCGGCAAGATCGATTCAATAACATCTATGCTCAAATCATCAAATAAGACATTAGTAGCTTGAGCATTAAGATGTATGCATTTCTCTTCCTCTTCGGGTGATATGAGTTTATCATTAGGAGGAGAAATGCTCACATCTACAACTCGCTCTATTTGAGGACCCATGGCCCTAAAAATATTAAGCATGCGAGTACTCCAATCACAATAATTTGAACCATCTAAAAGGAGTGGCTCTAAGTGCACTAATCCACTAGTCGACATCTTTACTCTCTAGGCGGTAAAGCCCGAAAAGAGAGACTTGGCTCTGATACCAATTGAAAGGACAATGATGTCGCCTAGAGGGGGGGTGAATAGGCGATTTAACAAAAATTCAACCCTTTTTACCGTTGGCCTAAACTTGCAGCGGAATATAAACTAACGAGTTTTTCACAAAAGAAAAACCTAAATATGCTAGGCTCAACTAGTGCACAATCACCCTAAATAAGTGTGGAAATTACAATCCTAAGGTGACAAAAATTACTCAATTCTAGCAAGAGATATGCAATAAAACTTAAATTGAAAAAGGCTGAAAATACTGTTCATATGCCTGGAATTACTGTTCACCCCGGAGTCTCCGGTGTAGTCCGGATACTCCGGTGTGTACAGGTCCGGAAACTCCGGTAAAGTCCGGATTCTCCGGTTTCTGTACAGAACAGAGCCCGAAACTGAATAAAATTAATGAGTGGAGAGTTCTAGCTCAAACCAAGTGATGTCGTGTGTTCCCGGAGATGATTCCAAGTAGATTCACGAAGAACCTACACTCAAATACACACAAACAAGTAGATCGAGCAATATGCACAAAGATTTGAGCAAGAACATAAAAGTAAGGAAACAATAGAGGAGACACAAAGATTTGTTTCCCGAAGTTCGGATTCACCACCGTGAATCCTACGTCTCCGTTGAGGAAGCTCCAACGAGCCGGGTCTCTTTCAACCGCTTTCCTCTCCAAGCTCGGTCACACTTGAGCTCGGTTTCCACTAACTTGATCTCTTTCCTTCCGGAGGCGAGATCGACCTTCACAAACTTTCCGCGGCTCACCACAAGCACGGGAGCTCACCGGCGACACCTAGCCGGCTAGGAGGCTTCACCTCCAAGAGTAACAAACGCTTCGAGAACTTCTTGTCAAGAACTCAAGTGCTCAAGATTGGATTTTAGCTCACTTGCACTCAATCTTCCAATCTCTCAACCCAACTCACTTTTCTTCTCAAATCACACACTAGAATGGAGTGGGAGAGGTTCTTTTGGCTCTAGAAATGTGTTCTTTTCGTGCCCTTCCAGCAGCCCCAAAGGATGGGGTGAGTGGGGTATAAATAGCCCACTCCAAACAACTAGCCGTTACTGTTTTTGACAGAACTGGCCGGAGTATCCGGTGAACACCGGAGTATCCGGCCCTAAATCCAAATACGGCGTCAGAACGGTCACAGAATGTGTCAGAACTAGCCGTTACGCTCTTTTCTGGACTTTTACCGGAGTATCCGGCCTACACCGGAGTCTCCGGTCGGCACTTAACCCAGAAAACAGCCCCAGAGACTTCCCGGAGTCTCCGGCCACTCCAGGTACCGGAGTATCCGGACTTCACCGGAGTATCCGGACCTCACCGGAGTCTCCGGCCTTTCCAGGTACCGGAGTCTCCGACCTACACCGGAGTCTCCGAGTACAGCACAGCTGACCTCCGAAAAACGACGATAACTTTTGATTCCGGAGTCCGATTTCGACGATTTTGGACTCTATGGAAAGCTTATTCAGAGGGCTACACATCCCAACTGAATTCATGGCCTAAAGAACATAGGATCAAATTAGGAACACTCCAAAACCCATTTTGGATACTTCCGCACTTTCCGCTCCGGACTCTTAACAACAAACTCTCACTTTGGGTTTGGTTGGGAACTCTTGAGCACTGAGACGCGACAATTAGCTCACGTTGCATCCCTCTTAATAGTGCGGCATACCTATACTCAAATTCAAAGATAAATCACATTTGAACCAATTTGAGCCTTTTGAATACTTTCAAGTACCGCTTTTTACTTTCAAACCTTTGAGGGTTGCCAACTTCTATAAAATCTTTGCTCCATCTATTCTTGATTCCTCATGTGATTGATGCGAATCACTCATAGCTTCTCATGGCCTTGCACGGTCCATTGGCGCAAAGCTTCACTCGCTCTTCACCACCGCCTTGGTCCTTCGACGCCAAGCCATTTGCTTGCCCTTCACCACGGATGGTCCATCGCAGCCGAGTCTTGCTTGCCCTTCACCGTCTTACCATAGAAAACCACTTTGTATTCGACATCTTGAAGAAATTCACTTTATCAAATATGGAGTCCATTCTTGTTCTTCACTCTTGGCATATATGATTTCAATTCAACTTATGACTTCTTATGGATCCTAACCCCAACTCACTCTCAAGCACAAAGCACATGGGTTAGTCCATAAAATCTAAATGACAACATTTATACCTTAAGTTACTTGATCTCGACAAGTAACTTATTAGCCTTCATGCATATTGTCAATCTTCATATAGAACCTAACCCTACTCATTCTTAAACACATAGCACACGGGTTAGTCTATAAAACTCTATTGACAAGCATACCTTTAGTTACTTGATCTCCACAAGTAACTTAGCTTCCAAGCTTATTGCTAATCTTATTGAGCTTCTTCTTCTTCTTATGAGCATCACTAAAATCTCAATGACTTTTGATGCAATTATTTGAACTCATGGCATTTCTCAAAGAATCCATGCTTCATCATTTATGCATCTCCTATGGAATAACCTAATAGCAATTCTCAATATGATTGTTAGTCCATAAGCATTGTCATCACTTACCCGAGCATCACTTTGAGCTCATTCATCTTGATGCATTTTCATTCTCCCCATTCACTTAAAGCTCATCGATATCTCATCCATGCATCACCTATGGAACAACCTACTAACAAACTCAACACCATTGTTAGTCCATAGGTATTGTCATTAATTACCAAAACCACACATAGGGGCTAGATGCACTTTCAAAGCCCAATCCCCTCTCCGACGCAACGGCGACATCCGTTTGTCCACTGGCGACCTCCGTCTCCGTCGAAGCGAGAGGCGTAGTTCCCTCGCAACCGGTATCGCTTGACCGAACCCAACGGCTTCCCTTCACGGGAGAGATTTCCGTCGTGAAGGGATTCCCGTTCCCTTCAGCGCTCCAACGGTTTCCCTTCACGGTTCCCTTCACGACGGGATTCTCAGCGTCATTCACTTCAGGACGGGATTCTGTCGGTGTATTTAGAACCAGGGGTCCCTAAGTCCCGAGGCCAGGCCGGCCATCCACCACATATCACCACCCTGCAAGATAGGTAGAACCGAAGTGCTCGGGAGAGAGTGCTCGGGGCTGCACGTGGCAGCCCCCGAGGACTCGGTGCCCCGAAGGTCCCACCGAAGTGCTCGGGAGAGAGTGCTCGGGGCTGCACGTGGCAGCCCCCGAGGACTCGGTACCCCGAAGGTCCCACCGAAGTGCTCGGGAGAGAGTGCTCGGGGCTGCACGTGGCAGCCCCCGAGGACTCGGTGCCCCGAAGGTCCCACCGAAGTGCTCGGGAGAGAGTGCTCGGGGCTGCACGTGGCGGCCCCCGAGGACTCGGTGCCCCGAAGGTCCCACCGAAGTGCTCGGGAGAGAGTGCTCGGGGCTGCACGTGGCGGCCCCCGAGGACTCGGTTCCCCGAAGGTTCGCGCAAGATCATTCAAAGACCCGAAGGGTCCCGTCGTCAGGGTGTCATCCAGTCAAAGGCCCGATGCCGCATTTAATAGGCACGCGTGGTCTGACATTCTGACATCCTGACATTCTCGGCTGCCCACGCCCCAGTGTCAGACCCTGCCATGCACTGGCAGGGGGGCGTGGGTCCATTAAATGCACGGGTCCCGTCCCGTTTCATCCAGGTGCCTCGGGATAACGTTGCCAGAATCGAAGCGCTCGGCCTGCCACCCTGCCCTGGCAGGAGAACGAGACAGGGTGGGCGCACCGGGCACCTCTGAGGCTGCCCGGTGGGCCCCTTTTATGGCGCCCGGAGGCTTCCACAGCGGCTAGTGGTCGAATACGCGCCGCATTTCTCCACCGCCCCTGTCATTTCGCCAAGATGAAATGATTACGCCTCTCTCCGTGGCACCTGGGCATTCGCGTCCCCTCTTTCACATTCAGGATATGTTGAGGTCGGCGCACCTATAAAAGGAAAGGATGGAGAACACTAAAAAAAAGTCGAAAAAACAAGAGAACAACAGCCCCCGACCACAAGACGATCAAGAGACCAGATAGCCAACAATCTCCGGTGAGCCAGGCGAAAGATAGATCGACGGACACTCGAACCAACTCAAGTTAAGCTAGAACATAAGAGCATCAAGCTCTTTGTAAACAGTTCTCCTCTTAGAACCAGATATATCCTTGAAGAATCCCCTTCAAGGATAAATATAGCACTCATACAGGAGTAGGGTGTTACGCCTCCGTGCGGCCCGAACCTGTCTAAAACCCGGTGTGCCCACTAGCCATCGCATTTATTTCCATTCCCGCTCATTTCCCACACAAGCTTTTCCAGGATCATCCCCCCGGCCGAATCTCTAAAAAGGGGTCTCTCGGGATCCCTGCGACAGGAGTTCACTCTCCGACAGATTCTCTCTCCGTTCCCTTCGTGATTCCCCTCGAAGTGAAGCTGTTGGAGATGAGAGGAAATAAAGAGAATGGAAACGGAAAAGGGAATCGGAAAGGAAACGAAGAGAATATGGTTGCAGCTGCTCCCTCTCATCCGTGGCCGGAGCCGGAGGCAACTAGTGCCAACTCGGATGGTTCGTCAAGTTCACGTATCATCTCTCAATTACGAGTGCTTCAGCGTACTGCTGTCAGACCTCTGGTGAACTGACGACTGGAGAAGAAGACTTGGTCGTTGCCGGAGGAGGAATAGAAGCGACTTACGAAAGCTGATGCTATAGTTTTAGTCTTGATCTGCAGCTAAAACATCTGCATTCTTCATCAATATATCCACCGAATTTACCCCCCGAATCGCTTGTTCTTGGTTGAGATTCACCAACTCTCCGTTGTCTTGTTGGATTCCCTTCCAGGATCTTACAGCTGCGCGGTGCCTCACCGGCTCTGTCAACGGCCTCGACCTCACATGCGTCGTCGCCTCCACAGCGCGACGGCTCCTACACCCGCTTCTCGGCAGGTGCCTCGACCAAAACCTATACAGTTTCGTGTGGATTTTCATCATTAGTCTGCACAGACATGCTGGATCTAGGTCAAGGGTATCATTCTACTGACAGTATGCTTCTTACTTTGACAGAAGCAGAGATATTTGTAGTTACACTTCTACTTCGAAAACTCGAAATGTCCATTCAATACACATCCTTAAGCCAAATGCTAGTGACATGACCCCTGAGAGGGCTTGATTTACCAGACATCGCAACAGCATGTTATCAGACATTTAAGCTGATGACTTACTGTCTTACAATCAGAAAATTCAGCATTAGAGACATATCTTATTAAGATCAAGTTCTCATGAAACCAGTTCTATGCGGATTGGTGCTATATAGAATTTATTCCACTGACAATATATAATAAAACACTCAGGGAGACCATCTTAATTACAGCGCATACAACAACACGGATCTCCAGCTGCCTGTACGCCGGATCCTTGACCTTAGATCCATATATCAGAGGTGCAGTCCCCGCCAGGATATCTCATCTCATGGGCCAAGGAGGGACCATGAGGCTCCGTGCTAAAATCTACGAAGAAGTTGGGGTTGATAGTCAGCCCTCCTTTCTCGGTGTCGACATCGATCTGCAACATGTGAGAGCCCTTCTTGACAAGATCAGGGCCATAGAACTGCTCATCCCAGCGGCTGAAAAGGGAGTTGGTTACATATACCCTCTTGCCATCCAAGCTCAGCTGAATCATCTGTGGTCCACCTCTAAGTCGGTTCCCCTGATTATAAAGAAAAATGGTGAATCCGAGTAATCGAAATTCCATTGTATTTTCATCTTGGTCTATTTAGGAATAATGTGTTCCTTCAAGAAGCCTCATGGTTCAATAGGATTCCAAGTGTGCCAGTATTCTTTATCTTGACAAATGACATTGCAAAAAACTGTTTTTTGGGGGGATTTTTTTTTTTTTTGCAAAAATCTGGTGTAGTTTTGTACTTGATAACATACAATGAACCACGTTCAACCACCAATAAAATTTAAACTCTCATAATCATAAATTACCTTCTCAATCAATAAGGTTTTAAGGGGAAAAATTACCTTGACCTGGGGCACATTATACTGTTCTTCTTGACCATCATCAGTCACATAGACGACATCACTGCCCTTTTGAAGAAGCCCACCAACCCATACTTGTCCAGCCAACACAGGCTTCGCAGGATCTTCAATGTTGTACTGCCTGATATCCCCATGAAGCCAATTGACCAAGTAGAGATAGCGATCATCAAGAGAGAGAACAAAATCAGTTATCAATCCGGGCATTTGTGGTAGAATCCAGTTGCGGACCTTCAGTGGTTTCACAGATATAGCAAGCTACATATGCAGTCATAAGAAGTGTAAACAATTTGGAAAATCAAGTTTACTATAGGAAAAAACTTTAGCATGTAGCATTGGCAAACCTCATGGCTCCATGATCCATCAGTGGTTTTGAAAAATCTCACCATGTTGCTTGTCAAAGCACAGCCAACATAGCCAGTGTCCTTTGATGGGTCATGTAAAAACCTCACCTGCAGAAAAAAACGAGCAGCAAACTGTGGTTAATGGTTTTATATGGTATTGCCTTTTTAGATGAACTGAACATCACAAGCGATGTCCCAGTCCCAAATTTACTGAAACTGAAATATGAGAGTTTTGATCATCTATTACAAAACTGGGTCCTGTCAGTCTCCAGCTGCATGCACCAACTGAGTTTCTTCCAAGAAGAATACTACAAAAACCGACTATTCTGGCACCACATGCTGCATTCTTAACAGTTAACATTTTATAATTGATATACCTCAAGTGGAAGAAGTCCCGTTTCACCTAGATCCAGTGTCTGCTTGAGCTCACCACCAGGCCAGTCGTACACATGCAGGTGCCTTCCATAGAGACCATCCTGGACATGTTGAAGATCAAAACCTGTCCTGAACGCTGCAGGGGCCCCCCATGATGAACTGATCATCGTCTTGTGGCGAGGCTGGTACCAGAAATCATAGCCAAACAAAGGGCTGTGTCCTGGCTTTTCCCAACTATACAAGTGGCAAATACTCAAATCAATGCATTGCGAGTAGAAAAAATGTGTCTGTTTTCATATGTTAAGCAACAGTTTGTCATGCCATCTCAGAGCATACTGCTTGAACTACAGCATCCATAATAAACGATACAAATATGGATTTTCTGCTGTGTCCGTACTCCTACACTACTCTTGGTTTGCCAGCATGAGATGGCTTGATGATAATAATAGATTATGTTCTGTAATTTTAGCCATAGTTATATGGTATTTTTCCAGGACAATGTGCCTAAGTTCTGATCGAACTTACCGTCCTTTGACATTGAACTCTGAATCCAACAGGAGGAAACCATTTCCAGAAGCATTCCCCTCCTTGTCTCCCAGGCAAGAAATCATAATCTGGCCAGATGCAAGGCAATGAGATGTATGAGGAAACCCAAGCCCAGTCTTCGCAGCAATGTCCTCGGCCTCAACCACCTTATGCAAGGACGGCGCCCTTGGGTCCTTCACCGTGTCAACGACGTATACACGGCCAGACCTGCGAACAGCCATCGCAGCCACATTTCAAATTCAGTTGTGCACTCAATAGTCAAGTAAGTCAACCATTCATTCATCAGATAATCGTCACTTGATACTCACAACAACGAAGGAAGGATCAGGAAACGGCGGCTCGCTGATGCATCGCCGTGGCAGGAGCTGCAAGCGTTCCAGCCAGAGTGATGCAGCTCATCGCCGACGTGGGTGACTGGGAGCCTGTGGATCACCTGGGAGTATGTTGGGGAGTTGGGGTCCAAATCCACCGTTGCGAGGTAATCCGGCTTGTTAATTCCAGTACCTGCACAATCATACATTACCTTTGAACACAAAATTCCCAAAGATTACGAGACCCACATCTCGCTGTTCATCTTCACATGGTTTGTGCGCTCTCTCCAGAATTTCCTAAAGGAGGAACCATGTGAACCGCTGCTACAAACAGTTCTGTTTGAGCGTGGAGGCTCCACATGCATTAAGCTTGCAAACTAATTAGGCACTAAAGAACATTATATATTAAATTTGGCACCCCAGACTTCACTACTTTTACACTTTAACGCTCAAATTAATCACCCTAAAAAACTCCTAATTAATCCTCCAAGATCTACCTGTATGTGTGCATGCGTATGAGCCTCCTAGTCATAGCGAGTGCGGCGGAACGAAATGGAATGGGGATATGCAGCAGGCAAGCGCACCGTTGTAGACGCAGGTGACGTAAATGAGCTTCTCCCTCGGGCCCTTCTCCATGGCCTCCAGCGGCGTCGCGTACCCCGGCCCCGTCGCGCCACGGCAGCACGCCCCGGCACCGTTCGCCGGCGCTGCCACGTCGACCGCCGCCTCTCCGACCATCGGTCCTCTGTGCTCTCAGGTCACGCACCAACACCTGAAAAGAAAAAAGAAAAAACCGCAGGCTTCCTATGAGCCGTGGATGGCACCCACCGGAGAGGAGGAGATGGAGAAGCAAACTGCTCAGCGCTCACTCACCAGAGTCCCGAGACAGGAGGACACAGGAGGGAGAAGACGCCTTGTTCTACAGTTCTGATGTGACTGTCAAGGGTGGGGGTGGGGGCCTAGTTATAGAGTCCGGGCTGCTACGTGGAAACATGTAGGCCGTAGGCCGCACTTTGCGATTCGTGCGGCGGAGGACAAGCAAACCGTTCGTGAACCTGGGCTACACGGGGTGGCGGAAGTGCGACGCCGAAGTATCTGGACGATAATGCGGGGCGGGGGATCGGAAAGCGACGCCGGCTACCTTATCGCGGGCCAAACGACACGGCCGAGGCCATGTCAGACCCCTCGCGTTCACGGCGCGCGTGGGGTGGCCACTGGTCTAGTCTAACCCCTCGCGTTCACGGCCATTTCATTGCTTGGATCCACCCTCCACGTCATGCGTGGTAGCGCATAGCGGTGGATCAACATGTCTCGTCTCGTCTCGTCTCGACCAGTGATCGTACGTTTCTACCGGCCTCGCACGGAGTGGGCGTCACCTGTGAGGTCATGCCCGATGGAGTTCGCTTGGCAGTCCTTTTCTACTGTACTCGTCCCGTAGCGCGTTGGTCGATTGACCTGTGGGCGAATGACCAGTCAGAGCTCGACTCTCGGCTTTGTATAGGACTTTATTGCTGATAATAATATCCACTATTTATAGTGATTATTGATTAGTTTAATAGATAATCGATGAATAGTATTTACGACCAATGAACAATATGTGTGAACAGTGTGTAGTATTTGTGACCTATGCACAGTAATCTCCGATAAGTGAATCTGTTTCTGATTTACCCCATCTGATTGTAAATATAGCTCGTTTTAGGTTCATCAACTATTCTCTAAATATAAGTCATTCTCGAATTTCTATGCATTTTTTCTCTTTTGTTCCCGTCTTGCCCTTGTTTAATAAATGCTACCACTATCACAAATAAATAAGTTATCTTTTCCAATGCACAATAAATAAATGGCAACAAGGTCATTTGATCTACTTTCTTAATCCCTGTGCATAAGTCTAAAACGACCTACATTTGCAATTAGAGGGAGTAGTAAATAGTACCCCCGACTAGCGACCACGTGATACGAATAGATGTTCGGATCGAGAAAGTAGTCGACTTGAAGAAGTCCGAACTATAATAAAAGATACTCGGTAGATATATGAAAATTTATGTGGTTAAATAGAAATATATATATATATATATATATGTTATAGAAAGATTAGAGATAAAAAAGTATAGTCGAATTATATCTGTAAGTTTTATTCGATTTGTATTATGAGTCTTGATCTTATACGGCTAAGATATGTCGCCCTTTAAGTATGAAAGGGTTATGCCCGATTGAAATCATCAACTAATCGATCAAATACAATTTACATTACCTTTCATCTTTTAACTAGCTCATATAGTTATATTCTCTTTTCCAATCTATATTGATACATGTTCTTGATCTCGATGACCAATGACGAGTTGCTGTTCATCTGCGATTCGATAGGGTCTCTTCCGAGAGTGGGTGACGACAAAGGTTTGACAACACAGCACCACGATCGGGGTATCCTCAGTGTTGCTCGTCGGATATTGCACACGAGATGCTCAGTGTTTGGTGTGACATCTTTTTACACCAACACACTTTTTGGTGACTTCACTGGGGACGAAGTTTTTTCGGTTATCTCCTGATCGGATTCTAAAATCCTAGGTATGTCTACTTCAAAAATCAACAAAGACAACATCATCATGGCATCCTATGACGAGTTATCGGAAGAACCGAGTTTGCCAATCGAAACCGATTTGGAACAACATCGACAACAGTTGCTCTCGCGCTATGTGAAGACTCGACAATGTGTGTTCAAGAAAGAAGATTCTCCACCACACGCTGATCAAACCCTAAGGTACCGACAAATATAAGTGTTCAACCCCTTCCCTCATATGAAGAAGTTGCTAGTATGATTGATCAATCTGTTGGTGCAATCATGACTGATAGTGTTCAAAAGATGGTTGATGATATATTGACTGAAAAGATTTGGTCTTTAGTTTTACAAATTCATGAGGAACAAAATTTGAAGAAACCTCTTGCTAGTAATGTTAGTGATCCAATTCTTTCTACTGTTGTTAATACATTACTTAGCGTTTCTTATGCGTATTTGAGTAATCCTCATGATGGCCAAACTAGCATGAGTAGTGTTGCACCTAATCATATTTTTTCTCATGCTATCAAAACTGATGTGACACAAAACTCATATCAAACACCATATGTTAGGCCCTACGCTTAAACATCGGCTCAAAGCTCATAAAGCCGAAAGTTATGCTAATGTGCAAACACTTTATTATCAAACTGTAGCATATAGCGTTCCACCTATATTGCCGCAAAAGTCGAGAACCCCTTATAGACCGATACTTGAACAAAACTTCACCACACCACCTCCTATTACGTCTTATGTGCCGAATATGCCTACACTGCCCCTTGAACCAGTAGCTAATCCTATTCGCACCGTAGCCGATTATGTTGAAATTATGCGAGAGTAAGTAGCTATTGCGCTTAGAGAACAATTCGGCTTGGAGGTTAGAAGAAAAGCTCGTGCATACCGAAAGCCATATCCCGAGCATTATGATATGATCTCATACTCCCATGGTTTTAAGGTTACTAATTTTGTGAAGTTTACCGGGAGGATAATATGATAACTAGGGAACATGTGGGTCAATTTCTACACAATTGGGTTGTTGTCTGGAAATACATTGACTAGTTCTAATGATGTGCTGAAAATTAGATTATTTCCTTTATAATTGTCCAAAACCGCTTTTACTTGTTTTACATCTCTTGCTCCTAATTCTGTACATGTGTGGTCTTAATTAGAAGACAAAATCTACGAATATTTTTATAGTGCTGATACAGAATTGAGGCTTTAAAATTTAACAACGGTTAAAAAAAAATACAGTGAACCCATTGTTGATTTTATTAGAAGGTTTAGAGACACAAAAAACTGATGTTTTAACTCGACACTTTTTGAAAAAGATTTAGCCGAACTAGCTTATTTGAGTTTATTATCTTATTTTAAGGAAAAACTAGAAAGTTATGATTTTCAAGATGTTAGTCAAGTCTTATAAAGAGTTATGGCATAAGAAAGCCAGGCTAAACAGTCTAGAAATTTTTAGAAATTGAGTGACAAAGTAAGAATAGATCGTCCTAATATTCACATGCTCGAATATGAATTTGAAAATTCAGACGATGATGACTATGATGTGTGTGTGGGCGAATGGGCTTAGTCTTCTAAGTCTAAACCATTTGTTTGCTCTGTTCTTAAGCTGATTCCTCATAAAAATCGATAAGAAGAAATTAAATTTACTTTTGATGTAGCAAAGTGTGATATGATTTTTTATCATTTGCTATAAGAGAAACAAATTAAGTTGTCTCATGATCATGTAATTTATGTATTAAAAAAATTAAAGAAGTGAGCTTATTGTAAATGACATAATTCTTATTCTTATGCTACTAACGACTATAATATTTTTTGTCAATACGTTCAGTCGGCCATTAATAAAGGATGATTAAAATTTGCAGAGATGCAAGTGGACAATCAATCATTCCTGGTTAATGTGGTTTATCTCTAATACAAGAGCATTCTAATTCAACCAACTCAAGCCGAATCAACCGAGAGGAAGAACGTAATCGTTCGTGAAGAAAGACATAAACCTTTGGAGCAGAACAAAAACTTGTTAAGAGAGGTGCTACTTGAGAAGACTCCTGAAGGCAAAGAATCAATTAAGATTATTGTAAACACTTCAACCGTCAGGGTCATGTCAATGCTAAACCAAAGATGATCAAACCAAAAAGCCCGGAGGTTGAAAAGTGAAAGGTTAATGAAGCAAAGGGACGTGACAAAGTTGAAAAGCTTAAGCCTACTTTCAAGCAACTTTTGTCTAAATATGAGAAGAATGAGGCCATTCAAACTCATGTGAATCGACCAAGTATGTTCAAGCGACCAAGATCACCTTTGAAGCAAGAAGTGTGCGATCATCATCAACCAAAGGAGGACCGTACTGCTGTTATTTACCCACCACTTGGGTCGGCGCCATGATCATGGATGTCTCGTCTGATGCCTTTTCCTCCTTGCCCAACTTAGAGCTATAACGTTATATGGATTCATCCTCCTCCTATACAATTTCTTTGTTTCATCCAGGATGAACGACACCAAGTAGGTCGGTGTTTGATAGAATATTATGTGATGTCCATGACCGATCGAGGCACACAAATCGATCCAGTGATGTTAGACATGCTAAAAATGTGAGGAAGTAATAACGGGTCAATGAGAGTGAAGTTTATATTTCAAATGCAGATTCTAATATTAATGAAACAAGGACCACTGCTACTGATATTATTGAGATTGGTTCAATGAAAGTGGTTACCGAAGAGCTTGGCAAATAACCGATTGTTATTAGCAATAAATCGATCAAATCTGAAAATGCACTTACTGATGTACATGTTGTTCCAAAGGCCGATGATCATAAATCAAGTAGCAACAAATCGCTTTCTAAATATCTACAACTAAGGTAGCGTCCCTCTGGTTTATCTCACACAAAAAATAGAAGATTGCAACGGCTGTTAAGGGATCGGTGACGTCCTAAGAGAGGGGGTGAATTAGGACACTTAAAACTAATCGACTCCAAAAATTTCACAAGATAAACCTGTAACAATTTTTATTTAAATATGCTCTAAGTTCATCTAGTGTATTTACTCTACTGTTCAAAGGTTTATCTATAACTAAACATAGAAAGCTACTCTATGAAGGTAGTAAGTAAATGCGGAAATGTAAATATGGTAAAGAGAGCAAATTTGACATGAGAGATTTTTATCCTATGATATCATGATATACACATCACCTCTAGTCTACGTTGGAGGAACTACCTAGGCTATAGCTCTCGAACGGTACACGATCATAATCCTTGAGCCACCAAGACCTCAAGTGGGTAGAACCACCAAGCCACCAAAGTAAGACCTCACCACAAGCCCCTCTTCCAGTTACTTGTTGTCGTCTTCACTTTGGAGCTTGATCTAACAAGATAAAGGTTTCCGCGTCCCCGTATAAGAGTCTTATCATCGCTCCACACTAAGTCGAAGAGTCAACACGCTTGAGCCACCAAGACCCAAGGTGCCAGCGAGTCAAAAGACTCTAATGTCTCGATGTACCACTTGGTACAACTTAGTATCACTCCTTGATCCCCTCTCTAGGTAGCAATACCTAGACACAACTCTCTCTAGGTCTATTAGCACTAACCACTCTAATTATATGCTTAATTACCTTGGATGATCATTTTAAGCACTTAGGTGACTTGGATATCTTCTCAAGTGAATATGAGTTTCTCTAGACTCCAGCACCTCTAAATGATCGAGTTGAGAGGTATTTATAGCCTTAACTCTACAGACTAGCTGTTGCCTCAACGGCTCAATTTTATTGTATACGTCGAATGATCCCGTATTGGCGACTAGTCGACACAAATAGATGTTCGGATCGAGAAGTTAGTCAACTCGAAGAGAGCCGAATTGCAATAAAGATTGCTTAGTAGATATATGGGAATTTATGTGGTAGAATAAAAGGTTATATTAGTTATAGAAGATTAGAGATCAGAAAGCATAGTCGATCATATATGTAAATTTTATTCAATTTGTATTACAAGTCTTGATCTTATACGGTTAAGACCTATCATTATTTTAATATGAGAGGATTATAACCGATTAAAATTATCAACCAATCGATCAAACATAATTTATATTATCTTTCATCTTTTACTTAGCTCATATAGTCTCATTCTCTTTTTTAATGTACATTATTATCTATTTTTTTTATCTCAATAACTAAGGACAAACACCCAACCATCTACGTTCTGACAGATACTTCCGAGTGTAGGTGACAATGAAGTTCCGACAACATATCACCACAACCAGAATATCCTATGTGTTGCTCACTAAATATTGGATACGAAGTTCTCAGTATTTGACGCGTCCACCGTTATTTTGTTCGATAACGTGTCTTGCACGTATTTCTTAAGAAGACAAAAGGTTGAGAATGAACTACATTTTTGTCGAGTTTCCCAGCCATCGATGGTTTGATTGCACTAGTCTCGCATTCCATGTCCGGCTTTTGTGCTCTAGCACTCTGCACATCCTTTTCTTAATAAAAGTGTCTGTTGACCATATGCAAAAGATAATCTTCAGCTGACAGATAAAAACTGATAGATAAGGTTAGGGACGCTGAAGCACGTCAGATACAAATCGCACACATCAGAAATGGATCACGTGAACAGTGTTTCAAAATGCCTCAATTCTTTGAGGGTATGTTTGTTGCTCAAAGGGATAGGATTGCTAAAAATTGGTTTCTGAGAAGTCTAAATCCTGTTTTTAAGAAAATAAACTAGAAATTAAGAAACTAGTTGAGAGTAAAAAATTTATGCTGGAAAGTTAAAAATTTATTATAAAAATCAGCTAAAATCCAAAAGAAAATTTAAAAAAACAAAAGTACTTTTCAACTCGAAGCTTAAAAACATGAGCCTAAATAAACAGACTCTAAAGCTACCATATAAACAATAAGCTTAGCCGTGGCCCATGTGATAAAAACACAAAAGTTTCACTATAATATGCGAATATATAGCAAAAACAATTTTTCAGCTAGAAGTCAAAAATAAAAACCTAAATAAACACCCTAAAGCTATCATGGAAACGATAAGCTTAGCCATGACCTATGGGACAAAAACACAAAAATTTCACTATGACATGCGAATATATAACTTATCAGTATTGCTTATTTGTATTGAGATTTGTATTAGAGGATTAGTTAAAAAATTATAAAATATAAAAAAATCAATAGATAGATGAAAATTAGGTGTAAGAAATGTACTGTTGAGATAGACCTTGCATGTGTAAAGACATGCCAAGTTGCATTTACCATCCGACAAAACTGGAACTAGCTAGCAAGAGGAAGCTAGCTGCACGCAACATACCTCTGAAGAATTCGAGTGGCCCGGATGGAAGTGATCACTCTTGCTCATGATCCAAGACTTTGTGTGCTTCCACTGCTTCCATGTGAATATAGTACGATTAACATACTGATGCATACGGACCGCGCCCACATGAACTCAATTATCGGAGAACGGAGACGGTGAACCACTTGGCGGCAGATCAGAACCGAACGGACTCTGTTTTATTATATTACCATGCATGTAGCGCATGTAGATTTTAATACCTACATACTTTATCTTGCTAACTTGGCATCACATTATCTTACCTGACGTGCAGTGTCATCAGATTAGATAAGTATTAAAGTACTGCAAAATTGCTACTCAGATTGCAAATTTATCTTGCGACCAGAATGATGTGCAGAAAGACATGTGAATGAGGTTTCCTAGGTAGCTACCAATCATCGGAAAACCTGGAACAACAAGTTCACTAAAGGCAGATGGAATCAGCAAGTTGACCCTGATCAACTTGGGATTATAGAAAATGCTGCAGGATCACGAGGGAAGCTGACTGATATATCATATCTCATCTGCGACAAATCTATTCATGGCAGCAATTGCACAACATAGCAGGGGCAGGGCACTGTCAACACATCTCAGAGTAGCCTTGTTAAATACCAACAAATAACCGCATGAATATTACACGACCAGGGGTCAGAATCTTGTAATGGCCTCACTCTTGGAATCTGAGAGCGAGAACAGCAGGAGGAGAATAAGACACAAAAATCTGGGGCCCTTCCGTGGTTCAAGTGAGGTGAGGTCATGTGCTCTTGGATAATTTGTGAGACACCCTGGAATTGGAGTTCGTTTGACACTCGAGTCTCACAAGTACGCTGCCATCAGCTCACTTGAACACCAGCTAGTAGCTTCTTCCATGGCTGATGGCTGTCAGAAGAATTGCTTAGCTCAGTTGTCGGAGAGCGTGAGCCACTTGGACGGGGGATCAGAAGTTCAGAACTGAATGGTCTTTTTTCTCTCTTCTTTTTTAGGACGGGTTTTATTTTAGAGAACTTTTACTGTGGATACTATTAATATGAAGCATCTAATTTTTTAATAGAACGGTTTAGATCAATCTAATGATATTCATCATCGTCTCTTGTATCATAATATTATCTTTATGTATTATAAGAGTAATATTGAAAATAGAATGGGTAGTAGATTTATAAATAATTAAATTTAAATAGGATAAAGTAATAATCATAATTTTGAATTATTTTTTATAGATTCATATCGATGGGTTTATTATGCGCTAGGTTCTTCATCGTGCTAGGTTTCCTTCGTTGTGCGCTACCAAGCGGTTCATGCCGTTTCAAGCGATGGCGGAGGCGAGCCTCGTGGTCGACGTCGACGACCTCGAGGGCATCCGTCGACGACCTCAAACTCCTCCCGCCGCTTCCTCCGCGGCCACTCCGCGCCGTCTTTTGCCGCCCGCTCCGCCGCGACGCGCGCGAGGTCCCAACAAGAAGATGCCCGGTCGGCGACCCCCACCGCCTACGCTGCGCTGCTCCCACCCGCCGCCGCCGAGTTCCTGCCCGCCGACCTCCCCGCGCTCCTCGCCCACAAGCTCACGCTCGACACGTACCTCGCCATCGAGCGCGGCGGCCCCGATGGCCCGGCGCTCCCGCTGTCGTTCGCTCTGCTCAGCGTCTGGGACGCCACGCGCTCCCTCCGCCTCCGCGTCGGCAGCGCGCCCACGCTCCTCCACGTGTCCCTGGCCGCGGTGCGCGCGCTCGACCGGCACGCGCCGTGGCTGCAAGTGCCCTCCGTCCCGGACATCTTCTGGCCGTTCGGCACCTACCTCCTCTACAGCCTCCGCATGTCTAGGTCGGAGGGCCCGTCGCTCGTGCGCTCGCTCTGCCGGCACGCGCAAGAACCCGACGTGAGCCATCATGGCGGCCGACCTCGGGCCCGACGATCCGGCCGCGGCCGCCGTGCCGCACTGGCCCCGGTTCTCCAGCGACGAGGACATCTGGTGCATCAAGAAGCTCAGGGCCGACGCTGACAGTGTCAATGCCAGCGATGACAATGAGGATGACTGGACACATCGCCGCCCGCCAGAGTCCTGTTCGTGGACCCCGGGAATTCTGACGCTGGCCCAATGCAAACAGGAATCCGGAAAGTTTTGATTTTTGACGACCGTTTAGATACATCATCATACATCCATGGCGTGTATGCTGCAGATCAATGCATAAGTTGAATTGCATTTCGCAACCCAAGTAATGCAGCAAGTAGCAACCTTAACGAGCTTTTGGCTCTGAACTTTGAAGAGCAATGGGTGGTCAGTTTCTGCAGATGTGCAGCATTAAGCAGGGCATTGGTCATCTATTTCTCGAGGATTCAGATGTCAGTAGGATATGTTGCACTTGGGTTCCAAGTCAAGGCGGCAGGCGGCGTCACGGTCGGAGGGAGCGGACGCTGGAGGAGGAAGGATGCGGCGCGCCTTGGGAGTAGTAGAAGCGAAGGAGAGGCGGCGTTTAATCGGGGCGATGGACTGAGTCAGGGGATCAGCGTTGCGGGCCAGAGGAGGATGGCGCAAGCAGATGAGGTGGCGGCGCCGCTGCTGCAGGGCGAGGAGGCGGACGCCGAGTGATGCCCAATAGGAAGGACAACGGCTGCAACAACAGGTTACTGTGAAGATTAGGAGAGAGCAGAATAAAGTCATGCACGAGTTAGCGCATTTAGCCATTAGGTCGAGTCAGAGTTGTGTGTCTTTTCATCTTTTGCCACTACTCCAGAGTGTGTTAGTCCTAGTTTTAATAAAGCTCTCTCTTCCGAAAAAAAAGTCATTGTTGAATGATGATTATAAGTAGAACTGATCAAATCAGTGGTGAAGAGTAGCTAGCAGAATTCTGTACTATGCGATGTAATCGAACAATCCTATTTGCATGAAAGTATGGAACACCTTCATGAATATAATTTGTCTTAGACGACCAATCTAGGCCCTGCATAGTTTTTTACAGACTTCTTATAGAGGATTTTATGTGATGTGTCCAGCTTGACTAATTTAGATTGAAATTGGTTGTCGTTTCAGAAACCAAATCTCTGGATCATTAGGATCAAATGCTCACGCATAGCATTGTAAAAACTTCACTGGTAACCCAAGTCTATGTGAACTAACAGAAGCTGCCCAATACCTTGTTTTATACAAGTTTCTTTTGCTAATTTATCTAGTCTCACTTCAACAATTTGATTGTACAATTTTCTTTGATACATGCCTGCTTAGCAGTGGCAAATTTGCAGTTGTCTCTTATTGTTGCCGTAGCAAATTCTCCTGGAGGCCTGTGAGAAGAAACAACTTTTGTTTTCCTTTTCAGATGGCCTGCACCCTGGCTTGTATTATTATACAGATTGATTTCATAAACTATTCTTATGCATCTAAGCTTGTAATTTTCTAGACAATTACTTGAACAGCCGGTGTATATCTGAGTTGACATCTATTCTCAATTGTGTCATCTCAAACATGTTAAATTGCGTTCTGTGAGTATTCTGGTTTGCTCTGAAATACTGTTAACTGATACTGGGGTGTCCCAATATAGAAGGTACATAGTGGATAGTAGTACACACTGCTCTTAGGAATGAAACCATCTCATCGACTTTCGTAGGAGTACATAATGACGGGGATTCATCTGGACAAAGCTTGGGTGATCAAGTTGATCCACTGTGATGGCAAACAGCTGCACAAACATATGATACGATCCAGGAGCAGAACCTGATGTTCAGAGTCGACCAGTCATCGGCCACCCTCCAGCGAGGCCGCGACAATGTCCGCGCGCGAAGACCACGTTAGGGACGCCAGCGACTCAAAGTCGACGAAGCCGGTGTCCGAGAAGATGAGCACGGCCTCCTCCTTCATGTCCACCTCGCCGTCCAGGTACTAGCAGACCTGCCGCATGCTAGGCCGCGCCGCCGGGCGCGTCTGGCTGTACATGAGACCCAGCCACAGCACCAGTTTCGCCTCTTCCTCGTCGTAGCACCCTTCAAGTCTCTCATCCACGGCGTGCACCAGGTCGCCCTTGACGCCGAAGTCGCGGACCCAACGCAGCAGGTTGAAGCCGGTGACGGTATCGATGGTCCTCGAGGAGCAGCACGCCGAAGACATACACGTCGGTGGCCGTGGTGGCCCTGCCGGTTACAATGATCTCCAGCGACATGTAGCCGAGCGTCCTGACGATGCCCGTCGTGGTGGGGTTCACGCCGTGCTCGTAGAGGCGCGCGAGGCCGAAGTCGCCGAGCCGGGCGCCCATGTCCGGGCCGAGCAGAACGTTGCTGGTCTTCACGTCTCAGTGCACCACCACCTGCTCCAACTGCTCGTGCAGGTACACCAGCCCCGAGGCGACGCCCCTGAGGATTCTGACACGCTGCTCCCACACCAGCAGCGGCCGAACATGTGCTTGTCGAGGCTGCCGTTGGGCATGAACTCGTACACCAGGAGCAGGTCCTGCCCGCGCTTGCACCACCCGCGCAGCTCGACCAGGTTCCGGTGCCGCATGCCCCCGAGGCTCGCCTGAGTTCTCTACGGTTCAGGAGTTGTAGCCGGATGTCGTATAGGCCAACGTAGACGTCCGCCACTGCCGCCGAGGTCGGAGGAGATGACGGTGAGCCGGTGAGGTGCGCAAGCCGCGGCCGTTGGTGTCCGAGTGAGCCGCACCCGCCGGGGACGCGCTGGAGCCGCGGACGACGACGGGAATGCTGGCCCTCGAGTGGCGGCGTCCACGGGTGGCGGTGTCCCCGGGCGTCCACGGATGAAGGCAACGACGAGCGGCGGCGTCCACGGCTGGGATCCGGATCAAGAGAGGCTGCGGTGATTTGGGGCGAAGAAAATAACGAGATTAACCCTTAAGTGCAGTGGTCGTAATTTAATCACTTAATGAAATAATTATGAAAATAACTAAGCCAGGAGATGGTTAGATTTAATCTATGATATCTTAAAGTGTGGGTATTTTTTTCACTGTAAAAGAGTTTCTATTTTAGAGTCTATTTGGTATAGTTTCAGCTCTAATTTTTTTTAAAAATAGGGTATTTCTAACTTAGAAATTTGTAAAGCTATAGTTGAGATAAACCGATGATGTTTAGATGCGCTATTTTATTTCTATTTAAGTCTAAAAATATAGACTTAAACTATTTAATTTTAAGCTATAAATGTAAGATTTGATGTGAGCTAGAAGCTCTAGCTTTGTTAAACATGATCTTATTAGCATGCATGTAGTGCAGATAAATTTTAATTCGTAGATACATCTTGCCTGCTTTGAATAACACAATCTTAGCTGCTCGATGTGCAGTACCATCATATCAGATGGGAACATATCTAAGCTGCTGCAGAATTGCTAGTCAGATCATGGAGGGGTCGTTTATGCTGATAGAGCACATGCATGTCTGGTGATGGCACCAGATGATCAGAATTATGTACTCAGTTTCCTAGTAACAATCACTGGACAATCTGGAGCAGCAAGTTTACTAATGTCTGGGAATCAGCAAGTTGACTTGAATTAACTGGAGATTAGAAAAGAAAGAGAAAAATCTACTTTACATCCTCAAACGGTTACAAAAATCCGATTTTTAACTTTAAACTATAAAAACAGACATCATATACTCCCAAAGTAACGAAACCGGACAAAATACCCTCCACACTCAAACCACCCTGATTTTTACCAACATGATAATGGTTTTAATGACGTAGTGGTTTCACACACGTGGCAGACCGGTTAGGAAAAAACAGAAGAAAAATCAGAAAAATAAAAAAGAATCAGGAAAAAATAGAAAAAGAAAAACAGAAAAAAGAAAAACCCATGAAAAATCAGAAAAAAATAAAACTCATAAAATTAGAAAAAATGGAAAAATAAAAATAAAAAATCCACAATTCCTAACTGGGTCTTTACCAGTAATCTTTGGCAAGAATTATTCAAATTGATAGATACTCAGCTGCTTATGAGCTCTTCTAACCATCGCTAGACTGATGGTCAAATGAAACGTCTCAATCATTATTTGAAAAAATTTCTCAGTTGTACTGTTCATACATGTTTGAGATAATGGAGCAAATGGCTTCCACTCGTGGAGGTTTGGTATAATAGATTTCAGCACTCTACTCTCGGGAACACTCCATTCGAAGTTCTTCATGGCCACCTCCTCGGTATTTTGTTATTATCAACATTGAAGCTTGTACTATGCTGGATTGAAGGATTGGCTTAGAGGGAGGTTAGGGATCGGGGGATTTCCCTCTAAACCTGATATCCATGGAAACCCCCTAATATTTAACCTCTGATCTTGAAATCCTAACCTCGGTGAAATTCAGCATTTATAATAATGGCTAAATCCAGTCGCTTGATAGTTAGACTTTTGTGATAGTAAAAACACTTAAAACGGATTTTTAATTTTTAATTATTTATTTTTCCTAATTTTCCTGATTTTTTTCTTTTGCTTTTTCCTATTTTTTCTAATTTTTTCTGATTTTTTCTATTTTATTATTTCTAATTTTCCTGATTTTTTTCCCTATTTTTCTTATTTTTTTTACTTTTTTTCTAATTGGTTTGCCTCCTGTGCGCTGCCATCACGTCAGCAAAACCGCTGTCACATCTGTAGAAACCGTGGTGTTTGGGTATTAAGAGGTATTTTATTCGGTTTCATTACTTTAGGCTCGTAGGATGTCTGATTTTATAGTTTAAAGTTGAAAATCGGATTTTTATGATAGTTTAAAAGTGTAAAATAGACTTTTCCAAAAAAAAAAACATGCATGTTGCAGAATCACGAGGTGAGCTTGCTGTTGCTGATATCTCATCTATGCGTGATCTACTCATGGCACCTACGTATCATACAGCAGGGGCATTGTCGAGCATCTCATGGTAGCCTTGCTGCTTTTGCAAAGAGCGAGCAACAAACAACCGCATGAATATCAAAAGAGCAGTGGTCATAATCTAGCAATACCCCCACACATCTTGGAAGAATCTGAAAGCGAGAACAGCAGGACCAGAAGAAGACGCAAATCTGGGGCCCTTGCTGGTTAGAGCGGATGCCGACGTCCAACGGATGCAGCAGGAGATTCCTACTTGCAAAGAGATGGGGGGTGGTGGCCCCTCTTTAAGTCATGGTATGGATTTCACAGCACAAGATGTGATGATATGCAAGTGCTTCACAATATTTCTGAATTTGGTAAACAATAGCACACTGTGCAGGACAAACAGGATAGAGCTGAAAACTTGGAAGTATACTTGTAACTAAGCATGCACGAAATACTAGTATATGGCAGATGAACACGGCAAATGCAGACTTTTTTGTTTTTTGAAACGCTGAGGAAAAAACGTAAGTGCAACTGAATTTTTTTTTCCAAACTTCTGGTAAACGCAATCGCATATTTTTTATTCAGCGTTTGTGTCAGACGAATATTTTTTAAAGTACAAATCAGATTTATACACATACTCACATACACACACCGTATATATTCACGTGAGTACGTTCTAACATATATCTAAATAAAATTGTCCATATAACTTTAATGGTTACGCGCGACCGCTAAACTGTACATATAACTTTAACAGATACACGCGTGCGCATGTACTATTTTTTTTTTCAGAGGAGGTAAACGAATAAATGGGCCGCTGATCAATTCATCTCGGACTTAGGGCCTAGCCAAGAGCCCAAGACAGGTGCGCTTGGGCCAAAATTAGTCCCGGCCCAGCACTTACCTGAAAGCATCGCTCACACCATCGACGACCCCTTCGCGAGCGTCCGCGCCGACGAGCCCGCTCCGGCCTCCTCCTACCGGAGCACGCAGCCACCCCGAAGTAACCCTTCTCTCGCAGTCGACGTCGCCGTCTTCTCCACCCTCTTGCGCTTTTGGATTGGCATGAACTGGAGATCCATCCGGACCTGGGATTGATTCCTTTTGTCGGTAAGGAACCCTAATTTGCTTTGATCGATCTGCGGTGTCCGTGAGCAACGAAATCTGGCGCTAAATCGGCTCCTGTTATTCCGCTTGCTCGACAATTTTTTTTTTGCGTTAGATGTTAATATTAGGCTTTTAAGTTTTGGTATGTTTGCGGTGCAAATTTAGAACCTGTAGTGATGTTAGCCGATGCGTGTGCGGTTTCTGTTCGGAGATTGTAGTTTGAATGGATTTGGATATTAGTAGGATGCAGCGGCAGGCAAACTCTTTGGTGAGGCAAGCTTGAGTTAGGCCTCAGTGGTGAAGACATGAACGGAATTTTCCTAAACGTTACATTCCTGCATTAGACAATATGTTGTGTGAGTTTGATTTTAGGGACAAACAATATGAATTGTTTAGCTAGTTGTGTGTTGATGTGATTTTAGGGACAAACAATATGAATTGTTTAGCTAGTTGTGTGTTGATGTTGCTACACTGGTTGCTTGTTGCAGATTGTGGACTGAAGTGTGCGAGGTTGGGCTAGGGGCACGCCGCATTTGGTTGGTGCTTACTCATGGACCACTCTCAGAATCAACCATTACCACCTGGTGTAGGAACATGGCCACAGACACCACCCAATCACCCTCCACAATTCCATCCTGGTCCACATCCTTATCCTCCATCGTTTGACAATGGACCTGATAATGGTAGTGCCAACGGTAATGGTAGTACAGCAAACATTGAAGCTGCTGTCCAAGAGGCTGTCCTTCACACGCAGGTATTCATATCCTCCAGATTACATTCTGAGAGTTGCAGTTATGTTGCTTTTTTATCGATTGCTGGTAGTTGTTTCTGATAACTAGGACATTGAGACCCAGCAAGTCATACAAAATCAAAGGTTTGTTTCGTCCCATTTCATTCTCTAAATCTCCACTAGTTATTGGCAGCTGCTTGCAATTGCTGTTTCCTTTGCATTTCTTTTTCCATCAGACAAGCAAAAGCAACAAGTGAACCTACAGAATATGGGGAAGACTTGATTTCGAGCCGTCGTGACCCTAGTGCATTGAAGGTGATTGATCTAGAATCTTTCATGTATTTTCCATGCTATGTGTTTCTGTATGATTTTCATTATTTGAGTCATTTTCTTTATCTTGGTTTCTTAGGAACACTTACTGAAGATGGCAGCTGATCATCGTGCAGAGATGGCAAACAAAAGGGGGAAGCCACTTCATCCAAATAATGGTCATTGTCTTCCCATGATAATACTGTATTTATCTATTTTCTATTTGTTCCTCCATTTTCACTTTTCCACTTCAAGAGTGGATAAGTAACTATGATGATTGTGATTTTGAACCTGTACTGAGCGCTAGCCATGGGGATTAGTAATTATATCTCACAACATATGTTTCTTTCTGCTAATTGCAGTCATTTGGTTATCATTTCATTATGTTTTACATTTGTTACACATTGTCTTTTGTTATGAAGCAGTTGGTTCCTTACCAATTTGCTTCTTAAAGATATAATGAGGTATCTCTTTGCCAAACCTGATGGCTGAGCATGTTTACAGGCAATGTTGAAATTGGCAATGGCTATGGTGTACCCGGAGGCGGTGCTTATTATGCTGCAAACCTGTCAAGTTCTCAAATGAGTATGCTGCATCTCTAGGTTATTTGCTGCTTATTATAAGAAAAGGTTAACTGATGTTCTTTCCTTCAGATAAACCTAGAGATGAGGCTGATAGAGCAAAATGTGCAAACGATCTCCCTGATTTTTTGAAGCAGAGGTTAAGAGCAAGGGGAATTCTCAAAGACAAGACAGCAAATATGACTAGCATGAGTACACAAAATGTAAGTTACTAATTCTTTGGAAATTGGAAACTCAATACTGGTGGTTGGGAAAATCTTGAACTAGTGCTGGCATGGTCTTATTATTCAGTGGTTGTCATGAATCATTTGATATAATCTAGTATCATGTGTTGTTATGGAATGCAACCAACAGATTAGCTAAAGTTTGGAATTAAGTAGTTTCCTTAGTTATTACTTCCATGTTTAGTTGGAGAAGATTTGGTTAGTTATTTCCTTGTTTAGATCGAAGGTTTCCTTAGTTATCTCCTTTCATAAATAAATGTAATCGCCTATATAAATAAATAAATGTAATCGCCTATATAAAGGCAGCAGCGTGTTTCGGATTAAGCAAGCAAGAAATAAACAAAGATCAGAGCCTGCTAGACAGGGCGATCTAGTTATCCTAGTTATCCGTTTCTCAATATGTGTGTACACATCACTTAGACTTGGAGACGATATTGTGTGGCATATGAATTTATCAAAGCTATATGGAAATCTGAGTCCACTAATGCCAACATAGAATCCAGAAGAACAGCGGAATTTTTTTTTCGATACCAAGTTACTGACTGAGGATATTTGTTAGTAATCGGTATACTGAAAAAGGGAGGAAAATATGCCTTTTTTCTTTAGCCTTAACTTACACTTCTGCAACCTTGATGCACAGTTGCTATTTCATGTAGCACATTTTTGTGTTAATTAATGCATTTGTGCACTGGATTACAGGTGGATTCTCACGAAGGCCAGAACAAATCTCCCCAAGAGTTGCCTACTGGTTGGGTGAGTTTGTGCCCAAGTATTTTCTTATCTTTTTGTTATTTTTCTGTTCAGGTATGTGGTTATCAAGCTGATATTTTTAGCCAATATATGTTTTTTGGGTCAGTTTTATAGTGGACTGGTATAGGGGGTTCCATCAAACGAAAACAACTTTCGTTGTGTTTTCACTGTTTTTTCAGAATAAGATGATCATAGCAGTACCTCTGTCTCATTCTAAATGATCATAGCAGTACCTCTGTATTAATAGAATTCTCAACAAAAAATACCTCCAGTTCATTATCTTTTCAATATTTTTTATTAACATATAATTTGAAAAGGTAATGTTCAAGGTGTATACAAGATTGTTTTCATGTCCAAAAGGATCAAGAGAGGTATTACAAGTGTACAACTGTACAAGAGTTGGTTCTTCCGCATTAAGGCTAACTTGTTTGACTTTAGGTTGAAGCAAAGGACCCAACGACTGGTGCTTGTTATTTCTACAATCAAAGCACTGGAGTGAGTCAATGGGATCGCCCTGGCAGTGCTGTGAATACCATGCATCATCAAGTTTCTCCATCCTTGCCAGAGAATTGGGAGGAGGCAATCGACAAATCAACAGGTGCCAGATCTTTCGTATCGATTATATTTTATTTGTAAGAGCAAACAATTTTATTGTTTATTTCAGAATTTTTGGCTCATGTGCATTTTTAGCCTTAAACTTTTGAAGCTTCCAAAAGAATGTTAAACTTCCAGTTCCAAGGCCAGAAACTGGTCATACATTAAATTATCGATGGGAAGTTGAGTTGGATTGGCCAATGTACCCTGCACTGTTTCTTTCTTTTCTTTTGGACTATGTACGCATCCAACTTGACTATCGCTTTATTTTAACAGAAGCGATAACCATCCTTAAGAACATTCAATATAATCACAGAAGACCTTTCCATAACCAAATCATGCCTTTTCCTTGTTTTGTGAGTGTGTGCATGACTGCATGTGGGGGTGGGGGATGCTTACGCGCTATCTTTTTAAGCGTCACAATGTCAGCTTTACCACTTTAGAATTGATTTACCATCCTCATTTTAATGTTACATATGCATTAATTTAGGTCACAAATACTATTATAATACAAAGACACAGGCCACACAGTGGGAGCCTCCTACCTCTGTGAATGCAATTGTTGCACCTTATGCTCCCACCAACACTTCAGTGGAGCCGGTCACACAAAATGCAGATATTTGGAACTCTCAAATGCAGAGATGTTTGGGCTGTGGTGGATGGGGAGTTGGTCTTGTCCAGCAGTGGGGATACTGCAATCACTGCACCAGGTAATTAATTGATAATCTCACCCCTTAAAGTAGGTCAAATGGTTTGTTGTGAAGCTTTTAGGTGATCTATAATTTTATTTCTCTCGTATAGGTGACATTATTTTGTCTGAAAGTATACTTTTGAACCTATCTCCGTGATCTAAGTAATTCTTGATCTATATCATTGACCGATGTGCTAGCAGTTCTAACACCATATGTAATCTTCATGTCTTGTCTTTGTGTTGTGAACTATTATTAATGCCACATACAACAACAACAACAACAAAGCCTTTGGCCCTGTTTAGCACAGCTGAAACTTATGGACTTTTGTTGAAAGCTGCTTATAACTTTTGGCTTTTGGGTATTGGCTTTTACGAGAAATTTTTAGGTTCTCAGCACACCAAAAGCCAAAAAAGCCACTATCAATCAGCTTATCAGCTTTTAGTCATTCCATCAGAAGCCAGCTTTTCAGAACCCTATTTGTTTTAGCTTATGGCTTCTGAGAAGCAGAAGCTAGCAATAAGCTGTGCCAAACAGCGCCTTTGTCCCGAGTAAGTTGGGGTAGACTAGAGATGAAAGTGAAGCCCACAAGATCCAACCAGAAAGATGACGAGAAAATAATAATAATAATAATAATAATAATAATAAAGGTACTAGTAATAGTAAAATATAGTAAAAGTAATAAAGGTATTAATAACGCCACATCCAATAAATAAATATTGAGAAATATAGCTAAATGTTTGCTGTAAATACTCCTTGCAGGGTTCAAAATCTTCCTTTTCAACAGTATCCTTCTTACCCAAACAATACGATGCACTCCGGTGGTAACAATGCTCCCAAAAGTCAGGGGAATGTTGCAGCTAAGGACAGGTATAATGAGATTTGCATTTGACGTGTTAATGGGTTCCCTGAATGGGCGTGCTTCTTCCATTTGCTCTATATGCTACTTTAAGTTGCAAAAATATTCCGCCCATCATATATGTAACCACAAAAGTATCATGTCATTTACGTGCAGATCAAGCTCAAAACCTCCCTTTGGCAAAGCAAACAGAAAAGATCACTGCAAAAGAAATCGCCCCGATGATGATGAACTTGACCCGATGGACCCAAGTTCTTACTCAGATGCTCCACGGGGTGGCTGGTACATGACATCTCTCTTCCTATTTAATTATTATTTAGTTGATTTTCACAAGCTTCCCGGTGTTTGCATTTAGGATATTTTTCTGTTTTATCTTGACCAACCACGGAAGAATGCATGCATAATAAATTATCTGACTCTGAAGTAATAGAGCTTTACTACTGTTTTGCAGGGTTGTTGGCTTGAAGGGTGTACAACCACGAGCAGCAGATACTACTGCATCTGTATGTTCTTTGGTTGCAAAATTTCTTTTATCTGCCGCTAGTTTGCGTACCCTTTTGTCTGAACATCAAGGGACTGTTCAGTTTGAGCTTTGGAGGCCATGTTTGCCAATATTTTTTGTGGTAAAATGTGGACAACTTTTTTGGTGGACGGGCAGATCTCTGCAGATTAAATGTGAAGTTTTAGAATCTGATGACCGGCTTCCACAGATCGTCGTTATTTGAGCGTTAAGAACTTTTTCTGCGTCGTGAATTTGTATCTGCTCTCTGCAATTCACGCAGATGTGTTATGGGGGACTCGGGATTATGTGGAAGTCGCTTAGGCTATTACTTATGGGATTCCCCTACAAACATGGAATATCTTATTGTTCATTCATAGATGCCAAACTCTGGTAGTGTCCCATATTCAGAACCATGAAGCCTCTTTTTTATGTTTATTTTACAGGGACCTTTGTTCCAACAAAGACCGTATCCCTCACCTGGTGCTGTGTTGAGGAAAAATGCAGAGGTAGCAACCCATGGCAAGAAACGCGGCGGTATGGCTCTGATAACTAAGAGAGGCGATGGCAGCGATGGACTTGGTGAGGCTGATTAGGTGTTGGTGAACTGAGCTCGTTTGCGACCATAATACCTTCTGTGGTTTTGTTTTGGAAGCTGTTGTATCATCGATGCCTTGTGTGGAGAATCGAGTAAATTATCAGCTGTAAATTGTCTAAGAAACTCACTGCAGCTCTAGATTATAGCGAACTAACTGGGCCTAGAGCGTTGTGAGCTCCATAGATGATATTTACTGTGTCCTTGGTGTAATTTTGATGGAAATATCTGGCAAGAGACTTTCATCTGTATGTGATTGAATAATCTTCAGATAAGGAATTACTTTCCTAGATTGATTTATCATTCAGTCGAATTGAATTGAGTTTGCAGTTGACTATAGCTGGGTTACCCGAGACTAGAGAAACAACTGGTGCCTTGGCCATTTTTCGTAGCTCATGGTGTCTTTTACCTATTTTATTATGTAATATAAATATTGCTTATTAGTTTCTAGATTAATGTATCATTGTACCGAATTGACTGGCGTTCAGACATCTGTGGCAAGAAAAAAACATCTTGCACTGTGAAATATTGTCGGAATGTCGGTCAACAAAAAAATTGTGAAGCGCGATAACGAGTTATTGTCTTATTGAGCTTGCAGCGAATCCCTGTCCCTGGTGCAGTAAACACATTACATAGCAAAAATAAGAAGTGAAGTAAATGAGAAGTAGAATTATTTTGCTACAGGATACTACACTTATGTGATATTGGTTGTGAGACACTAAGAAAAAGATCTTTGTTGTAGGATACTACATGTGAATTGTAGATTAAAAAATTTCTTCGCTGCAGATTAAAAAATATCTTTATTGTAGGACACTACGTGCGAACTGTGGATTATTTATATTCTGCCATTACATGAAGCTCCTATTTGACACACATAAATAAATGGAGTCACTTAATTTCAACTTATTGGTTTTCCCCCTATTGTTGAAAATTGGGATTAACATGTATAGTCCACACTTTCAACATTATAGAGGCTGCATCTTTAAAAGTTCAACAAATCCTTGCAAATTGGTGTGCAAAACTGCTAAATGGCCCAACAAGTGAAAGGAGGTTAAAATCTAAAATTAGACAACATACGTGACCATATTTGTTGAAACAGATAACATATCATCGTATTTATAATTTTAGCATCCGTATTCGACACATCATTTACTTAAAACTAAATTTCGGTACACCGTAAACCGAAAAAATATGGGCTCAGTCATATTGGCATACGAGGTGCAAAATATGTCATTGTATTCCATATTCAACACCTTATATACCAAAAATCAAGTGTATTCGACATATAAAATGCCGAATATGGCACTGTAGTATATATTTGGCACCTCATATGCAAAAAATCATGTGTATTCGGCATATGAGGTGCTAAATATACCGAATATGGCCTGTACTGACACATGAGGTTTCCGGTATACAATGACAGTATCGAAGCGCGCGCAGCCGGTACAGGCCATATTCGGCACACGAGGTGCCGAATATGACACTCCTTCCCCCGTTAAAAGATTTCCATTTCAAGCTGTAGCCCATATTTAATACCTCATGTGTTGAATATATTTGATTTTTAGCATATAAGGTGCCGACCATGCCATATTCGGTACTTCGTATGCTGAATATGGCTGGACATGTGTTTTTTTTGCGTACGGTGTATCGAAAGTTAGTTTTGATAAATTAGTTACGGAATATGAATGCTAAAATTATAAATACGACGATATATTATTTATTTTGGTAAATATTGTCACATATATTATATAATTTTGGATTTTACTCTAAAAACTAACAATTAGCAAAACAAGAGAGATAACACAGTACAAGACTTGCCTAGTATCTTGCAAACAATACAGACCCGAGTAGGAGTAAAACCAAGGGGAAGAAAGGGAAAAAAAGAAGTCGAACTAGACCCTCATTCGCTCCCTAATCCCGATCCCGATCTCCACCCAAATCCACCTCCCCGGCTCTCCCCCACTCCGATCCAGATCTCCACCTCACTTACCCAGCCCCAACAGGACTCCTCCGCCGTCGCCGGCGGGCGCCGAGCCCCACGCGCCCCCTAGGAGGAAGCCTCCCACCTGAGCGGGCGTCGCAATGGAGCAGCTGCGGACGATCGGGCGGGAGCTGGCGATGGGGTCGCAGGGCGGGTGGGGGCAGTCCAAGGAGTTCCTGGACCTCGTCAAGTCCATCGGCGAGGCGCGCTCCAAGGCGGAGGAGGACCGCATCATCGCGCGCGAGCTCGAGCACCTCAAGCGCCGCCTCGCCGACCCCGACGTGCCCCGCCGCAAGATGAAGGAGCTCCTCATCCGCCTCGTCTACGCCGAGATGCTCGGCCACGACGCCTCCTTCGGCCACATCCACGCCGTCAAGATGACCCACGACGAGTCGCTCCCGCTCAAGCGCACGGGCTACCTCGCCGTCGCGCTCTTCCTCAACGAGCGCCACGACCTCGTCATCCTCGTCGTCAACACCATCCAGAAGGACCTCAGGTCGGACAACTACCTCGTCATCTGCGCCGCGCTGACCGCCGCGTGCAGGCTCATCGGCGAGGAGGCCATTCCCGCTGTGCTGCCCCAGGTCGTAGAGCTGCTCGCGCACCCCAAGGAGGCGGTCAGGAAGAAGGCCGTCATGGCGCTCCACCGGTTCTACCAGCGATCCGCCTCCTCCGTCTCCCACCTTGTCTCCAACTTCCGCAAGGTCCAAACTTTTCTCCATTCCTTTTCTAATTGTCTTTTCTAAGTCGACCTTCTATTATATAACATATAACTAAAACAAAAGTAGAAAACTAGCTCGTCCTCGTCATGCATTAGCTTGTTACAGTACAAATTTATCTCAAAGACGCCCTACTATTAATCCTGTATACCTGTTAAAGTGGATGTTGTGTTTAATATCTGTCTCTCTGTCATTCTGTATATTGAGTTTGGGCGAGTAGCTATTGCCTCCAGTTGCATTTTTTTGGCTTGAAATTTGTCATTATTAGTCTCAAGATGCAACATTTACGTGACTGGGATGTTTAGAATTTGCCATTTAAGATATATCAACTAGTCGTAGGTTGCAATTTTGGACCAAATATCTGGGCTTTCACACATGGATTTCTTTCGTTTGCACTACGTGTTGACTATCCTCCATACTTTCATGTAAATTAGAACAACTTTCCTTATCTTAAATTGCGACACAGAGTACTGAGTGAGGTTCTGAGTAGTGATGCTTATTGTTGCGCAGAGGCTCTGTGATAATGATCCTGGGGTGATGGGTGCAACTTTGTGTCCCCTGTATGATCTGATTTTGGAAGATTCAAATTCGTACAAGGATTTGGTTGTTAGTTTTGTTAACATCCTCAAACAAGTTGCCGAGAGGAGGCTTCCTACTTCCTATGATTACCACCAAATGCCCGCACCATTTGTTCAGGTATGTGAGCTCTATTGGATTTAATTGAAGTATTCAGTGTTGCTAGGTTGTTAGGAGCGTTAAGCATTATGTTTCTTCTAGCGGCTTCGAGTCTTCAATTGGCACCATGCTATTTCCCTTATATTTTGTTGTTGTTATCTGCAGATAAAACTATTGAAGATACTTGCTGTGCTGGGTAGTGGTGATAAACAAGCAAGTGGACATATGTACACGGTCTTGGGTGACATATTCAGGAAGGGTGACACCGCAAGCAACATTGGCAATGCTATATTGTATGAATGCATATGCTGTATTTCATCCATTTTCCCAAACCCTAAGATGCTAGAGGCTGCAGCTGAAACAACATCAAAGTTTCTGAAGGTTTGCACAGAATCATTATTATGGGAGAAATAAGTGCCGATCATGCCATTATGCTATTTGGAGGCTAACCCACTTGATCACCTCATTCGTTTTTTCCAGAGTGATAGTCATAATCTTAAGTACATGGGCATTGATGCTCTTGGCCGGTTAATCAAAATAAATCCAGATATTGCGGAAGAGCACCAATTGGCTGTTATTGATTGCTTAGAGGTGAGAAATATGCCATTTTAAGCACTTGGAAATGTATGGCAAATAATGGATTTCCTGATATGGTGCTGCCATCCATAGTACATATGCTTGTTCCTTGCTGCAAGAGAATGAATCTAAGGCCCTTTATTGTAATCATGTCCTAGTTGAAGAACTTAATTTTTCCAGGAATGTCTATGTCATATCCATTTTTATGGTTGTTTCCAACCTCAGTAGATGCATTTCTTGTATCAGCAATGAAGCATTTTTCATCACTGTGTTTTTTTCTCGGTTGCACTTTCGGTTTCTCACTCACTGGATGCCGTTTGAATAGGATCCTGATGACACTTTGAAGCGCAAGACTTTTGAGCTTCTTTATAAGATGACAAAGTCAACAAATGTTGAAGTGATTGTTGATAGGATGATTGAGTACATGATCAACATTACCGATCACCATTACAAGACAGAAATTGCATCACGCTGTGTTGAACTTGCAGAGCAATTTGCACCCAGCAATCAGTGGTTCATCCAGGTAATTACATGGGTATTGGCCTATTTGTTGTCGAGCACTCGGTGTAGTTTTCATGTGTTAATTCTCAACAGTAGAACCTTTTGCTCCTCTAATTCGTTACAGACCATGAATAAAGTCTTTGAGCATGCTGGAGATCTTGTCAACATCAGAGTGGCACACAATTTGATGCGACTTATTGCTGAGGGCTTTGGAGAGGAGGATGAAGGTGCTGACAGTCAACTAAGATCATCCGCTGTATGTACTCTGAACTTCAAAAATTCATTGCAGCCAAGTTCTTAATGCTGAACATAATTACTGTGAATAAACACATACTCTATCATAATTAGTATCTCCAGTCGATCAATAATCTTAAAATTACGAAAAGTCGAAAACAAAAGGTAAGCTTATGTTAAAGTGTCCATGACTAAGTTGTGCCTTGATTAAGCTTGGTGAATCCACCTTTAGCTGACCATGCAGAAATGGACTGAATTGGACCATCCAAATGAGAAAAACTTCTCCTCACATTCCCATTTGAAAAGGATTGGCCCAAAAGAATAGCTTTACAGTTGAGGGAAATTTTCTGAATATTATTCATGCATCAGTCCCTGTTATGCTATTCAACTTGATATTCTAGAGTCTGTTACCAATGTTTCGAACAGCCTTCTAGATCGTCTGCATGTTCTCTCTCTCTCTCTCTCTCTCTCTCTCTCTCTCTCTCTACCTGATCTGCCAATAACACCTTTTTTTTTGTTGTGCTTAAATAGGTAGATTCCTATCTCCGAATTGCGGGAGAGCCAAAACTTCCTTCTTCATTTCTGCAGGTAGTTATTTTCCCAATTCCTTCCTATTCAATATTCTAGTTTTTTGGGGGCAGTTTATAGATTTAGTTTTACTTCTAGATAATATGCTGGGTTTTGGGAGAGTATGGAACAGCAGATGGGAAATATTCGGCTTCGTATATTATTGGGAAGTTGTGCGATGTGGCAGAGGCCCACCTCACTGATGACACTGTCAAGGTATGCTCTTGTAGCTCAGCTCATGTTTCATTGATCATAGCTAAGCGCCCGTGCGTTGCAACGAAAAAAACAAACATTGGACCCGTAACATCAAGCACGAACTCAAGGTACGGAGATGTGGATGCGCCATGAGAGCGCCGCCGAACGGATACGTCGGGAGCGATGTAATAGTTTGATTTCAGATAGGATCCAAAAAGGAGGAGATTATCTGCTAATTTCTTCATTTATTTTTATTAGTAAAACGGGTCCCATGTTTGTAGCCGGTAACGAGGCGGGGAGGCTAGAGGACGAGGGTAGATGGTAACAGTGGGTAAATTATTCAAATTTTAGGGGTTTTTATTAGATGGGAGGAGAGTAGAGGAAGAGGTGACGCGGGAACCAATTTGTGTTTTATATAGTAGATACTTACCTTGGCCTCTTTATGTCCTGCGCGCTCTGTACTGAAGTATGACAAGATAGGTTCTAGTAAAGGCAATGCTCTGCCGTTTTAGTTCTGGGGAATGTTACACGCTTGGAGTTGATTTGGTCAATCTGAAATTGTTCCTGAGATAGTTTTGGTTATAGTACCGTTTATGGTTTTTTCCTGCAATTTTCAGTGTGGTAAATTACTGTTGGATAATCTAAAACTTAATGTGCAGTTCGATCTATTGGTCAATTCTTTGGCAGTAGTATTGACTTCAGTCAATTGCCAGGTTGAAACTTTGTTGCCAATCTAACATATATATGTATTTTCTACATGCAAAATTATACTGATGTAAACCAATCAGGCTGTCCATGAACGAAACTTCTTCCTCATATTCAAATTCGTCTAAAGTCTTTGTACAAGAGAAGCAGAACCATTTTTACAGCTTGCATTTGACACAGGCTATTACTGATTGGTTCTTTTTCGAGTTTTTTCATTTTACAAGTCTATATTCTGCTGCTGATATAAGCCTTTTTGCATGTCTTAATTGACATGTGGTGTTATTATTTATTTGCATTTGCTTTTTCAAGGCTTATGCAATCTCAGCAATTTTGAAGATAATGGCATTTGAAATTGCTCTTGGAAGGAAGATTGATATGCTGCCTGAGGTAAATCAAAATCTTGTACCTTTTTAGATGGCCTGATTTCATTATTATCCATTAGTTGTAGTCCATTTTCAAGCCAAACTATTGAAAGAGCATCTTATTTTCATGAGACTAACATGCCTGGAAGCTAGGATAACTGAAAATTTGTGCTAGCTGAGTTCTTATCACGTTGACATGCAACATATTAATCTAATCTCCTTGTTTGATGCATTTGCTCCGTAAGAACTTAGAGCTGTAGTGCTGGTTATTTAAGAACACAAGCAAATAGGCTAAGCATAGACCAGGTAACATCATCTTGCACTGCAAAGTTGGAGCACCACCGACTAAAGTAAGCTCATGATTATTCAAACTGTCATATATCCTGTGATGCCTGTGTTGCATAGAATTTGATGAAAATCATTTGCCAAAATAATTTATTATCATGATATTCGCTGGCAAAAAAAGCAAAAGCACTGTTTGATCTAATATATGATTCAGCACTGAATGATACAAAGCAACCGATATTTTATATGAGAGGAAATCGTACATATGTATGTGATGTAAATTAGTCCACGTGGTGGGGAGGGCCCAGAAAATTGTTTCAGATAAAATTTGCTTGCTGCGAAGCCACAAAAGCAAATATTGTGGATTTGGTACCATTCTCTCTCTCTTTTTTTACGTTAAGTACTTATAAATCTTCCACTCTTGTTTTTTGCAGTGTCAAACATTGGTAGATGAATTGTCAGCTTCCCATTCAACAGACTTGCAGCAGCGGGCATATGAGCTGCAGGCTTTACTAGGCTTGGACAAAGCTGCTGTTGAAACTGTAATGCCTTCAGATGCAAGCTGTGAAGATATTGAGGTACTGCTCGGACTTCCTTTGAATTTTGCCTGGTACATCTATTGTCTAGTTTACTTAGGAAATGTGAATGTTTTGGCATATCTTGTCTGTTTTCTGCACAAGTAGGAATACAATGTTGGAGCAAAGCTTTGTCAAGCTGAATTGCTAGCAATCATATGGCAGTTAAAGTGTAAATTTAGCTTCAGGTCACATGTGATCTATAATTTGTTGGCCTAGGCATCACACAAATCAGAAATAATTGGCATATTTACTGCAAATCTGTTTACTCTGTCAATGTCAAAGGCTGAGATCCCAAGTGTTACCGTGATACCATCCAAAAAATAGATGCAGTTTTATTATGAGTTTTTGTGCACATGGATCTGGCATTATCTGAAAAAAAGCTAAATATTTTATTAATATTAATTAATATTGCAGGTCGACAGAAATCTCTCGTTTCTAAACGGTTATGTGCAGCTAGCCTTGGAAAAGGGTGCGGCCTCCTACATTCCGGAGAGCGAACGCTCCGGAGTGATTAGTGCTGGCAGCTACAGAAGCCAAGACCAACAGGAGACATCCGCCCATACTCTTAGATTCAAGGCCTATGAGCTACCTAAGCCTTCGCTGCCTCTAGCAACCTCACAAGCCAGCATTTCAACGCCAACTACTGATCTGGTTCCAGTTCAAGAACCAGGCTACTATAAGGAAGACCATCAAACATCTAGGTCCCAGCCGTCAGGTGATGCACGTTCTGGCGAATTTGGTGTCAAACTTCGCCTTGATGGGGTTCAGAAGAAATGGGGAAGGCCAACATATTCCTCCTCTTCGACACCTTCAAGCTCAACATCGAGCCAACAAGCTGCTAATGGGGGCTCTCATTCTGATGGGGGTGGGTCAACAAGTTCACAGACACGCGAGTCCTCTTACGGTTCAAAGAGACAGCAGGATGCGGAAGTTTCAGCGGAAAAGCAACGGCTGGCTGCTTCACTTTTTGGTTCCTCAACTGCTAAAGCTGATAGGAGAGCGCAGGCCTCTCGAAAGACAGCAAAGGAGAGTCCCTCGACCGAGAAAGTAACTGTCACTAATGTGGCACCTCAGCCTGTCAAGGAGCAAGTAATCCCTGCTGCCCCACCACCTGATCTGTTGGATCTGGGTGAGCCAGTTTCGTCAAGTCCTCCATCGGCTGACCCTTTCTCACAGTTAGAGGGGCTCCTTGGACCAGCGTCAGCCTCTCCCGTGCTTTCTGAAACTCCAGCCACCAGCAGTTCGAAAACTCCTGATCTTATGTCAATCTTCTCGGACGATTTACAAACTGGAGCAACCAGTGGACCCGCAGAACCTGCGCTAGGCGATGCTCATTCAAACAATGCACTTAAAGGAGCAACTGCAGTGGCTGCAAAGAAGGGCCCTAACCTTCAAGATGCATTACAAAAAGATGCGACTGCACGGCATGTAGGCGTAACGCCAACAGGAGACAATCCTAATCTTTTCAAGGACTTGCTTGGCTAGAAGATATGCCAGATGTTAGGCGTGCTATCTTTGGGTGAATGGAGTTTATCTCCAACATGGTCTGATCGCTGAAACAGTGATGATCTGATCAGCACAGGACATAGGGACAAGGGGTATATTTGTTGAGTCACAGGACACGACCTTTCCCCTCCCAATTAGGAGAGTTTGGGAGGGATTCTGCTGTTGTGATTTGTGGATGGCTGCGGGTTTTTTTCCTCTTGCGTTTTTCACATGGTAATTTCCTGCTGAGACTTAGTGTACATGTGTTCACATGATGTGTAATTTGTACATGAGACCGTGGTCCAGAAGCGTGTGCTGGACCTTTTTTGTTCAGCTGGGAGGGGCCTGTTGCATCTGTGTTTTTAGAGTTCTCCGCATTGGATAATTGGATATACAGTAGCTGGACACTGGAAACTAGAATACCTGTGCCATCTCCTTCGGAACTGGTGGAATAAAATGTTAGTTTATTGGTCACGTTCGTGTTGTTTTTTAGCTGATGAAAGCATTGCCGTCATGTTTTTTTCCTTACAAATTTCATTCAAACTTGTTCATTTGCAATTATGTACAGTCATGGGGTATTAAGTAGTAAAAAATGTCGGTTATAATCTGTGAGTTATGCCCTGGCAGAGCCTAAATAATTGAGGTCATTGTCCTTTCTTTTGTTGCTGTGGCATCGAGATTCTTCTCCCCTTGTGCCATACAAATTGGTTGCAGGCATACAGCCGACTCACCTCGTTGGCATTGCAGGGTCGATGACAATTTCAACTTTCGAGGTTGAAGCTGTGCAAGCGCTCTCCCCAAGCGTAGCTGCGTAAGAACAAAATGCTGCCATCCGGGGGCACGAGTGGTAACATCCTAGCCTTGAATTGCCGACAGGCCGGCCGATGCAACGGTGACTTGGACAGTACTGGTTGATTGCCCAGATGCTGCAATCTCAGGCGCTAGCCACTCCGTCAGCGCGCGGCGATGGGCCGTCCCGGCTCGGCGTGCGTGGGGCGGGTAGCAGCCGATGAGTGCCGCAGGCCCGTAGCCGAAAAATATGTCACTGAGGCCGCGCGGAATCGGCAGCTGGGCCCGCGGAAACGAGACGCAGGAGCAGGTCCACGAGTTTTTTTTATTTTTTTTTCTAACATTAACATTTAAATAAATAGACCTACGATAAAAAGATTTATAAAAATAAACGTATACCACTCTCATAGAGCGGTAAGCACTCATGGTACCGTAGCAGCGTTTTATTGCCCCTGCCACCTCGTCGATATGTATGAACAGTACTACACCTATAATTTCCCCTCCTATCTTCTAATAAAACAATGATTTTCTGTTGCTCTAAAAATCTAAAAATATTTATATATTTCATAATTCATGTATAATCTATTTTAATTAGATTCACCTAAAAATGCTACGTAGAATTTAAACTAAAATTCTAAAAAAAAGCTACTTATATAACTTTTAACAATTATTAGGGCCTCAAATAAATTTCCAAAATCTAGAAAAATTCATAAATATTCTTCTTAAGTGATGGAATAATTTTTAAAATTATTTTAGCCCTAGGTTATATGGGGAAAAAAATGAGCTCCTTTGTAATGCTATATTTATATGTATTTTTATCATTTCATGTGATATTCTTCATTTTATTCCATTTGAATTCAAACATATACACCGCTTAATTGCGCCAGAACTATTGTTCATAGCTCTATTATCCCCTTCCATCTTCTCTCTGACCCGAGATATTGAAGTACCAGTCAGTTCCATTTATTTTTCAATACATCAAGATTTAACATTACACTGCATGTTACATCTAGAAAGCCTTACACCCTAGCCATCATCCAGACCATACCAAGTAAAAGTACAAATACCATTATCTTAAGGTGGTTTAGACTCCTTTCTATTTCATTCATCTTCATAGGCACTTCCTTCAAAGCAGTCAGTTGCAACCCCATGTCATGTAAAGCTTCTACTTTGTACCTTGTATTTGTATTCTGGTTCATCACTTCCTCGACAATGTGGCTTCTGTTGTCCTCCAACACATTCTGTCACATGAAAAAGTTGCATTTTTGTAACTCATGGGAAAAAAAACAATAAGAACCTTCAAAATCCAACTGATGTTGAACACAGGAACAAAACTCACCCTAGCATAGCATCTGAGGAACACTCTATCGTATTTGGCCGGAGTTCCAGCCCTTCACCTTGTCGCTTTGCTCTTGCTCTTGCAATCGCAACAAAATCTTGACAAGCCCAAATACGCAGAGCCCTTGGATCCGCTGGAAGCACTCCCCTATGTCATTCTCTCTCTCCCTCTCTCCTCTTCTCTTCTATTTTGTAGCCATGTTCACACGTTGGTTGGCTATTTATAGCCATACAAGGGTAAAATAGTCTAGTTTCTGATCAAACTCTCTGGCTTGACATTGTGAACCATCCGTTGCAAAGTATGGGCAAGTCGATGGTTTCAAATCGGAAAAGTAAGGGCATTGACGTTTTTGGTCCATTAAAGAAACTAGAAGAATTAGGGAAATAAGTTCAAATAGAAGATAAAAAATATTTACTAAATAAATCCTAATTTGTTGAACGTTAATTATGAGACCCTGTTCTATTATTTGGTTTGATCTTGTAGTCTAAAGAATTCCATATCATGATGTATATGGGATAGTAGTTATTAGTGAAAAAAGAATAGTTATACAAACAAGTGAAGTAAACCCATCTCCAATGTCCAATAATTCTTATTTTTAGATTATTCTGAGCCGTTTACAAATGAGTGAAGTAAACAAAGTGAAGTAAACCCATCTTCAATAGCAACTGCCCTGTGGAGTTAGGTGCTTGAGTCTATAAAAGCACATGCATGTATTGAGGTAGCTCTATAAAAGTCGTTTACAACTCATTCATGAAATGACTACCGCTTTCCAGCAAATGAATCCTTAAGTTGTCATTTCATGCTTAAAGCTCTATCGTGTGGTCACTTCGTGTTTGAAGCCTTGGTCAAAATAGAGGTGTTGACATTTAATTTATGATTAAAACTCTGTCGTGTTGTCACTTTTGTGTCTAAAGCCTGAGTCAGAACAGATATGTTGTTATTTCATGGTTAAAGATGAGTCGTATGGATACTTTATGTCTAAAGTCTGATGCATTGTCATTTCATACCTAAAGCTCTATCGTGTGATCAGTTCGTGTCTAAAGTGTGAGTCACAATAGAGATGTTCTGCTGGCAATAGGGTATTGTCATTTCATGTTTAAAGCTAAGTCGTGTGGCCAGTTGCTCTATGACACACTTGGTCGGTGGAGAATATAATAGCCAAATTCATAAAATTGAAAATAATTTTAGAAATTAGTCTATCACATAAGAAGAATATTAGTGAATTTTATCAGATATTTGGAGCAACAGAAGTTCTATGTTTTATGTAGAGAAGATGTGAGGAGAAAATAGAGCTATAAACAATATTTCTGGCGCAGTCAGGGGGTGTATATGTTTGAATTCAAATTGAATAAAAAGAAGAATATCACATCAAATAATAAAAATATATATAAATAGAGCATTACAAAGGAACTCACTTTTTCACCATATAATCTAGAGCTGAAAATAATTTTAGAAATTAGTCCATCACATTAGTGAGTTTTCCTAGATTTTTTAGAAATTTATTTGAGGCCCTAACAATTGTTAAAAGTTATAAAAGTAGCCTTTTTAAAGAATTTTAGTTTAAATTCTATATAGGATTTTTGGGTGAATCAATTAAAATAGATTGCACATGAATTATGAAACACGTATATTTTTTTAAAATTTTTTGAAGCAACAAAAGCACATATTTTTGCATATATATGGTTAATTGAACATGATGACTTATCTTGTTATGAGTATATATTCAGGTACATGAGTAACAAAGTGTAAAGATGGTCACATAAACCAAAAAATGGGCCACGTTGGACCAAGCCTGACTGGGTTGCCATGGCGAGCCCCGCGTCCACATGGTGGAAATGGGTCAGTGAAGCAAAACATGTGCATGCAGGGGTGCAGTTTAAACCAGATCGAATTTGTGGGTGACCTTTTGCAACAAAACAACTTTGAATTCTCAAAACCAGACTGACTTTTAGTTTTTTTTTTTGCATTTTTCTCTTTCTATATAGGTGTTTTTGTTCCTGCAGAAGTCGTACTCAACCATCTATTATGACAAGTTTCATCTATGGGCTCTCGATCTCGATTCACATATTGGCATCACCGTATACGCACTTACATGACACAATGATCAAGCATCCTTCTCGCCTTGAATCACATCTATGTCAGGTAATGTATTTTTTTTAAAACAATAGTATATCTTATAGATACTCGTATAAACATACTCACTTACAGTACCTAATAGATCGAATATATGGTGCTTGAAGATCGACAAAGTCACTATATGCGATGAGTATATCATCTATTACTGAAAGAAAATTCCACCTTAGTGAGACACACAAAAGCAAAACTAAAGTTTATCTCATGTAGGTAAAGAGTACAGCCACATTCACTAGCTATCTAAACTAAGGTTTGGTTCTCCATGGCAGGTTATAGCAGTAGTAACAAACAAAGGGAAAAGAAGGTTAACTGTGTACATAAGAAGACTCTAGTGGAAGAGATACAAGATCCGTAATAGATATAAGAAGACCCTAGCGGAAGAGATACAAGAACATGCTAAGTTGCAGTTTATGAAGATGTGGAATGAAAAGGAGAAGGAAAAGGCGACATTAATGATGATAGAACAACCAACAAGCCCTGGCTTTCGGAGCAGCGTCGGGTCCACGCAGGTCGATAACCAGAGATATCCTATGAATGATATCACAGAGGCTACCCCTTGCATGCTACATGTTCCGATTGGCAGGGAGACTTCACTGTTAAGGCTGCCACGGGCCAAGCCATTCCAGGTCGTGTGTTTCACAATCAAGATATTCCGGCCGGTTACAGCAGGGTACAAGTGGACTCGGTAAAGTCACTTTTCATGAAATACAAGCTTGACATCAGCACACTTGAGGATATCGAGATTCTCGATGAGGCTGTTGCAACTTCATTCTATGGCCCAGACGGGATATCATCTTCAGCCGTCAGAAGTCACAATCGCCAGCGTCACGGCCGCCCCCGCGTCCAGCATCTCTGTCTCAGGCACCTCCACCCTAGAGCCAAGCCTCGCCGCCTCAAGCACCTCCGGCCCAGAGCCAAGCCTCACCGCCTCAAGCACCTCCGCCCCAGAGCCAAGCCTCGCCGCCTCAGGCACCTCCACCCCAGAGCCAAGTGTCTCCGCCTCAGGCACCTTCGCCCCCGCGCCCAGTATCTACACCTCAGGCATCTTCGCCTCCATCGTCTGCGACTCCGGCACCTCCACCTCTAGCGTCTGTGCCTCTGCCACATTCACTTGAGCATCGGAGAGTCCCTGTCATGGTTACCCCGTACAAAAAGACTCTACCATCTTCGGTGAAGAGGTGGCTTCTATCCTTATCAAAATCAAAGGCATCATCCGCTCAGGAATCTCCAGCGAAGGGCGATCTCATGAAAGAGACTGGCAAAACATTAAGTACCTCTTAGTTGAATTTCTTGCCTACACCAGATGTTCCTGAGAAATATGAGTATGGCAAGCCATTTTTGCCATTGTTTCAACTCCAAGGAGGTCCATGAGAGATGAGGAGATTCCACGAATGGTACATGAGGGCACGTCGCGCGGGATTCTCCATAATCACTGCTTCTGTCCCCGCTAATGTTTATCTAAGCAGAGACTCCATTTCATGGTGGATTTTAAGGACACGCACGCTTTGTTCTGCCGCGACAAACTCGGCGTCAATCTCATAAGCGCGGGGTGTCTGTAAGTGCCTACAATCTACCCTTACGTTATAGAAGCTAATGATTAGTGACTTATTCTGTAGGATGCAATTTAATGATGCGGAAAAGTTGAAGGCACACGTTGGATTCATTAATCCGCAACGAATTTCCCAGTCTAACATGCTCGTGAACTTGAGGACTGATGACCCCAAGATTAAGGGGAGGAGTAACAAAGAGAAATCAAGCGTCATAAGAGAAATAACCAAAACACGCAGGCTTGAAATGTCAACCTATATAGGAAGAGCTATGCTAGAAATGCAGGACAAGGACTACATCTTGGCTCCCTACAACTTTAAGTAAGTATGATACATCATGAACCTAACATAAGTATTCAACTTAATTGATCGATCAAGAATCTAACATAAGTATTCATGTAGCGACCACTATATTTGTATAATGTTGATGCCAAAGTCGAGCAAAATTGTGATCCTTGACTCAGCCGATCTTCAACAAAAATTCTACCAAGATTTCATTGACGTTATACAGAGGTAAAGGAAATCTCCATACATAAAATTCTTATAAATAATTTATGAATTGATAATTACTTATTGTCATTCGAGTAGGGCCTACATGTGGTACGTAACGAAAGGTGGGATACACGATACAGCCAAGCCGGATGCGATGACGGTCCGTATACACTTTCCGGTAATAACACACTTCTAATGCTTGTATCTCACTATTTATGACGAAGAGTCTTATTGAACTAACGAATACGATGCGTTTTTATTTGAAGTGCCACAAGCAAGGTTTCGATAGCGTTCTTTGTGGATACTATGTTTGCCAATTTCTTAGGGTAAACAGAGGTACACAACGAACCTTAGGACGTAAGTCATCATTGTACTTGTATATTTTTATTTGGTTATATTTCCGTTGTCAGTAGTGTTTTAACTCTTTTAGTTGTGTTTTCATTTCAGGCACGGATGATCCAACGTACCAACCTCTCTCTTACAGACAAAGATATCCAAAACGTCCAACGTGACATGTGCCGGTTTATTATGCACAAAGTCATCCACGTGAGTGATAAATTCTTTGATCTCGGAGGCGAATTAGCTAGCTATCCGAGGCTTTGTGAGTGGGAGAAGAAAGAATCTTAGCAATATAGGCTTCTGATGTAAAAATACTTATGAATATTATTGTACTTGTGTTAAATATTTAAATCTGTGATGTTGAAATCTGTGATGTTGAAATCTGTATTGAAACTGTATGAAATCTGGAGGGAATAAAATATATGCTCATTATTTTTTTTAAGAAATACATATCAAAGGCGGGTCCTTATGTCACCCATCTGTGGAAATCTTTAGTGGGCTACCTGTGGAAAATTTGTTCACAAGCGGTTCCGTAAGAGGGCCATCTGTGAAAAATAATTTCCACATGCTGTTAGCTTAAGGAACCGCATGTGGAAAATAATTTTATACACAGGTATAAAATTATTTTCCACATGCGGTTCCTTAAGCTAACAGCATGTGAAATCTGTTTTGCGTCTGTGGAAATCGTTTATTTGTACAGACCTTCGATTCCAGATAAATTGGCTAAACGCATGTAGAAATGAGTTACTGACCCGTCTCTGAAAAATTTGCTTTAGTAATAGTGTGTACTGGTATTCTCATGTCAGGTTTGTCAACATCGCCGGTGCTTTCTCCACTTATCGCTCAAAACTAGAGACCCCTTCAGAACACGACGCTGTAAATTAAGTAGCATAAATCGTGATCGATGGCCAAGAACCACACGCATGCGAGCCGAGAGCTAGCAATGCTGACATATACGCACACGAAAGTGAAACGATTGACATTACGTCATTGGGAAATCAAAGGCGACATGCTGCAGTACTCATTAAGTATGGTAACACAGCAATCTACGGTCACTGGTCTATTTCGCCATCGACGCCATGTGCTCTGACCCTACATACTCGTCCTTATCCCGTTACCTGCCGGCCTGCTAATTATCCAACAAATTAAGTTGACCACGCTGCTAATCTCTTACTATTCAACCACAGGTAGCAGCTATAGCTAGGTGAGTATACATCTCAGAGAGTTTCATGTTAGCCTATACGTGTGTGTACATGCACACGTACGTACGTGACGAAGCAGGATCGATCCTGCCTGCTAATGGGGGGCGAGCAAAAGGCGCATGGCTAATATGCATGGCGTCACAATAATCATATTTTCTTTTTCACATTTTGTGTGTGTATATATATAAAGTAAATAAATGTGGTTGTTTGGAAAAGAGAAGGAAAAAACTGCCAAGTGGCGGAGCAGTAACCCATTGATCAACTGCATGAGAGTGAAAGCGTTTTTAACAAAGGTAATCGCCTTCCAAGTTCCAACTTGCCGAGATTATGTGTGGCTGTACTGTAACCGTGTAATCTATCGAGGGTCAAGTCAATGGTCTCCACATGACAATTGCCACTCTAACTCGTCATCGTTATCCCATTACTGCTATGCTACTGACCGGGCAATAACTTTTCATATATATATATATGCATGCCCAATCGATCGATAAGCATGCTAGTAAATTCGGGAGAGAGAGAGAGGATGTTAGGGATGTTTCCCATCTCCTAATTGGACTAGTATATCTTTTAATTTTAGCTTCGGCTTGCTGCTTGGAGCTTAAGAATGACTAGTACACATTTTGCATACCTATGGACAGATATGCTCATAGATTTACGCCTATTCATTGATTATTGTATGTATGTGCAACTGCGCTTAACTTATCTAATTGAGCTCATATGTCACTAGCACATCTTTGTGAAGATTGGTCATGTTGAGAACGGGCGAATGGCTATAGTTTCCTTTGATTATACGTATGGACAAATCTAGCAAGTTGGATAATGTGAGGATCTGCAGAACTAGCTCAAGAGTGGTTAATAATAATTAATTTGTGTATTTTATCTTAGCAACCTACCGTCTCTAGCAAGTTGGATAATGTGAGGATCTGCAGAACTAGCTCAAGAGTGGTTTATAATAATTAATTTGTGTATTTTATCTTAGCAACCTACCGTCTCTACGTATTTTGATAATAACCGATTCTAAGAAAATATCTTTGTCGGTCTGTCTGGTTTTACTGTTTATGTGGTAGTGTAATCTGTGTGCACCAACAAAATTTTATGTGATTGAATTAATTGCTATTGTTAATGCACGTCATCCATCAGTTTATGCAAGTACATGTAAACTACGTTGCGTGTCTATATTGTCCAGGTGTAGCTAGGGCAGACACAACTAGATATTTACCTGCCGGCCGGTTAGTCAGGACTGATTAGGACGATCGCTCTCGGTTACGACACGCGAAACTTCTTGCAAGGTTCCAGCAGAGAATTCTGCTCGTATCTCTTCCTGATCTCCTAGAACTTGCAACATGTATATGTAGTGACAAACTAAGTGGGTAGGTTAGGTTGGTTAGTGTTGAAAGACCGCTGTCCTTTCAAGTTTCCATACGCATGCGTCGAGACGTCAACCGCTAAATCTTTTGTTACGTACGTAGATAATGACAGTGGGCTCCACTACGAGTTAGATCTAGGCCGTTTATTTCTGATCCAAACGCTCGGAGAGATACTCATGCATGTCTGATGAGGCCTTCCCTGACGTCAAGATTGATCGAGCTCGGAAGATATATAACATTTGAATCGAGCGAATACAACTCTTTACACGTAAAGGTACTAACACAGTTGGAAATCATGCTTGGAACAGACAATAACAATAACAATAACATTAAGCTTCCGTTGAAACTAGATATGGCATCGGTGAAACGACAGATGTATTGCCATGCTGCTCTCTGACCTGATACAGGTCATTCTTTACCCCTGGTCGGGTATCGGTCTCCTGGAAATTGGTGACGAACTGATCGCACAAGTCTTTTCAGGACCAAACCAACCCACTGGGGAGGTTCATCAGTTAGGACCGTGCTAAACCGGCCAGAGCTATCGGGAAATAGTTTGCCATGACCTTTCTGTCGCCTCTCATGACCTGCACCATGGTGGTGTAGATCTGCAGGAACTCCTTCGACTTGGTCAAGCCATCATATTCTTTTGGCTAGGACCAGCTGAAAGCATTGCACTCCATCTCCTAATGGGGAGTCGCTCGTCGTTGGGCCGCTGCATGCGCTCGGGAAGAGATCTGATGTACTCGTGGCCCTGGCAAAGGGACGTAGGAGTCTAACACCTCCCCACGAAGGGTAGGTTAGTGATAGGGTCGCTTGCCCTTGTCTTTCTCTCGCCAGGTGCGGTCCTCTTGTTTTTGGGTAGCCCTTTAGCCTCAAATTACACCACGAAGGTCGCGATGACGAAGCAAATCGCTCAGGTCAGTAGGTGGACTATCCCGGCACGATGGGATCTCCTCGTACTCCCTACCACTGAGGGAGCCTGAGGTTCCTCCTACCATGGGGCCCACTATGAACCTTGTCAGCCACCATCTCGACCGTCCCTTATGGTGGACAGGGTGGCGGCTACCATGGTCTGGCGTCAGGCGCTCTCTACCAATATAGCGAGATTGTGTAGCCACGATGCTATCGGTGACCCCTCTAGTACCGCCACTGGCGGGTGGCTAAGATGTACTCACTCAGTATGCAAGTTCTGCACGGGGGGCCATGGCCTCGTAGTCGAGCTGCTGACTATGGAGCAGTGAGACATCGTGAAGGGGGAGCCCCTGGTGATCGCGTTCTGCGTGCGGTATGATGGCCTTGAAGACGACAACACCAATGTCTCTACCTCATGTGAGCGTTCCTTCATGTGGCGTTGCTGTTGCTAGGGCAATATATGACCATCTCCATGCCTGGCGATGGACTAGTTTCCCTCTTGGCCTACGGCCTGGGGCTTACCTTCGGTTCCCATGGCACGAGCGTCGCTATTGCCCCCCACTATATGGACCGTCATGCAAACCTCACGTTCGGCCTTAGAGCCTTCGGACTCCGGCAAGGTGTCCTGTGCTTGGAGCACACTATGCTCCTCTAGGTCGTACCTCATGATGAAACGGAATGGGACTCCGCAGTCATCATGGATTTGGATGTGGGTAGCCCAACCATAGCCTCCAAACTTGCAGAAAATGCGAAAAACACGCCCCTACCTAGCCCACCAAATATCGGGAGATGATCCTTGACAATGAATCTGGGGTATACTAGATGATGTGCACATGTTGATCTACGTTCCTAGTGGATGTTTATCGAACTAGACTCAAGGACACACGAACTTATTCAGGTTCAAGTCTCAAGCAGGGTCTTCACTCTTTATATACAAGGAGGAAAGATGTTCATACAAACCTACGTCTGATGAAGCTTAGCTATTCCTAGCTCATCATGATGGTGGGTAAGCACGCTCACCCTGCTCTGGTCGTCCTGCACACCCTGTACTATCACGAAACACCATCACGTTCACCCGTCAGATCATCCCGTAGCATTAAATGCTATGAGACGGGTCACTGCAACACCACGTTGCCCCACGAGCATGCCTCTCCGAAAGCGAGCACCTAGGGAAGAAAAATACTTAAGTATGAAGCATTAAATGAGACTTGATTGGTTAGATAAGTACTGCTCTGCGACTAGTAAGGGTTGGACATAGGATTTTGCTTTGCAACCAGAGGTTCGTCGTACGAGCCATCAAGGAAATGAAAAAACTTCATTCAAGGTATGATACAAGCCTAAGTTACAATCTGATAATTACTCTTCAATGGTCTTTGACCGAAAGAGAGATCTTATGTACTCCACCACCCCTAACACTCTACATGCAGCTTCGCCTCGGCTTTGGCACCAGCTACTGCAACCCCCTCCGAGATGGCCTCAAGGTTGAAGTTGGGGTCGCAGCTACGGTAGCACTGTAGCATGTACCTTGCCGTGTCTTTCACCTCCTTCACCATGTCCTCCACTGCCCATGCCATCAGGATGCCTGAGATTTGGGTGAACTTCTCCATGAAGGATTGAGATACAGCCTAGAGGGGGGTAAATAGGCCCTTTTTCAAATAATTAAAACAGAATAGCACAACGGAAATAAATACCGGATATTCTGATCCAGGTGATCGAATGTTCTCACTTACACCGGAACTTCTGATATACAATATTGGAACTTCCGATTTGCTTGAATATAGAACAAAGCTAAATCTATGAGCAACAATGAGTTAAACTATGAAATACAAGATGCAATAGGATAGTATACTATTCAATTTGGACAAAAACTACCAAGCACAGAGTCTAACTCAAGATATTAACCGAATTGCTCGCAAGCACATAAAAGGAGAGAAATAACCAAAGAGGGGAGACACCACAAATTTGTTCCCGAAGTTCGGATCCTCGAGGGGATCCTACGTCTCCGTTGAGGGGATCCTACGTCTCCGTTGAGGGGCTCGATCGCACTTGAGCTAGATCTCTTTCAACCATTTTCCTCACGAGGTAGCATAAAGCACTCATCAGCACAACTTGGTATTCCTTCCCTTTTAGAGGCAGAATCCGGCCTTCACAAACTCTCACGGCGCACCACAAGTGATTCGGTGGCTCATGAGTCACTCCTAGCCGTCTAGGAGACCTCAATCACCAAGAGTAACAAATGCGCATGAAGAACGCCTGGAGATGAATCCTAGTGCTCAAAGATGAAATCAATCCACTTTCACTAGATCTCTCACTCAAAACCCTTTCACAAGATGTAGCACAAAGCTAGGGGAGTGGAGAGATGAACTTTGGGGCTCTAGAGAGGTTCTAACTTGTTAAAGCACCAGCAACCCGAAGAGGTGAGAGGGGAGAGTATTTATAGGGTACCCCCCAAAAACTAGTTGTTATGCACTTTTTCAGCCCACATCGAAACTTCCGATTTTATGATCGGAACTTCCCATCAGTGCAAAGTAACAATATTCATTAGCTCTACTCTAACCAAGAACTAGGGATATACACATGTCGGAACTTCCGATTTGAAACATCAAAACTTTCGATTCAAGCGAGAACTTCCTGAGCTCCAGATATTTAAACACATCAGACATGCCGGCTCGCATCAGAACTTCTGGTTAAAATCATCAGAACTTCCGATCAAGCCAAGAACTTCCCAAGAACTAGAAATACACCAAACACTCTGGACACATCAGAACTTCCGACCAACAACATCGGAACTTCTGATGAAGTCAAAACCATCCCGAGCGCTGAGATTTTTAAACCACCAGACAATTCGGCTGATATCGGAACTTCCGATATTACCCCTCGAAACTTTCGATGTCAACACAACTTTTTTTTAAAACCAGGTGACGTGAGTGTGGAATGTGTTTCTCATCTAGGGGTTAACTTTAAGCACTAAGTTCATAACATAGTCTTCAACGCTACATCCCTCTTAATAGTACGACAATTCATATACTCAATTCAAAATAAATTGCTATAGTTAGAGGAATAAACATGCGCTATCTTCTTTTTTTCATTTTTGGGGATTGCCAACGTCGTCTAGTTTTCATCATTGGGACTTTTACCTATTCAAAAGATCATTAAACATATTAGTCTCTTAATAGTTTGCTGTCAATCATCAAAACCCGCTTAGAGGGCCTAGATACACTTTCACTCCACTAGGACTTGGATGGCATATTGACATAGGTTCAACCCTACGTGGACACCTCTTCAGTTCATTGGCTTCCAGCCCAACGCTCCTCAGAGGCCCCAGCATCACCATGAAGGCATCCCATAGAAAGTCGCACGTTGTTCGCTCATCCTCTGTCAGCTTGGAATGTCGAGCGACAATCATGGCCTTCTCCTCTTGAACTATGATTTTCTTCCACTGAAATGCAGCATTCTCCCGCTGAAGCAAACGCCTCACCTCCTTTTCTTCGGCACTAGCCTCTCCAGATCAACGCATCTGTGGTCTGCCACCTCCTTCTCAGTGATCAGCTTGCTGATAGAAGCGAGGAGGCTGGCGACCAAGGAAAGCAGGTCAGAGGCAGGAGAGGGCCCTACAATAGGCTCTGCGGACACAAGGGGTCATGGATGTTACTTCCAGCGTCAGGGCCATTGTGGGCTCGAGGGCTGGAATATCCATCCGAGGTGTCGGGGGAGGGATGACAACCAGGGTAGAAGACCTACAGCGACAACAAATTACAGAGTCAAGAAAGGACTCGAAGTACGTACCTACACCTAGCAAGAAAGCTTACCGCGTGGTCGGAGGGAGCACAACTCTCAACCTCGCAAAGCCACTAAGTTGACCAGGTGAGGAGGAGTCATGTTTGTCATCGAGCCGGGAGTGGTTGGTGTCCCACGTGCGTGCTTGGATGCCTCTACTGAAGTCAAATCCTCGTTCCATCTCTTCTCCCCTTGCGTGGAGGCTTGGCATGCAGTCTGGTCACCCCTAGCTAGCTCAACGCGAGACTGATCACTCCCCTATGGGCCGATGCCACTCACAAGACCTCTCCTCGGGGTCAACGCTGGACTACGAGTAGTCTGGTCAGCCCCGGCTAACTTAGGGTGAGACTGGTCCCTTCTCTGTTGACCAGCACTGCTCGTAGAACCTCCGCTCGTGGTCTGTGTTCAGCCCGTGGTAGGCTGGCCATCTTTGCGACCAGACGGTTCGAAGTCACGACCAGATGGATTAGGAGGAGGTAGGGTCGTGCTCTGCTAGGCACCGGGATGGAGGTCGCAGCGAATTCCCCTCCTTGAGGTGACCCGGTCGGAGGCCTCCAGAACTTCATCAATGATTGGGTGCAGAACGTCGACCTTAGGGAGGCGCAATGGCACCAATCATGAAAATCTAACTCCTGAAAAGATTGGAGGGAGGGAATTTTGGAATACCAAACTTACCCTCCTATGCTTCACTCTCTTCGATAGGGTGAGATGACAGTGCGCCGGCTGGAGGATCGTCTTTCCTCGGGGAGGCCAACATTAGGATTTGGATCCGTGCATCAACTGCATCATCAGTGAGATACGAATCACAAAAGAGATGTAAGAGGTCGCACACCCGTACAAAAAGGTGACACCAAGGAAGCGACAACGGGGTTACCTATGCCACTCTCCCGGGTGGCATTGCTCGGACTAGAGTACATAAACACCGGATGTGCTCACCTCTGGAGGGGGCACAACCGGTGCTTAATGAATTCGTGGTTGACGTCTAACCCCATCAGCTTGACCTTTTGAAGATGGCCAACCGGATAGGCTAGGGTCAGTAGCTCCAGTGTAGTCACAGGAGAATTCCCCCAATTGTCTGTAACCTGCGTCGGTGTGCTTGGCACGCGGAGGTTGTCCAAGGAATTGTTGGCCATGAGGTAGAACCAATCCTCCCTCCAGCCTAACCACGATGATTTGAGGTCCACCTCAATGTAGGAGTCCATGGCACCGCCGCAAAGGTGAAACCCACAGCTTCTGATGGATGGCCGATCACCGACCGGCATGTGTAGAAGAACCGAAAGAGGTCGAGGCACGGCTCGACCCTGACGAAGTTCTGACACAGGTGAGCAAAGATGCTTGGCATGAGAATAGAGTTGGGGTTGAGATGGGGGTAGCATATATCATAGAAGAAGATAACGGTGGTGAATAACTTGAAGAAGGGCGGTACGAGGCCCGCCAAGTAGAATGAGATGAATGGCACGATCTCCCCCTAGCGGGGAGCGGGCGCTCTCTCCCCAGAACGATACCCCGAGCAAAGGCGGTAGGTGAGCAGCCGCCGCTATACATCATCTTCAATCTCGCCCAGTTAGACTTGGATCTGGGGAAGGCAGGCTTGTTGCCGGTGCAAGCCATCAAACGAAATGGAAGATGCGGCAAGGGCAAGAATGGAGACAAAGATGAATGAGTGCGAAGGCTTGGAGGCTAAGGGAGATGACGAAAGGATTCATGGAGAACCGTGGGTAGTCCAATTTAAAGGGCCGCCATGATATCTCAACCATCGCATAAGGCGGCCTGGTGTTGCAGTGACAATCCTGTAGCATTTAATACTGCGGGATGGTCTGATGGATGAGAGTGACAGCGTTCGGTGATGGTATAAGGCGTGTAGGACAACCAGAGCGAGGTGTGTGTGCTTACCCACCATCATGATGAGCTAAGGATAGTTAGTTTTCGTCAGATGTACGTTTGTCACCTATTTTTGCATGGTTCATTTGTATGAACATCTTCTCCCCTAGTATATAAAGGGGTGAAGATCGTGCTTGTAGGGACAAGAGAGAATACACTTCGTAACAAGTTCACCTAACTCATAAGACAATACACATGACATGTGGCTATTATCCCACGGGAGGCCTGAATTTGGATAAATCCGTGTGTTCTTGGGTCCAGTTCCATATGCATCCACTAGAAACGAAGACCAACACACGTCCATCGTCTGGTATACCCCAGATTCATTGTTAAGGATCATCTTGCGATAATATTCTTTAATTACCTAATCTCATTGAAAAGAGTTTGTTTCATGTTTATTCATTGCCTTGACGGGTTCTTATTGTTGAAGTATAAGTGAATTGTTCATCTTCCTCATCAGCTTAGTCTTTTAGTTAAACTGGTTGGTATATGCAATTCAATATGGTATAAGACTAGAGATCTCGAGTTTGAATATTGACAGACACAATTAAATAAAAAATTATAGCTAACTTGTATTTTCATATCTAAGATCAGAGGGAGTGTTAAAGTATAAATAAATATTTCTCTATCAACTTAAATGTTTAGATAAACTAATTGGTGTGTGCAAATCAATACTTATAACCATAGGAGTGAAGAGCATAATTGTCGGTATTATTTTTAGGTCTAGCCGTGCAGTGGCGTGGCCACGTTGCTAGGTAGGTTTGAAGGATGTCTGAGAAAAAAATGAATTGTATATTAAGTGTACCGCTACGTTGACTTACTATTGAGTGTACCGCTTGACCTGAGCTCTATATGAACACTGCTTGGATCTGTGCAAAGGCCACTTAGGGGATCCAAGGCATCCTGCTGTCTGTCTTTCACGGCCTCACGTGGTACGCTTACGTGCATGCTCCAAAGCCCCTTTTCCTTTCTTTCTTTTCACTTTTTACTGTTCTAGTATCTAGCTATAATATCCTGAGTGTGCATACAACTATCTCAAGCGAGCTGTTCATCAGTTTAACGCGGATGATCTTTCTTTGATTCAGATGTATTTGTCTTTTATACGTTGTACCCTCGCATCTGAGTGTGTGTTTTCCTGAACTGAAATTAGTCTACCGAAGCAACGGACGCGCGCGCGATGTCGTACTGGAACAGCAGATCATACTTGGGCGCCCAGAGCGGCAACAACCAGCAGGACGGATACGGCGGCGGCCAGCAGTATGAAGCGACCAGCGGCAAGAAACGCTCGTCCTCGCGCCTGAAGAAGAGCAGCGGCAGCAAGAAGGCCGACGATGGAGAAGAGTATCCGAACTACACCGCCAACAACAACGGTAGCCACGCCGACGCCGACGACAAGGGCCGCTACAACAGGAACGGCAACTACAACAGCAACACCAGCAACGATTACAGCGGCGGCGCCAAAGCCTACAACGGTAGCGCAGTAGGCTCTCCCTACTATGGAGGCGGCGGCGGCGTCGGCGTCTACGGCAACAACTCGCCCTACGGCAACGGCGGCGACGTCTACGTGCCATACAACGCCCCCGCGGCGTTCTGGGCCCCGCAGGACGGCACGAGGTCGCCCATGTACATCTCCACGAAGGAGGTGCACGTGTACGCCGTGCCAGGGTCGCAGAACGAGAACGACAACGATCAGAAGAGGAGAGGCGGTGGCGGCGGGTTTTTCGGTCCGGCGTTCCAAGCCGTCGGCCACTTCTTCGACCGCAGGTTCGGCTTCCAAGACAGGAACTGACGCACAGATCGACGGCGTGCTGCACAATAACCGCACAATAATGCATGCTCGCGTCGGGTCTGCCACTGAATGCATAAGTACCACTGCCGCACGCATATTAGTATTATCACCGTACGCACGTGCTAATTAAGCTCCTCACCAATGGAGCCATTTGTTCGCATCAAATATTGTGTGCTTTCGTTTTAGTCCCGGTCGAGTTTGCCAGTGTTTTCCAGTCTGCAGTTATCGATGCCGATCTGCAGAATTGGGTGTGGTGTGTACACTGCATGCATGCATGCATGCGAGTAGATCTGCAGAACTGCAGATTATGTATATTATTGTGTGCTTTGTTTTGCAATTGCGAGTGGGTGTTACATATATATGGTCACTATATATTGATTGGCTAATTGCTGGATTCTTAAAGTGATCCGATGACCGGGTTTGGTTGGATGCCACGTGGTTGCACAGTCAGCTAGCTTGCGACCTTTTGACTTGAACGCTTGCATGCATATCCAATCCTCAACCTCAACCTAACGCGCATCAATCTGCACAAAAACGACCCCTAAAGTTCTAAAATCTGCACAATGACGATGGATGGATTGATCTAGCTCCTTGAAGGTAATTGGAGACGGTCCATTATTTAAATTTCTTTTGGAGATGGTCAATTACACATGGCCAAGCAGCAGCTGTTTCTTTTTTGGAAAAATCGCAAATATCTACCTATAAGTCACTTGGGGTGTGATTGGTTGCCCGTACGGATGGATACTGGTTTAGCGGATACATATAATTTCAAGAAGATACATATTTAGTTGTCCGCATGTATTGTTCTAGTCCGGCTGACCGGATACAAATGTATGTCTGCAGCCTGACCCGGTGAATGCAGGAAAGTAATATCTACTCATGCAGGTGGATCCACTTGTCAGTATCACAAAATCATTTCTATACGAGTAATCAATCACAGTCTCAACTCTTGCATCCGCTCATACGATCTGACATTCGACCAATCAAACATAAACTCAATTCAACCTGTTCAAATAGATACAACTAACTAAAGAATCTTATTTTTAACAAATATAATTCTACTCATACTACTTCCTCTCAACCTGCATATACGGTCCATACGAATAACTAATCACACCCTTAAAGTTGAAAATACCCTCTACAAGCAGTGACTAAGCTACATATAGCTTGGGTGATACACTGGCACATGGTGAAGAACATTTGTACTAATATAAATTTGCGTATGTTGTTAGATGGTTTTTTAAAGGTGTTGTCAGATGTATAGTGACCGTCACGCCATTGATGGGCCGATCCAGTACTAAGAAGACCGAAACAGCTGCTGCTTAGAGCCCAACATTGAAGTGGACGACTCCACCGCATCGGCTGCTGGGCCAAACACTGCAAAATACCCGTACAGAACCACACGAGGAAGAAGAAAAAGAAGGTGACTACAGCAACTGGGAGCAAGCAGAAGCGATGGGGAAGAAGCGGCAGTTGCTCTGCCTCGCCGCCGCCATCGCCGCGGCGGCCATCCTGCTTACCGGTAACCAAAAAAATCATCGTTTCTCCTATCCCAGCCCCCTCTTTGAACCGTTGCCGTACAAAGATCTCGTTTTTTTTTTGCCTTAATGCTTGTGCTCATGGCCTGCTTGATTTGGCTACAGCGTCGGCCAAGAAGTCCCGCGATGTCACGGAGCTTCAGATCGGCGTCAAGGTAGGTACTCTGTATCCAAATAGGTTTCTGATCCGTCTTCACTTGTTGTTCTTTTGGATTCTTGCGGATCTGCGATTATTCAGTTCACCGACCTAGCAAAAATACATGGTCGATTTAAACCAGTATGCGGGGTACGAGGCGGTGGGCGTGAGCAAATTTGGTAGGAAGGCTACCGAGTTCAGAAAGGATTTGGCTTAGATGATGCTAGATCTAGAATAGGGAGCTAAACAGATCTGCAAGTGCAAAATTACCTCATTTTCCCCCCATTCAATCTTGTTATGAGGGAGTCATAGGAATGTTCTTAGTTAACTTGAGTTTTATTATATGTCAATTACAAAGATGGATTTGGAAAATGATCATGGTAGTATTAGTTGTTCAATGCTTGTTAGTTCTTATACTCTTGTGGACAAACTAGAAGAGGTGTATAAGTTTATGTAACCAACTAGCATGTATTGGACTAGTCCCTTGTATTGAGCAGCTGGAGCACATTTGGCACATGCCTAACAGAAGTTGCATTTGGACCTGTAAGAAGTAACTTGGTTGGAATGCTGTTAAATTCACTATTTTGCAGCTTTATCAAATTCTCCAAAAGGTGGATGAAAAATTAAAGTCCGAGAGGATAACCTCTGTTCTGGATTTTGGTCAACACCACAAACAGAATACTCCAAATTATTAAATCATGCTATGTGAGAAATGGAATATTCAGTCACAATTTGAAGCGTGCAGTGGGGAGTGTGGTTGGTCGGCAATTTCCATATCTTCATGTTCTGCTTTGAGCAATCCCATTTATGCTTGAGCAAATATTATCGAACATTTATTTATGAAATGAGAAGGCAACGTACATAGGCTATGATTCTGTTGTTGTTGTTATATTCCAAAAGGTAGTATCTTTTGACTCTGCATGACATTTGTTTCTTTGGTTTATCCTCCTTTCAGTACAAGCCAGAGTCATGCGCTGTGCAAGCACACAAAGGCGACAAAATCAAAGTGCATTATCGTGTAAGTATTTGACCAGTATTTTGTAACCCTAAGGTTTTATTTCGCATGGTTTGTTGCAATGCTTTAGCCTTTCAAGAATATTTTTCATAGGTACTACACATATATTCACAAGTTCATGTTTAGGAGCTTCCGTAACTTGAACTAATTTATATAGCTATGCAGAAAAGCATGATAACTTCCTGGTAGAGTGGTCCTTGTAAATTCTGTCCTTTGTTGTGCGTTTTTAGCTTGTTTGTTTTTCATGTTTGATTAAATCACTCATTGATACTTATCTTGCACCATTTTACTTTCTGCATTTGTTATCATTCTGCTGAATTGCTTAATATGCTGCAGGGGACACTCACTGATGGATCAGTCTTTGATTCTAGCTATGACAGAGGTGACCCATTTGAATTTACTCTTGGAAACGGCCAAGTGATAAAAGGTTATTATTCTTTCCCATAACATTATACTTTCTATGTTTATCTGTGGTCCATACTAGACTGACTTGGACTACAAGAATATGTCATAAAAAATTTGTCCAAATGGCTTATGCTATTCATATCAGAAGCAATTGCAAATCCACCGACCTACATTATTGTTTCTTTCTTTAGGTTGGGACCAAGGATTGCTAGGCATGTGTGTCGGTGAAAAGCGGAAGCTAAAGATACCTGCAAAAATGGGTTACGGAGAGCGAGGCTCCCCACCTAAGATTCCAGGTATGGCCGATTATTGTTTTTTGCTTGCTTGTTCGTTGTGAAGAAATTATGTGTGCACATTCTCAACTTTGATATGGCTTACCATGTCTCGGATGTGCATTTTACGATCCAAGTGGTTTTTCCATTACTATCCTACAACACTAACTTCGGGTTTTGTAACCAATAGGTGGAGCAACTCTAGTCTTTGACACAGAGCTTATTGCTGTCAATGGAAAGACATCTGGTGGTGAAAGCGAGCTTTAATGAAGAGTTTCAGCTCGTTTGTGTAGCTGCTTCACAAACAGAATCGCACTGCGGGTTCATTAGATAAAAGGATTTTTGTTTCCTTCATGTTAGTTATGTTCTAAATGTTGCAGAGACGAGTTGCATTAAACGAAGTGATCCATGTAAACGACTTACTGCACTGCCCATGTACTCTGCCAACATTTTTCTCTGGAGTGGATCAAAACTCGATTTGTCTAGTCGCCATGTCTCAAGTATTACAACATTCTTACAATGTAGCTGTTAAGACAGATCGATACCTTGTAAAAATTCACGTGTGATGTGTGCGGAAACAACCTATTGGCTCATGAGAACTGATCCATGATTACCACTCTGCGTCTCTGATGTTTTGGCTTCCCTGTGGACTGCACGGAACGTTTGGATTTCACGCAGTACTGCTCTGCCAAGAACACTAGCACGAGCTGGTCATGCACGAACCGGTTCAGAGGGCATGGCCACAGGGCGCAACAGAGCACAAGCATCCTGTTTTCTGAAGCCTGAATCCATGCGGTTTGTCATCGGCGCACAGGAACAAATATTGCGTTTGCAGCATGGCTCCCTGTCGTCTGAAACCTGAACCGCGCCTGTTGAGGGACTACAGTCTCGAGCGATGCAGAGGCGAAGAATTGCTAAAAGCCATCATCACCCCTGTAGTTTGGTACAGCATGTGTGTGCTTTACTATAGATCTTTGACCTCGGTTGCCGTTTGCTGGTAAAGTGCCAAGACCAGTCACACCTGAATCCTGAACAGACTAAACTACACATCTGATGTGTAAATGCGCCACAATGAATGAAGGAATTCGTCTGAAAAGCGTTAAGCTTTGCAAGCCTGATCGATGCGATATACCCAGTTGGTTCTTAGGATGTGGGCATCCACATCCACTTGACCAATTTTCGACGTGAAGGATTAGGCCTCGTTTCACACGGGCCTGAGTTGATGACGACGTGTGGAGTCAAAGCTAGCTGTTAGCTCCATCAAACCGGTCCAGAACTCCAAGCGGATCGACGACGGATTTGACGCCCTGCACGCATGGGCGCAGACACCTTTCCTCCTCCATGGCTTTTCGCCCCCGTGCATGAGATTGTTGCACTGTGCATGCCTCGAAAGAAAAATATGATGGTCTCGCCGGGGCAACGGACAAGGCGTGCCGTTTCCTATCCCGTGTTGCGGCATTGTTCATGAGCTGTAGCTGCGCATGGCATGGATCATGGATGCAGCGCACACCTCGCCGCCGCCGATGGCAGTGGCGTGCTCACACAAGGGAGGCGCCAGACCAGAATACTGTGCCTCGACTGTAATGAGCTGACGGTGGCCGCTTCAGCTTCTTTTTGCCATAGTAATTGCGATCGTTGTGATGTGCTAGCCTAATCGTCAGGGAGTACCGGAGTACACCCCCAGTCCTCTCTGCACTTTTACAGTCTTGCCCGTGCTCGAGCTCGAGACTCGAGTAGAGTGCCTCTCGTTTTTACTGGGAGAATGTCACCTGCTCCTCTGCTTGCAGCCAACGCCAATGGCAGTCCAGTCACTGATTGGGGTGATGCCTAGCCCTGGCTCGGCTGGCTCACAGCAGGTGAGCAGAGACCCTGTCCTACCATCTACGACCGGTCTACAACAGCAGCACCACTGCTGCCTCCTGCAGAGAAACAAGTCCCAATGGTATCTCTGCCCCATTAGGCTAATCAAAACCACTTGTCTCCCGGCAAAAATTCAAAATAGACAATAAACATCATCGTATTTATCAAAATAGATAATTTTATCGACGTATTTGTAAATTTAACATATATATTCGACACCTCAAACATCTAAAATCCGATTTCGGTAAGGGAGATGTAAAAAAGGATGGATCTGGTCTAAATTCGACACCTGATGTACCGAAAACTCTCTGTATTAGATGCTGAATACGGACGGACGTGGTGATGCGTCCCTTCACGTCGCGTCATGTCGTCACTTTTGGTGCGACAGTCGGATTCGCTTTGTCGGTTTTGATAGCATCCGGTCAACATGAAGCGATGGGTCGACATAAGCACACGAACACCGGAAGTACGAGTAACAATAGGAGAAACTATGGCTCAAGCGTCAGGAGGAGGAGCGTATGAGAAAGACAGCGAATAAGTGCGCCACGGCTGAGGCAGGTGAAGCAAAGAGAGAAAGAAAGTGGGAGAAGACCCGTCACGTTAAAGTGGAGGGCCTCGAAGCACTGCGAAAGGGTGAACATCCTAAATGCATTTAGTAGAGAGTATTTATTATAACGCGGTCTATTTTTATTCCCTAAGGTATGTTTGATTTAGCAGCGGCACGTTATTAAGTTAGTCTTTATATGTATCATACATGTGAACGTTTGTTGTCGTCATCTCTTTATAGTTAGCGTCCATTCACGTAGTGAGAAAAATCACATATTCTATGTAATATTTATCAATATATGTAATATCTATACCGGGTTATATGATAATCTTACTCACGAATATTATTGTTCGACGAATTAGAATTTATATCTCCCACTTACTTAAAAAAAGTTACCTACACAACTACCTTCAAAAAAAAATTACCTAAACAAATTACGCAACGTGAGAGGTGAAGCAACTGAGGTGCTGAATATAGCCCGGCATGCTTGAGGTGCCAAATATAGGCCAGACTCATCCTTTTTCAGCGCTTCAGGTATCAAAATCAGATTTTTAGTATTTAAGGTGTCGAATACATGTGCTAAATTTATAAATACACTGATATATTATATATTTTAGCAAATACGATAATATTTATTATCTATTTTTAAATTTTTGTCTCGTCCTTCATATCACTTGCCTCAACGCCATACATGTACTGTAATACCCCTATTTAACCCTATGGTCCACCCGTCATCTCTCCCCTCTCTCCTGCAGTTACGCAATACTTCCTCCCTTTCATAATACATGGAGTGGTTTGGCCCAGTGTGATCTTCAAAACTAAATTATGACCATAAATTTTTTCTATATTATATTATTTGTAGCAACAAAATTATAGTTATAGGAAAGTAATTTTGAATACGAATCTTATGGTACTAATTTTATATCACAAAACATATATATATATAGCTAAACTAATTGTTAGTAAAAATTATAAAGTTTGAATCTTAAATTAGCTGCGCGCCTTGTAAAAAGAAATGAATGAAGTAATTAGAAATATGACTACATATACAGCAACACGCATCAGCAGCAGTGACAGGCACTTTCTACTACAAGTATCTCTTTCCTCTCAATGATTGGAGCCCATGTTACCGAGGAGGAACAGAGAGAAAAAATATGTCTGTCACAGACTCACAGGCACCGGTAAAAAAGACAGCAGCTTTCTCCTCTCCATGTCATCAGCAGAGGAGTAGGAGTAGGAGTACGAGAGCTCCACTAACAAAGCTGCTGCTTTGCTAAAAACTAAATAAATAAGTAATTTAAACCATACTCGACTGGATGCTGCGATGAGCTGTAAACAAGACGGGCCCCGGCGCGGGAGCGTCCAATGGGGACGCGAGATGCAATCTAGACAGGCCGAGTGCTGGTACTCTGGCGGGCGTGGCGATGGCGATTAGCGGTGGTTGGATCTTGACCGGACGCCGAGAGGGAGGCGGATTATCTTTTGGGGTTGCTCGTACTCCGTGTCTGGCGTCTCCGAGGACGGGGAGGCGCAGCTCCACATGGCAGGCGGGATAAACTAACCTGCCACTTACCCATTTGTTGCGTTGTTACGCCGACGATAAGACGCCGGGCCTCTTGTTTAATCGGGGCCAAGCGCGAACGCCGAGGCAATCATTGACAGGGGATTAGATCAGATGCCCTGCCCAGTCAGGGCTGCCGCTGTTGCGATTGCGCGCGCCTCTGGTCTGGCGATTCCTCCCCACCCCCACCCCCGCTCTGCGGTGGCGTCCGTACGAAGCCTCAAGGTTTCACTCGCTTGTCTGCAGTAATTTTTGTCATATAGTAGGACTAATCTAATGTTGGACGTGTCTGGAGTTATGGCAGTGAATCATTGCCAAAATCGTATTGGAATGAGTGCAGACTGGACTTCAGTGGTGGATCAAGAAAAAAGAAAAAGATACTCCATTAAGGAAGTGTCTATTCTAGCACTACATATCACATATCATATGCACTATGTCACAAGTCTAATAAAATTAAAGTTTAAATTAGACAAAATGCAATACAAATTGTTAAGTGTAAAGTATGATGCATCAATTATTCAATTTGACTATTTAAGACCTACAAATCAAACTATCAGATATGGCTGCCGGCGATGACGGCGTGGGCGTGACGTGCTGGAGCCCGGAGTCAGTGACTGGAGTTGCCAAGTTGGGGATGAACAAGTTGGGCTATGCTAGGAAGCAGGGTACTTAAAAAATTAAGTATACCCTGGGCCACCCGATGACCCCTAGATCTGCCCCTGAAGCTGGTAAACGTCCTAGGTTACTACTGTTACGTATGTCAGGCGCCGCAACATTGGCAAGGCAACACATCAGGTCAGCAGCCTGCGGATGGTGGATTAAGGGTTGGCCTGCGTGATGATGCATCTTTGCTCGGAGTTCTTAGCGGTTGCCTAGTGTGAACTGTGAAGTATTGCGAGTTCAGAACGCTTTGTTTCTTCGTGGCTTCATCGCTATCTTCCTCCAGAGCAAGTTCACGGTTGCTGTGTTACGCTATGGAATCAAGTAACATAGGAGGGCTTGCACCAATTTCGGTAGGATTTATCGTCGTTGCAACTAAACTAAAATGATTTTAACTAGCTGATACGTTCAAAAGTAGAAGCAAAAAACTGTTTTTTGAAAATCCTAATCTTGCTACACCTCTTGTTCCATGTTATTTTATCTGCCTGTCTTTGTTTTTTCCTTCATTAGCCCGCGATTAGTGCTGATGTTGCTGACACAAAGCATGGCTCTAGTAACGAGCTGCATGCATGCATGCATGCATCACAACTCATGCAAGCTTCCACTGGATCGGTGCCTGTTTATACAAAGTGGAGGGGATGGTTGAGCCAAGCAATATATTAGTGTTAGCGTACTCTACACCATTATATATTTATATTGACAAACAAAAGGCTAGCTCCAGATCTGGGATTCAAACAGAGCTGTGAGTAACCACTTGGCGAGCATTGCTTGGCAGACACTTTGTATATTGCTGTCAAAGGCGTGTGCAAAAAGATGCCGCAAGACAGGTGTTTGAACAAGGGCAACATCTGAATACAAAATTGCTCTGCTTTTGGCTTCTAAAGTCGCAGAGGAATTGGAAACGGCCTTTGCGTACCTGGCATGTTGATGACCCTTTGTCAGATATAAAAAACTCTAGTATCCAAGTGGTAGCAAGCTCAGCTGGAAATTTTTTATGCTGAATACTCTTGAAAGGATATACTTCATTTTGTTCACGGGCAAACATGAATGAAGTCGTGTCATGAGTAAATTAAACCAAATTATGAGGACTGGGGATTTAAAGTTTTTGAACTGCGACGTCTTGTACAAGAATAAATCACATGAAACAATGTAGTTCGATTGATACTGAGGTGATGTGATTTATGACCACTCTAGAAATTGTGAGGGTAATAGTTAGAGCTAGTTAACTATTAGAGTATATTTTTAAAAATTTATATGAATCTTGATGTTTTTAATTTCCCATACCTTATAGAGAAGAGATATGCGGAGGTGAGAGCTTACTTCGTGTTTAGAGTTATCTCTGGATGAAAAGATTGCTCTCCAAGGTTGTCTTCTACATTTTCAAAATAAGAGCTAGCAGGTAACTCTTATCTTCCTCTGCACTCACTTCTCTCCTCTCCACGTATGAAAGCTAGCAGCAAACTCAACCATTAGAGCTCCCAGTAAAGAGTCCTGCAGCTTCAACACATAATGATTTCATTTCCGTATTACTCAAAGAAGAAAAGATGCTAGATCCAACATGAAAGCGTGCTCATCCTAGCTTGTCTACGAAAGAATCTCGAAACAGAACTTTGCTGGTCTCCCCATCATCATGTCACGAGCAAAAATGTAGGCCTATGATCTCATGTTATCCTAGAAACGGAAAAACTATATGCACGAATCTTAAAGGCATTTGATGGCAGGAGACCTCAACGTGCTAGTTAATTATTCAGACAAATTTGGCCGGGGCACAGCAGAATTTTGGCGCCCCACAAACTTACCGAGAAGCACTGTATATGACTATTTGGGACCTGCAATCCTGTCCATTTTCTCAAGAATTTAAGAGGGGCATCTTCTTTTTATTGATCAGACCTGTCAAATTGTAGCAACTGATGTTACAGGCTACTTGAAGTATCCAAACAAAGATTGAAAGAGATATATCACAAAAAAATCAAGGCGAAATAACTCCTAATTGAGAGGATATGATCTCTACAGTTCAGAAGATATGATAAACAGGCAGCTCCAACAATGCCTCTGATCAAACTGTGCAGAGTATGACAAATTGTCACTGATGCATGCATGCAACAGACTATTGGTATAGGCAGGAAGGATCAAGTGGCATGGTGCTGCTCCTGATCCTTGAAGTGCAGAAGAAGCATTGTTGGAGGGAGCCATCATCGCCGCTGACACTACTCCGTGGGTCATGGCTGACATTTTTTTTTTAACGAACCGGCACGAGACTTGTCGATTTCATGGAATATAGAAGGAGGGGTCATGGCTGACATCATTGTCTAAACAGAAGTGTGAATTTTTCTCATGGCCACGCTAAATCATCTGAAGTTTTGGAAGATTAATTTAATCTAAATGACGTTGAGGAAGTGGATAAGACAACAACGAAGGAAATGTTTGACAGCCAATGAGTATGACTCTGCTCCATCCCTCACGATTGGTGGCGCCGTGGCCGCCGGATGAACGGCGAAGGTGGTGGCGCCCCTAGTTTTTTCTGTGATAACTATTGCTTGATATAGATCTGTAACAGTTCAGGACCACCACAAACCCAAAATGTCACTCAAACCAACCTAGAACGCTTATCTCTGCCAAGCTCCGGGCTGCCGATGAGAAGCCAAATCACTCGAACGGTAGCCCCATCCCCAGTGAACACTCGTTTTCTCACGAATATCACAGGATTTCTCCCTTTACTTCCCTTCCAACTCGCCATCCAGACGTCAGAAACCACAGCTGCATTCCTCAATGCACGTCAAGCCTTCCATGCATGCCCTACACGTTTTGCCGGCAGGTCCTGTAACAACTAATTACAGACACGTCAGTGGTGACTTGAGTGCTTCACATTTGCAAGACAAATGCGAGCATGCATGCCAACAGGGTGAGATGAGATGACAGGGGTGGTTGGTGGAGTCAATCAATTTGGTTTGGCTAGCTTGATGAACGAGAGAGATTGCTGCTCCATGGTCCAAGCCACTTTATCAGATTGCTGCGTTTAATTTGGACCCGAAAAGTCTGTACCTGCACTGCATGCATGCATTCAGTGCTTTGTATGCATACTCGTTGTCGTCCCAGTCATTGTGCCTGAGAATCTACTGCACCTTGATCCGCTGTGTGATGCACTGTTGGTGTCACTAGCAGGGGCCTGCGCCAACAGGGCCTAGTCCTCGTAAAAAAAAAAACTCCCAAAGAAAAAAAAAACAGACTCCAGGTCATGTTGTAGATTTACAATATTAACCTCTAAGAGCTATATCTTTTTTAGCTCGTCTAAGAGCTATGCTACTAACATGGAGACCCAAGCCAAATGCAGTAGATTGGACCTTTGGTTTCAGAAGCTTACTGCAGTGCATGATCTGCTTGGCCTATTGTTGTATCATTGTGATACCATAAGCTTTTTAAAAAAATAGTAATAATAGCAATAAAAAAGGATAAAGGGGTGGATGGATCGGCCACAACCCCAATCCATCAAGAACCCACTCGAGTTTGACCGCCATCACATTTTACCGTAGCCCTAGCCGTCCCGTTCCACCGCCACCTCTAGCTGCGTCGCCAGATTGCTGTCCATGCCACGTCATACATCGTCGCACGTTGGCCTTTTACCTCCGAGCTGACTGCCGCAACGACGTTGGTCGTGTTGCTTCCAGCCGTCCCGCCGCCCGGGCGAGCTCGTCTTCACCTAGCCATGAACAGTCGCCTCCGCGGTGCACCAATGGGCGTCCGAGCAACTGCGTAGTCAAGGAAACTTGCAAGTTGAATGCTACACGGATGCTTATTAGGCTGGCTCTCTAGATGACAGACGCTCAACTTCTGAATAGTGCACCTTTGTTGGGACTAATATGGTTCCATGGCGAAGTAAAAAAAAATAAAGTGTTGTTGCAAGATCTACCACAAAAGCAGAATTTCCATCTATGACCCATGGTGTTTATGAGTTGTTGTGGTTTCAAATTATCCTAACAGAATTGAGGCTGTTTAGAAGCAAGCTGTCGGTGAAATGGGATCGGGGGTTCCCCGATTTCTGAGGCCAGGTCAACAGCAGTGCCACGTGGAGCCATGCCTTAGGGGTCACCTCCCCGGGAGGTCCCTGAGGGCCCAAGGAAGACAAGCTCCGGGAGACGGTGCTCAGGGCTGTGGTCAGTGGCCCCCGAGCACCCAGGTTCCCCGATAACGAGAGAAGCCAAGTTTCGGGAGCGAGTGCTCGGAGCCCGGGTCAGTGGCCCCCGAGTACTCGGAGTCCCCCGAAGACCCGACATGAACGGTACCGGGAGAGAATGCTTGGGGCCGTGATCAGTGGCCCCCGAGCACTCGGTTCCCCGAGGACCTAAGGAGGACGGTTCCGGGCGGCAGCGTGCTCGGGGCCACGGATATGTGGCCCCCGGGTACCCGAGCTCCCCGAAGACACAAAGTCAACAGTACCGGGAGAGGGTGCTCGGGGCCAGGAGCAGTGGCCCCTGAGCACCCGAGTCCCCCGACGACCCAAGATAAACAGTATCGGGAAGAGGGTACTCGGGCATAGCTCCCGGGCACCCACAGTTCCCCGACGACGTTAGAAGCCCCTTGTCGCTGGACCCCACAAGGGCTCAGCGGTGAGATATCAATCGGTAGGAGGCCCGATGCTGCCTCAACAGGAACAGGGCCAGTCACTTTCGGCCACTCCCCCCACGCTTATCGTCAGTCCCCGCCACCGTGAAAGTGCATCTAGGCCCCCCCTAAGTGGGTTTTGGCTTATTGATGACAAAACGATTAAAGAACTAACATGCTTTGTGAGTATTGAACAGGTATGAGCATTAGTTGTGAAGGTAAATGACGTTTGACGCCCATCGAAACAATTGAAGAATCAGCGAAGGATATAAGATAGGGCTTAAATTCCTTTTACTTTTGAAATTGAGTCTAGGATAGATTTTTTCTTAGATGGATGAATTCATTTGCTTGTTTAGTGTCTCAATGCTCAAGAGATCCTTTAGAATCACCCAATTGAGAGACACATTCACTCACGGACACGAAACTCTTTCTGAAAATCTTCTGAGTCCGGAGTCTCCGGTGTTCACCGGATACTCCGGTACTCAGCGTTCAGCCGGAGTCTCCGAGCTAGCCTCCGGCAGAGAGTCTCGGTTACGGGTTAATCTTTTCAAGAAAAAGACCGGAGTCTCCGGTGTTCACCGGATACTCCGGTAAAATGTTTTGTGTGCAGTCGGAGTCTCCGAGGTAGACTCCGGCAGAGGCTCTCGGTTAGCTTTTAATCTTTTTGATAAAAAAATAGTAAAGACCGGAGTCTCCGGTGTTCACCGGATACTCCGGTACCTGGAGATGCCGGAGGATCCGGCTAGTCTCCGGACTTAGTCTGTTTTGGAAAATCTGTCAGGACCGGAGACTCCGGTGTTCACCGGAGACTCCGGTAATGAAGCAGAACTGTAACGGCTAGTTCTGACACGTTCGTGACCGTTCTGACGCCGTTTTTGGATTTAGGACCGGAGACTCCGGTGTACACCGGATACTCCGGTGTACACCGGATACTCCGGTAAGCTCTGACAAAAAACAGTAACGGCTAGTCTGTGAGAGAGGGCTATAAATGCCTCCTCTCTCCATATCATTTAGCGCTTGCTGTGGCTGGTTTCCTTGAGAACTCTTGAGCACTTAAAGAGCATTCAAAGCCCCTCCAATCATCTCTAGAGCAAAACTTGCACAAATTTGAGAGTGTGTGTTTGGAGAGGGTTCAAGCCACTTGAGCATTGATTTCTTCATTGAGCATTTACTGCGATCATCTCCTTTGAAGCTTTGGGTTTCTAGAAGGAAAGGAGTCGCCCGAAGAGCACCCAAATCTTGTGGTGTGCCTCGGGAAGTTTGTAAGCATCTTCATAATTGAGTAAGAATTTCTAGCTTGATCTTTGTGGTCGCTAGAAGAGGATAGGGTTGGAGAAGACCCGGCTCTTTGTGAGCTCCTCAACGGAGACATAGGTACTTCTTTGTGAGGTGGCCGAACTCCGGGATATTTCCTCGTGTTCTTACTTGTGAAATTTACTTGATCGTGTGCATTTGATGATTTGTCATTTAAATTGCTATAGTATCAATCTTGCTAGTTTTAATTGTTATTCTAGCTTAGTAATATCTACTTGACCTAGTGAATCCCATAGAATCTAGCTGTGATCTTTAGTTCACATTTATTCTAAAATTTCCTGTCAGGCCGGAGACTCCGGACTAGACCGGATACTCCGGACCATACCGGAGTATCCGGACTACACCAGAATATCCGGCAGTTTAATCCGCTATTTTTAGTTTTAAATTTCAGAAAAGCCTATTCACCCCCCCTCTAGGCACTTTCAATTGGTATCAGAGCCTAACCTCCTACAAGGCTTCACCGCTTGGAGGGAATCATTATGTCGACATCCGAAAGTCCGAGGGGTCCGAAAGATGATCCATCAAGAAGTGATGATGGTAATGGTAAAGGAAAGGGAAGTGAGATTCCTTTCAATTATGATCGTTTGAATTCTTCTAGCAATTACATTTCCGTGCCTTCCGGACGTGCACCATTCTTCGATGGTACACATTATGCCGCTTGGAGGCATAAAATGAAAATGCACTTAATTTCTCTTCATCCAAGTATTTGGAAGATTGTTTGCACAGGTTTTGAGCTACCGGAGGAAGACCAAGAGCTCACCTCAAGTGAAGAACAAAATATGCATCGCAATGCTCAAGCTACAAGTGTGTTGCTTAGTGCCTTGAGTCCGGAGAAATTCAACAAAGTAGATGGATTTGAGGAAGCTAAGCAAATTTGGGACACACTTCAAGTTGCTCATGAAGGGACTACAAGTGTGAGAGAATCCAAAATAGAATTGCTTGAGGGAAAGCTAGGAAGATTTGTGATGGAGGATCATGAAACTCCTCAAGCAATGTATGATCGGATGATGGTGCTTGTGAACAAGCTAAGAGGACTTGGAAGCGAGGACATTGATGATCACAAAGTGGTCAAGAGACTACTTAGGGTATTTGCTCCTAGAAATCCCACTTTGGTGACGCTCCTCCGTGAGAGAAGAGATTACAAGAGACTCACACCAAGTGATATGCTTGGAAGGATTCTTGCTCATGAGCTCATGGAAGAAGAAACTAATGAAGTGAAGGTTCATGCTAAACAAAGCTCAACCTCAAGGCATAAAGAAATTGCACTCAAGGCAAGCAAAAGCAAGCAAGCTCAAGAATCAAGCACAAGTGATGATGAAAGCTCCGAAGATGAAGAAATGGCGTTCTTTGTGAAAAGGTTCAAGAAATTCATGAGAAAAGGAGGCTATTCAAAGTACAAGAGAGACATACCCAACAAGAGAACATCAAGAAGGGCATGCTATGAATGTGGCGAAATTGGTCACTTTATAGCCGATTGTTCAAACAAGAAGAAGGGAAAGGACAAAGAAGACAATAAAGTCAAGTCATACAAGAAAGACAAGAACAAGATGTACAAGAAGAAATATTCGAGTCAAGCACATATTGGAGAAGAGTGGGATTCCAACTCCGACTCGAACTCCGATGATGAAGGAGTCGCCACCATTGCTATTCATGAGCTTACACCAAGAAAATCACTCTTAATGAGTGATGATGATGATGATGATGGAGACTCCCCAAAATGCTTCATGGCCAAGAACCGTAAGGTAAAATCTCAATCCAAGCTCCTAGATAGTGATAGTGAGTATGATAGTGATTGTGATAATTTGTTCAAAGGTTTGAATAAAAATGTCATGGCTAAAATAAAGGAGCTAATGGATACAATAGATAGTCATGAAGAGACCCTTGAGAGACAAGAAGATTTGCTCATCCTTGAAAAGGAGAGAAACCTTGAACTCGAGGAGCTCTTTGCTAAAGAGAAAGAAAAAGTTGAGAAATTGTCTAAAGATTGTGATTTAGCCAATTCTTCAATTGCCGATCTTAAGAGTAACAATTTCGTGCTTCAAGAGAAATTATCTTCTTTAGATGAAAATTATAGAACTCTTGAAACACAAATTGATATTCTTAAGAAAGGCTCTTCTAACTCTAGTGAAGCAAATTTACTATCTAATGCATCTACTAGCAATGGATGTTCTCGTTGTTCTAACCTTGAAATAAATGCTTGTACAACTAATATTGAATCCTTGCAAGCATTACAAAAGGAAAATGAGAGGCTAAATGCTTTGGTCAAATATGGGTGCATCAAAACTTATAAGTCAAAGGATGCACTTTACAAGACTATTCAAGCCAAAGACAATAAGCTAAAGAGAGGTCTTAGTTTTGACCAATATACAAGCAAACCAAATGATCGTGTGGTATTGAATGGAGTGGAATGCCTCAAGTTTGTCAAAGGAGGCAAACAAGTTGATCACCCTACTCAAACAAGGCAATCGAAGGCTCATGCCCCCCAATGTTCTTTTTATGCTTCATACATGCTAAAGAGAGACCACCGTGGTAAAGTGGTTGCTCTCTATGTTGGTCCCCGCACAAGAGATAGAATTGTAAAAAGGAATGTGTGGGTGCCAAAAGTGCTTGTGACTAACGCTAAAGGACCCAAACAAATTTGGGTACCTAAAATAAAGGCATAACTTTGTTTTGTAGGCATACTCCTCCGGTGGATCAAGTTGGGTCATTGATAGCGGATGTACCAATCATATGACCGGAGAAAAGAGTATGTTCTCCTCCTTTGAAGAAAATGGAGGACCTCATGAAAACATCATCTTTGGCGATAATGGAAAAGGAGAGGTAATGGGACTAGGTAAAATTGCCATCTCAAATGATACTTCCATTTCAAATGTCTTGTTGGTAAAATCACTCAATTACAACTTATTATCCGTATCTCAATTATGTGAAATTGGTTATAATTGTCTTTTTATAAATGAGGGTGTGGTCGTCTCTAGAAGGGAGGACGCCTCTATGGTCTTCACGGGCAAGTTGAAGGGTAAACTCTATCTTGTTGATTTTTCAACGGATGGAGTGATGCCTAAAACTTGCTTGATGGCTAAGTCTAGCATGGGTTGGCTTTGGCATCGCCGACTTACTCATGTTGGCATGAGGATTTTGTCCAAACTTCAAAAGGGCGAACACATTCTAGGACTAACGAATGTGACTTTTGAGAAAAATAGAGTTTGTAGTGCATGCCAAGCGGGAAAGCAAGTTGGAGCATCTCATCCCTTGAAGAATGTGATGACCACTTCAAGACCATTGGAACTCCTTCACATGGACTTATTTGGGCCAATCACTTATATAAGTATCGGAGGTAACAAATATGGTTTAGTTATTGTTGATGATTTTTCACGTTTCACTTGGGTATTCTTCTTGCATGATAAAAACGAAACTCAAGCCATTCTCAAGAAGTTTGTGAGAAGAGCACAAAATGAATTCGAAGTAAAGATCAAGAGAGTTAGAAGCGACAATGGAAGCGAATTCAAGAACATACAAGTTGAAGAGTTTCTTGATGAAGAAGGAATCAAGCATGAGTTCTCGGCTCCATACTACCCTCAACAAAATGGAGTGGTCGAAAGAAAGAATAGGACTCTAATTGAATCCGCAAGAACAATGCTTGATGAATACAAAGTATCGGATCAATTTTGGGCGTAAGCAATCAACACCGCATGCCATGCCATCAACCGGTTATATTTACACAAGTTGTTGAACAAAACTTCATACGAGCTTCTAACCGGTAACAAGCCAAATGTTTCCTATTTTAAAGTCTTTGGTAGCAAATGCTTTATTTTAAACAAGAAATCTAGAAGTTCTAAATTTGCTCCAAAGGTAGATGAAGGGTTTATGCTTGGTTATGGTTCAAATGCCTACGCCTACCGCATTTTCAACAAAACCACCGGATATGTTGAAATTGCGAGAGACGTAACATTTGATGAATCTAATGGCTCCCAAGTGGAGCAAGTGGATACAAATGTTTTAGGTGATGAAGAAATACCAAGCGAAGCAATCAAGAAGATGTCAATTGGCGAAATCAAGCCCCTAGAACAAGAAAAGACTCAAGAAGCTCAAATCGATAGGGATCAACCATCTTCATCAATGCAAGTTGAACCATCAATGTCAACCCAAGATCAAGACGACAAGAGATCACAAGATCAACATCAAGACCATGAAGATCCGAACAATTTCTTGAATAATGAAGTGGAAGACATCCAACATCAATCTCAAGTGCCACATCCACGTGTTCATCAAAGTATCCAAAGAGATCACCCCGTGGATAACATCCTTGGTGATATACAAAAGGGGGTAACTACTCGTTCAAGAATTACAAATTTTTGTGAATTTTACTCTTTTGTTTCCTCTTTGGAACCTTTGAAGGTAGAAGAAGCGCTTGATGATCCGGATTGGATAATGGCTATGCAAGAAGAATTGAACAACTTTAAAAGAAATGAAGTTTGATCTTTGGTGGAAAGGCCAAAACAAAATGTGATTGGGACAAAATGGGTCTTCCGCAACAAACAAGATGAAAATGGGATAGTAACAAGGAACAAAGCTCGTTTGGTTGCTCAAGGATTCACTCAAATCGAAGGTTTGGATTTTGGTGAGACATACGCTCCCGTAGCTAGGCTAGAGTCAATTCGTATTTTATTAGCCTATGCTACTCACCATGATTTCAAGTTATATCAAATGGACGTGAAGAGCGCATTTCTAAATGGACCAATCTCCGAATTGGTGTATGTGGAGCAACCGCCCGGCTTTGAAGATCCCAAACATCCCGAGCATGTTTTTAAACTCCATAAATCGCTCTATGGGCTAAAACAAGCTCCTAGAGCATGGTATGAATGCCTTAGGGATTTTCTTGTCAAAAAGGGTTTTGAAATAGGCAAAGCCGACTCTACTCTCTTTACTAAGAATGTTGATAATGATTTATTTGTTTGCCAAATATATGTCGATGACATTATATTTGGTTCTACTAATCAACAATTTTGTGAAGATTTTAGTAGGATCATGACAAGAAGGTTTGAGATGTCCATGATGGGAGAATTGAAGTTCTTTCTCGGATTTCAAATCAAGCAACTCAAGGAAGAAACATTCATTTGTCAAACCAAGTACATCAAAGATATGCTCAAGAAATTTGACATGGAGAATGCCAAACCAATCAAAACGCCCATGCAAGCTAATGGACATCTTGATCTCAATGGAGAAGGCAAAAGCGTGGATCAAAAGGTATATCGTTCCATGATTGGATCTTTGCTTTACTTATGTGCATCTAGGCCCGATATCATGCTTAGTGTGTGCATGTGTGCAAGATTTCAAGCCGCTCCCAAAGAGTGCCATTTAATGGCCGTTAAGAGGATTCTTCGATATTTAGTTCATACTCCATACCTTGGGCTTTGGTATCCAAAAGGGTCATCCTTCGACCTTATCGGCTATTCGGACTCCGATTATGCCGGTTGTAAGGTGGATAGGAAAAGCACTTCGGGAACTTGCCAATTCTTGGGTAGGTCCTTAGTGTCATGGTCATCCAAGAAACAAAACTCCGTAGCTCTATCCACTGCCGAAGCTGAATATGTTGCCGCGGGAGCATGTTGTGCTCAACTCCTATGGATGAAGCAAACTCTAAGAGACTATGGCCACAAAACTCCCAAAATTCCACTTTTATGTGATAATGAGAGTGCCATCAAAATAGCCAACAATCCCGTACAACACTCAAGAACCAAACACATAGATATTAGACACCATTTCTTGAGAGATCATGCAACAAAAGGGGATATTGACATTCGCCATGTGAGAACCGAAAGATAATTAGCCGATATCCTCACTAAACCACTAGACGAGCAAAGGTTTTACGAATTGAGAAGTGAATTAAATATCCTAGATTCTCGGAACGTGGCTTGAACTGTTGCATACACTTGCTTGTTGTAGATTTATAGCTTTCCTAGTTAAGAGTTTGCGAAAACTGCATTTTGAGTATTTTTCTCAAAATTATTTGGATTTTTGGTCTCTCGATCATAATTTGTAACTTGTGATCATAGTTATGTGATGTTGCTTGATTGGCTGATCACATTTGACAAATTAATCCTCTTGTCCAACATCTTCCTTCCAAAAAAAATTTCCCCCATTCTTCAGCTCCAAATCTTGCTGTGACAGTTCCAGGTCCCGGAATGTCCGGTGTTCACCGGAGTATCCGGACCTGACACTGTTCACAGCCTCAGCTGTATTCCGTTCTGTTTCCAGTTACCGGATAGTCCGGTGTTCACCGGAGTCTCCGGTACAAGTGTCAGGACCGGAGTCTCCGGTCTCCACCGGAGTCTCCGGTAAAAGTATCAGGACCGGACTCTCCGGTCTACACCGGAGTTTCCGGTGTCTCCAGAATTCTATATATTTCCCCAGCCCGAACAGTTACCTCTTCCCATCTATTCTCTTGTCCTCTCTCCAAACAACCTTCTCTCTGGCGATTTTGAGAGGAACCCAAGGATCTTCAAGTCTTGCTACGTTTCTCTCTTAGATTAAAGGCCGGAATCTCCGGAGATCCCTATTTCTCAAAAATCCCCGGAGGATTTGAGCTCAAAGGTACCGTTTTCAACAATCTTCCCGATCTCTCAATACTCTTGTCTAGAGTTGTTTTCCTTTGGTAGAATAGTTCCTAGTACCCTCTAGAACCCATTTCCAAACTTGTTTCATCTCTAGTTGGCCATATCTTCAAAACCCTAGCTTGTTAGGTTTCCTGTCGGGGCCGACCGGAGTATCTGGTGTTCACCGGATACTCCGGTATCAGCCTGAAATTTCAGCTTTTTCTGTCCAATCCTTTTTCCCTCAAAATTCTTTGTTCATTCCATTTCTTCTAGGTGCTCTTGCAATGGCTGGAGACCGTTTTGAGAAGGGTCGCACTTTCGAGAGGAAGAAGAAACAAAGAAGTGACCCCCGTGCTCAAGAATCAAATGCTCCTGCCCAATCAGAAGATAGTGGAAGCGGCCATGCTAGTGGTGAAAGAGTCCGCAAAATAGCCGCAAGTGGTGGTATTCACATCGAGGAAGGCAGAGTTGCTGGAAGTGGTGACAGGGACCTTGTGACCATCTGCCGAACCAAATCTCAAGCTATGCGAGGCCGAGAGTCTGCAAGGGGAAAGGGGACAGCCAAAGTAACTGCAGGAAGAGGTCGAGGAAGCATGCCTTCTACTGAAGAAAGAGGCAAAGGTGTTGCACAAGATAGCTCATCTGAATCCGAGGATAATGAAGAAGAACAAGCTGATGAAGTCATTGGACCCTTAAAGCTTCACAGACCCCGGAGAACTGCTTCTGTTGTTGATGCTCCAAAAAGGACAGTAAACTACATGAAGAATGTATCAAGGGTTGTTAGTGAAAGGTTGAACAACCCATATGATTTTGAGAAGAATGTTGCCGATTATCGTTTCTGGAATGACTTTCAGGCAGACTTCTATGAGACAGTAATTTTGGCCAAGAAGAAGCCTATTACTCCCATGCAATGGATTGATTGGGATTATATGGCCAGGAAGAACGACCCTGTGTTCACTGAAGTGATTGCAGCCTGTGAGAGCAAAAGGGTAAAAAATATTATGGCTTTCAGGTATGATTGGTGCGAGGAGGTTATCGCACAATTCTATGCCACAGTGTGGTTTGAGGGATGTGAAAATCCCATTATGCACTGGATGACAGAGGGAGTCAAATACAGGATCAGTTTCAGAGGCTTCGCTCACTACTTCCATCTAGATGCCAGAGACACTTCCAATGATCAAATTCACAATGAGAATCAACTGACATTGGAAGAAATTGGGTTCATGTATCTAAATCATAGACGAGTTGAGTTCGGAAAACTCACAGGGATGAAGCCTTTCTATCGATGTTTGAACTCCCTATTCCGGCTCACCTTGGCGCCCAAGAGTGGAGATGCAACATCAGTTCAAAGTATCTCCAGAAATCTACTTGCAGCCATGTCAAATGATCATGCTCCTTTCAGCGTGGCTCACTTTCTTTGGGAGGAAATTGTTTTTACATCCAAGTCGCCCATAAAAAGTTGTGGATATGCCCCTTATCTCATGTTTATCATTGAAAGGATATCCAAGAAGACTTTTGTAAAGGAGATTAAGCATGAACCATACAGAATGAGGCATTTGAACATTCGAGCTCCCTCTCCATCTCCATCACCTCCTCGTGCTCCTCCTAGCTCAAGACCGTTTGCCTCGAGACGTGCTCCACCTCGAGGGTCTTCTTTCATCAAGAGTGCTCTCAAAGCAATTTTCAAGATTTGCACTCACAATGCCAATCAAATCAAGGATCAAGGTGCTCGCTTAAAGAAAATGGAGAATCGTCAGAAACAAATGTACACATCCATGAATCTCCAACCTCCTTACTCTCCTATTGAGTCAGATGAAGCGGAGAGTGCACCTTTTGAGGTTGAGAACCCTTGGGCATGGTATGATGAAGCTCAAGCAGCAGCCGAAAGTTCTCAACAACAAGCTCAAGACGATTCCTCTGACGGCAACGAAGGAAGTGAAGACGAGGAAGAAGATGATGAGGAAGATGGTAGCAGCGAGTAGGCTCTCTCTTTTTGGTGCTTGATGCCAAAGGGGGAGAGATAGTTATCCTTTATCTTAGTTTCCTTAGTTTTGGTCTCCTTTAAATCTCTTTCGCCGTTGGACAATTGGATTCTTGTTTGTGATGAACCTTGTGCTATTTAAATTCATAAGACCTTTATGTTAGAATGATGATTGTTGTACTTTCATTAGTTTTGTGTGCTCTATGTCTTTTCATAAACTTTTGCATCCCACGGATTCTAGGATATAGGGGGAGCTCTTGTGTTCAAATTCCTAAATAAATGCATTGTTGTTTAACTTTGCTTAAAACAATGCACACATTTAGGGGGAGCTTACCATATCTTCTAGAATTCAAAACCTTTTTCATATATCCTTGTGTATCCTTTAATCGGGTTGTCATCAATCACCAAAAAGGGGGAGATTGA